>NC_073384.1:17149991-17514991 GCF_028641065.1 Leucoraja erinaceus | reverse complement strand
GTGTCAGAAGAAGGGTCCCAACACAAAACTACACCCATCGTGTTTCCCAGAGATGTTGTCTGACCCACTGAGTTACTCCAGCACCCCGTCATTTTTGGTAAACCAGCATCTGCAGTTTCCTTGTGTCACCAAAAGCCTCCTTATACAGCAATTTAAATAACAATGTTGTTACTGGAGATGTTAAAAATTTAGAAACAAGTAGGCCAATTCAGCTCTCCACCCTGCTCTGCCATTCAATAAAGGTCACATTAACCGTTTACTCAATTATGGTTTTCTGTCTGAACCTCAAATCACTAATATTTATATTTAAAAATGTATCAATCCCTGTTTTTATTATCACATAGGATTATTTTAACAACAATTTTTGTGCCCCCTCCAACGTCAATCTCTCAGCCATAAAATTACATATGATGGAAAAATAACATTCAACTGCTGGCATAATTCAATGGATCAGACAGCATCGGATGTAGTGTACTTGGACTTTCAGAAAGCCATAAAAACACATAACAATTACAGCACGGAAACAGGCCCTTCTAGTCCGTGCCGAACACTTACTCTCACCTAGTTCCATCTACCTGCACTCAGACAAAGCTTATCCACGTCAACTCTGTCTATCCCTCTCATCATTTTAAAGACCTCCATCAAGTGCCCCCCTTAACCTTCTGCGCTCCAAAGAATAAAGACCTAACTTGTTCAACCTTTCTCTGTAACTTAGGTGCTGAAACCCATGCAACATTCTAGTAAATCTCCTCTGTACTCTCTCTATTTTGTTGACATCTTTCTTATAATTTGGCGACCAAAAATGTTAAAATTGTACAAGGCATTGGTGAGGCCAATTCTGAAGTATGGTGTACAATTTTAGTCGCCTAATTATAGGAAAGAGGTCAACAAAATAGAGAGAGTACAGAGGAGATTTACTAGAATGTTGCCTGGGTTTCAGCAACTAAGTTACAGAGAAAGGTTGAACAAGTTAGGGCTTTATTCTTTGGAGCACAGAAGGTAAAGGGCAGACTTGATAGAGGTCCTTAAAATGATGAGAGGGATAGACAGAGTTGACGTGGATAAGCTTTTCCCACAGATAGTAGGGAAGATTCAAACAAGGGGATATGACTTGAGAATTAAGGGACAGATGTTTAGGGGTAACATGAGGGGGAACTTCTTTACTCAGAGAGTGGTGGCTGTGTGGAATGAGCTTCCAGTGAAGGTGGTGGAGGCAGGTTCGTTTTTATCATTTAAAAATAAATTGGATAGTTATATGGACGGGAAAAGAATGGAGGGTTATGGTCTGAGCGCAGGTATATGGGACATGGGGAGAATATGTGTTCGGCACGGACTAGAAGGGTCGAGATGGCCTGTTTCCGTGCTGTAATTGTTATATGGATATATTAACGGGTCCCTTTCAGAATAGTAGGCAGTGCCTAGAGGGGTGCCGCAAGGCTCAGTGCTGGGATCGCAGCAATTTGCAATATACATTAATGATTTAAGATGAAGGAATTAAAAGTAACATTCACAAATTTGCAGATGACACAAAGCTGGGTGGCAGTGTAAACTGTGAAGAGGATGCTAGAAGGGTGCAGGGTGACTTGGACATGTTGGGTGTGTGGGCAGATGCAGTAGAATGTGGATAAATGTGAGGTTATCCACTTTGGTGGCAAGAACGGGATGGCAAATTATAATCTGATTGGTGTGAGACTTGGGTGCCCTTGTACATCAGTCACAGAAAGTAAGCATGCAGGTTAAATGGTCAGTGAAGAAAGCTAATGGCATGTTGGCCTCCATAACGGGAGGAGTTGAGTATAGGAGCAAAGAGATCCTTCTGCAGGGCCCTGGTGAAACCACACGTGGAGTAATGTGCGCAGTTTTGGTCTCCTAATTTGAGGAAGGACATTCTAGCTATTGAGGGAGTACAGCATAAGTTCACAAGGTTAATTCCCAGGATGGCGGGACCGTCATATGATGAAAGAATGGAGTGACAGGGCTTGTATTTATTGGAATTTAGAAAGATGAGAGGGGATCTTATATAAACATGTAAAATTATTAAGGGACTGGACACGTTAGATGCAAGAAACATGTTCCCAATGTTGGGAGAGCCCAGAACCAGGGGCCACCATTTAAAAATAAGGGGTAGGCCATTTAGAACTAAGATGAGGAAAAACATTTTCAGACAGATCAGCCATGAAGTGGCCTATTCCTGCACATATTCTATATTTATCTGCAGAGGCAAACGCATGTTCCACAGTTGGGGATCAAAACCATGCATTGCAAAACAAATCGACTAGAAACGATAGCAACGTTTAAGAAGCATCTGGTCAGACATGGACAGGAAGAGAATGGAGGAATTTGGATCAAGTGGATGCCGATGTGCAATTCAAACCGGCATCATGGCGGGACGTTGTTGGTCAAACAGACCGTTCAAAATCTGTACTGTTCTACCATCTATTCTTCTGCCTCTACAGATGCTGCTCGATCTGTTTAAATAACAAAAACTACCGAAGGAACTAAGTAGTAGGAAATAGGAAGACATCTGTGGAAGAAAAATAGACAGACGACGTTTTGAGTTGGACCCTCCTTCAGTCCGATGAAGACCCGCAACATTCTGTCCATCTCACGCCACCAATGCTGCTCGATCCGTTGACTGCGTCCAGCAGTCTGTTTTTGGCTTCGGATCCCAGCGCCCGCATATCTGCCATGTCTCTAATCACACAGAATTATTTTTTTTGGTGACGCTTGGCGCAGACCGAGTATCTGCTAACGTTTTACCGAGACTCAAGAAGTACTCCCACGGGCTGCAAGCACACGGTCGAGAGATGGTCGTGTGTAAACCAAAGGACAGAAAGAAAATGGACGAAGGCACCAGTTACTGCCGCAAAGTCAACGCAGAGTGGGGAGTGGGGGGGTGGCTGCCTCTCGTCATCTGCAGGTTTGGGGAAGGGGCGGCAGTCGGATGTTCATCCTCGTAAAGTGGGGGGGGGACAAATACGCTCAACCCCATCGGGGTTGGGGCGACTATTCATCCCGGCCAGGGCTTGGGAAAGGGGGGCGACCAATCATCCCGGCAATGGGGTTGCGGGGCGGTGGACGGCCGCGTCCCGGACAGAAGTGTTGGGGGGGGGGGGAGAGCCTCGGTCAGTGGATGGCGGCAGCTTGCTCGCCCAGAGCCGGCCACAACAGGCTGGAACCGGTTGGCCTCCATACAAACACACGGGACGCCATTTCGCAGACTGCGTGAGGTCGATACCACCACGCCATCGCTACTTCACCAATACTGAACGACACACACTCGACGAGGCACCATTTACCTGAAGACGTTGACGTTCACGCTGACGAGAGAGGACAGGGAACAGCAGCAACCGCAGATACAACAACAACCGCCGCCGCCGCCGCCGCCGCACCGGTCTCAGAGTTTCGCGTGAGGATGGGCGGGACCGCTGACTGGTTGACGAGTGCTCAGGCTGCCCGTGATTGACAGCCCGCGCCGCCAATGGGACAGCGGCGTTGGGTGGGCGACGGAGAGGCGTGATATGCAAATCGAGAGCACGGCGCCGGCTGATTGGCCGCGGGGGCGGGGCGCGGCCATGCGATGTGCGCGGGCACGAGGCGAGCGGGGCGCGCGCCGGGCCGGGTGAGTGTGTGAGTGTAAATGTGTGTGGAGCGTCTCACCTCAAGTTAACGCATTGCACCTTCCCTCTAAGTGCTCGCTCTCTGGCCGGCGCCATTGGGCACCATCCCCTTTAAAGCCCACGCTGCGTTTTTTTGTTACATTTGAACCGTTGCACGACATGTCTTTCTGTCGTCGGGATAACAGGACACACAGCTCCTGTTCCCATAGTAAGGGTAGGGGGGTAGCACACTCCTCTGGTAGGAGTGAAGTCGGTCTCCGGTCCCTTGTTAGGACCGCAGCACAAGGTGTGCAGGCGGCTAGTGGAGAGGCGGCTTGACTTTTACGGTTCCGTTCCTGCAGATTGTCAGTGAAAGACATTGAACTTCTGACGTGTAGCGCCAATTCAGCCAAAGTCTTTCCCAACGAGCAAAGGACAACGTGGTGGAGGAACTCAAGCGGTTCAGGCAACATCTGTGGAGGGAAATGGACAGACGACGTTTCGCATAGAGACCCTTCCTCAGTCTGATGGTTCCTTCCTCTCAGCCTGACGAAGGGCCCCGACCCCAAATGCCGCCTATCAACCCCCCCCCCCCCACCCCCAGCACTTTGAGGTTTATTTGTTCAAGATTCCAGCATCTGTCGTCTATTGTGGATCTGTCCCACTTCATACTCGGTACGATCCACCTGTCATCACTGGTTAAACCTGTTCATTTTAACATGACACGTGCTCATTTTAAAGTTCTCTAGTTTTCGGATAGACTCATCGGTCTAAAGACAAATTGGCGGCGGGTCAGGCAGCATCTGTTGAAGGCGAATGGACCTGTAATGTCGCCTGTCCATGACCCGCTGAGTTCTTCTAGCAGTTTGTTCTTTTGGTCAAGAACCTTTTTGCCAGAATGGAATTGTTAAATTCTAGAGGCCATAGTTCTCTATACCGAGAGTGGCCGGTGCCTCAGTATGCCTGGGGTGGTAGATGCAGAGGTGACATTTAAGAAGTTTGCAGGTAGGCACGTGGACATGCAAGGAATGAAACAATATAGATCACATACAGGCAGAGGGAGTAGATTTGGCATCAGGTCTGGTGCAGGCATTGTGGGCAGGTGGCCCTATTCCTGTGCTGTACTATTCTATGAGTGCCTGAACTTCAACTGCAGTCTCTTGTGACTCTCATTGTTGGTCTCTCTGTCTCTTTAATCTGCAACCCTCTCAGATATGGGGTTGATGTAATTTTAAACACTTTATTTGCTTGTCCATTGGTGACCGGTTTTTATCTCTCTGCGACCTAAACGTCAAAATTCCTTCATGAAATGTTATCTCCACCTCCATTTCCAATTTTAAGATTCCTCAAAACCAATTTTCGAATTGCCTGCAATATAAAGCTATTGCAATCTGGTGATGTTTTGTCTGATGTTATTCCTGAGAGGAACTGTGATATTTTGCTATATTTTACATTTGCTACGTCGATCCTGAAGGGTCTTGATCAAGAATTTGTGTTTATTTGTCATATGTTTCAGATATGAACCAGATCAATATAATATTTACGTGGTGCAGCTACGTGCATAATAAATACAATGCCAACAGCAAGAAATACACAATAAATTATCAGTTATTCTGTAAATCAGACTATAATAGTCTCAAAGTCAAGTACGCAGAACAAACACAGGAATACAAAATCCATAGTGGTTGAGTGCTGAGCGGGGTAGTGATTAGGATTGTGCAGGAACCTGACTTTGGTGCCTTCCCACATAGTGGGAAACTTTGATTCTGCTGTGTGGGGATGTTTTATGTCAAATTCTATAGTATGTTGTGTTCTTTATTTTTATTGTATGGCTGTATGGGAATTTCATTTCACTGTGCCATCTGGCACATGTGACAATTAAATGTATCTTGTAATGGTTTACGGAAATAAAATTTTCCTGAATCTGGAATTAACAGTTCTCAGGTTCATGTACCTTCTTCCTGATGGTATCAGTGAGCAGAAAGCATGTGATGATATCAGCTGCCTACTTGAGGCAGCGATTCTTGTAAGTCAACAATAAAGTCAATGATAAAGTCCAGAGCAAGATTGTTGTTGTGGCAACACTTAACCAGATCTTTGACCTCCCTCCTGTACTCTGATCCAGATAAGGAGAAGCAGAGAGGTTGGTTCTGATAGAGAATATGGAACGGGGTCAATGTTTAAGCAAATATATATTTTTTCTCAGCAGGTTGTGAGTCTTTGGAACTCTTCACTCAAAGGTTGGTGGAAACAGAGTCTTTGAATATTTTTGAGCTGGAGGGAGAGGGAGATGGACTCTTGATAAGTGAGGAGGTGAAAGGTTTCTGAGGGTGAGCAGGAATGTGTAGTGGAGATTCCAATCAGATTTGGCTGTTATCTTACTGAACAGAGGAGTGGGTTGCATGGCTAACTTTTAATTCTTAAATTAGTGGATGTTGTTTCCTGAAGGGGAATTAACAGAGAATGTTGTTTAAGTATTTTGTTTCTGCCCCCGTGTGAGCACCTACAATTCGCACTAAAGTCCCTTGTTCTGTACAGTCAGCTTTGTATAGTCCTAACAGGTTTGTGTCTGCTGTTTAATGTAAATACCTGCCTCTGGGCTTTTTTTAAATGTGTTCGTAGTATTTACTTTTTTGTGACATATACCTAGTTACAGTGAAATGCATTGTTTTGTGGGCAAAAATATGGTAAAATTGTGGTATACATAAACGTAATCATTCTCTGCCACAGAAGGTAGTTGAGGGCAGTTCATTAGCTATATTTAAGAGGGAGTTAGATGTGGCCCTTGTGGCTAAAGGGATCAGGAGGTATGGAGAGAAGGCAGGGATGGGATACTGAGTTGGATGATCAGCCATGATCATATCGAATGGCGGTGCAGGCTCGAACGGCCGACTGGCCTACTCCTGCACCTATTTTCTATGTTTCTATGTGAGTAAAAGATTTATTCTGAGGAAGTGCCCAGAGTACCTTGTTTCCAGCACCCTTTTGTAGCTTAAAATTATCAAGGCTTATCTAGGCCTTAAACCCCTATTGTCTGGCAGCGGTGATGTTTGGTTGGCCTAGCCTGTCGATGATTCTTGTGATGAGATGAGAGGTTGCGTGTGTTCTGATTTACTCCTTCTCCTCACCAAGTGTCTTGGCTCCAGGCTGTGGGAGATGAAGCACTTTGTTGATTGCTGGCGGGAAATGCTAGGGTTTGATGTGCAAACCCATTGGGTTCAAGGTTGTGAACATAGGGTTTTGAAAAGTTGATTCTCATTAGTTTAAAGGGCTGACGGATCGTCCAAACAGGATCCGTGTGACCATACTGACAGCTATGGCGGGGGGTAGTCGTAATTCAGCTGCACCATGTACCTGTTGAGCTTGTTGGTGAGGATGTCACAAGATGCACTTAATCCCAGCTCAACAGCAGTCAGATCTGCGCCACTGCCCGTAACAGTCCACATCCACGCTGCACCTACAATGGCACCTCGCAGCATACAGATGCTTTAGAGTCATACAGTATGGATGTTCAGCCCAACTTGTCTTTGCCAACCAAGTGATTGTCCCATTTGCACGTTTGACCCATATCTCTCTAAACCTTTCCTATCAATGTACATATCCAAATATCTTCTAAATATTGAAAAGCAACTTTTCGATCAATATCTCAAACCTTTAGTCTTTTCATCTCTGGCCTTTGTCTACCTGTTATCAAAGCCTCCCTTCATCTGTATCATTTACCAGTCATTGTCCTGCCCTTCTCTCTTCCAGATTCCTTTCCCTCCACTCCACAACAATCAGTCTGAATAAGCGTCCTGACATTTAGTCTTAGGAAGTTCGACATATCCCTCTCACTAACTTCTACAGATGAGTCATAGAAAGCATTCTATCCGGATGCATTACAGCATGGTTTTGGGAACAGCTCCATCCAAGACTGCAAAAAATTGCAGAGAATTGCGAATGCAGCCCGGATTATCACATAAACCAACTTCCCTTCCATTGATTCCCATTGACTCCATTTACACTTCACGTAGGCCAAGGCCACCAGCATTATCATGGACGAGTCTCACCGTGGTCACTCCCTCTTCTCCCATCAGGTAAGAGGTACAGAAATGTGAAAAGGCATACCTCCAAATTCTGGGACAGTTTCTTCCCAGCTGTTATTAGACAACTGTACCATCCTATAAACACCAAGTGCAGTCCTGAGCTACTCTCTACCTCATTGGAGACCCTTGGACTATCTTAGATCAGACTTTATTTTGCACTAAACGTTATTCCCTTTATATCTGTACATTGTGGATGGCTCAATTGTAATCATGTATTGTCTTTTTGCTGATTGGTTAGCACGCAACAAAAGCTTTTCACTTTACCGTGGTACCAGTGAAAATAAACTATACTAAACTACATTGACCCAAAGCATCACCTATCCATGTTCTTCAGAAATGATTCCTGACCAGCTGAGTTACTTCAACATTTTGTGTCTTTTAAATGTTGTTATGGTATCCACTGCAACCAATTGCTCTGGCAGCCCCTTTAATATGCATACCACCCTCTGTGTATAAAAGTTGGCCCTCGAGTTCCAACTAAATCTTTCCCCTCCCACCTTAAACCTATGCCCTCTAATTCTTCACTCCCCAAACCTAGAAAAAAAAAATGCCCCTCTTGATTTTATACAGCTCTGTAAGCTGTGTTTTCTCCAATGGGTGACTGTTCTAGGAAATACAGTTAAGATAGCAGTTGGTCAACAGTCTGTTTTACCCCAGCATCCAAAGAGCGATCTGGTTGATGGGACTGTTGGATAGAACGTGACAGACAGAGAGGTTGAGTGGTTGCCGTGGATTCAATTTGCTAATTATGGAGCTATGTTTGAGGAAATCGCAGAAAACAAAGTAGTTCAATAGTCCTTTGTCACGTGTACCATTTAAGGTACAGTGAAATGCATGTTAATGCATGAACAGTTAACATATTAGATTTCTCCAAAGATTGACTTCCCTGAGCGAAATCACTACGCAAAGTAATGGCATGCAATGAAGGAGGGCCCGGACCAAAAACGTCACTTATCCATGTCCTTCAGAGATGCTGCCTGACCTGTTGAGTTACTCCAGTGCTTAGTATTTTTGATTGCATGTAATCATTGGATTGGGGTGGTAAGAAAGGATGATTTGAAAATTGTGTGCTGTACTTTCAGGAGCCAGTCCAACAAACACTGCTGATTTGATTCAGAAAAGCTAGAAGTATGGAGAGAGTGGGAGAGCATCCAATTGTCTTTGTGATTATGGCAGCCAATTGTTCAACAAAAGGTTGGCCTGTCTGCAATAGAGGCTAGGAAGCCATTTTATAAACTTGGAAGTATCTGGATTATGCTTGCAACAGTTGATATAATTAGTGAGTTTCATTTATGTCTGAAGGGACACTGAAAGGAAGTGTATGTATTGTTTTTAGCATTAATTCTTTGGAAGATATTCTGACAAGATCTGATCAGCAAATTAGTTCATGAGATTGCAAAGCAGAGTGGAGAGGATTGTCTTTAAAGGAGGAATGATAAGGCATTTAAATAGTCAAGATAGAAATAGATGAAGTATGTATTAATAAAATTAATTACAAATGCTAACGTGCAATGGCATAATTAGATTCATGGAACTCAAATTAAAACAGAAAATGCAGTAAGACAAATTAATTGTGTATGTAAAAATGTAACCATTGTAATGGCTGCACACATTGCACAATTACATAATATTTAACACTGCTTCCAAATGGTTAGAACTAGGTATGTTACATAAAGGTATTGAGTATTAATTGTTAGGAAAGAACGGCAGATGCTGGTTCAAACCGATGATAGATACAAAATGCTGGAGTTACTCAGCAGGACAGGCAGCATCTCTGGAGAGAAGGAATGGGTGACGTTTCGGGTCGAGACTTAAGAAGGGTCACGAATGAAATGTCACACATTCCTTCTCTCCAAAGAGGCTGCCTGTCCTGCTGAATTACTCCAGTATTTTATATCTATCTTGAGTATCAATTTTTATTCTATATGACTATACATTTTCAGTTGGCAGTGATGGAGTGCAGGGAGCATGAGTTCCACACACCCAAGTTTCAGACTCTGTTAATGGAAGAAACGTTACACCAGTGGACTCTTATTGAAATCCCGCGAATGAATCGGGGAAATGAATTGTAGAATGGAATTGTGGAGAAGAACTCCGCTAAGATGAGTACAATTCCAGGTGATTTCTTTCCCACTCACCAAATGGCATGAGCTGGGAGTACATGGGGAAATTAAGATGAGTCATGAAATATGTATAATATTTCATATATGCAAATAGGTATAAACGTCGATAACTTTGTATCTGTCAACAGAGTGCCATTATTACCCCCCCCCCCCTCTGTTTTGGGATCTAACTCCATTTTACCTGGTCATGTGAGTGAGGGGCAATGGATATTATAGCCATTTCTTTCTGAACTGTCTCGAATATTAATTCACAGTATATGGCGCATTATTGTTTTAGAAACAGAATTACTCGTATATGGGCATGTTGGAATAGGTCCACACTAATGTTCCTGATTACCTTTTCGGTGGGATTAGCATTGGTAAAGCAGCACAACTCAGAATGTAGGAATTTCATCCTATTTCTCAGCCACAATGACTCTCAGCCATTCCTTTTTAAAAGTGATTTCTTATGCAAGAACTGTTGATGATTCAGCTTTTTAAAGCTTGACGTGTGATGAGTAATAGGGAAGTGAATTAAACCTTGGGTGGAGTTGACCTTTGTTGTGAGATTTAAATTCCAAGTAGGGAAAAATGTAGAGTGTGCAAGATTAATATTCTGGCGCAATAACTTAATATTCACACAAAGGATGGTGGATGTATGTTTTCACACAAAGGGTGGTGGATGTATGTTTTCACACAAAGGGTGGTGGGTGTATGCCAGAGGAGGAAATTGAGGCAGGTACTTCCCAACATTTAAGAAACAGACAGATAGACACAAAAGGCTGGAGTAACTCAGTAGGACAGGCAGCATCACCGGAGAGAAGGAATGGGTGATATTTTGGGTTGAGACCCTTTTTCAGACTAGTTAGGGGTAAGGGCCAGTTAGACAGATACATGGATAGGACAGGTTTTGACAGATATGGACCAAACGCAGGCAGGTGGAACTAGTGTAGCTGGACATATTGGCAAGTTCGGCCGATAGGTCTGTTGCCACACTGCATCACTCTATGATGCTATGACATAGTGGGCAGATTCAGAAAGGCAGGTTCAACTGGCCGAGTTGAAAAGAGAAACCTAACAGACAGGGCAAGCTGGCTATGATATTCTATGAAAGGAAAATACAATGGTTTGAAATGTGTCCTATTTTTAATTATTCAAATGCTTCGTCTAAACTAGAGTAAATATATTCCTGGATTAACCATACATTTAAACAAAGAAATAGTTCATTTAAACAAAGATACCCAGTTGGTGCAGAGTTTACCAAAGATGAGGTCAGATCAAGTTCTGTTGGACCCCAGAATTATCAGCCTGAACATAAACTGGATGATTTCTGTCCAAAATATCACATATACCTAGGTAAAATGAAATAGTTTTTGCATACAACGCAGTAAAATCAGATAGCAGATCCTCACCTATGTAGTACCCAAGCGTAGTTTCTGGTATCAAGAAAGTTACAAAATTTCACTGAGCAGTCCTATCTCTACCTACCGCTGCACGCCACCCACCCAATCCATTCCCCTCACCACCATCCCTCCACAGGGTTCTCCCTTCATTCTCGGAGGCTCTCCTCGTTCCCGACGACCCTCCTTGCTGTGTTTCTGTCCTGGAGGACCGTGGTCAGCAACCCCTTGCTATTCAATTTTTTGTATGCAATTGCTGATTGCATTTAGTTCCAGTGTAAAAATGAGATTCTTAGTAGCATAAAAGTAACATTATATTTGGAGCATTCAATTATATCTGTAAAGAACAAACAAAATAGGTTCAGAAAAAGGACACTAAATGGTAGGCATTCTGCCAGTCGTATTATTTGCCTGATGTTGAAAAGGAGAAATATTGTGCAAGACTGCATTTTGCATGAGGATCAAAGATCAGCAACACGAATATGGTGTTGCATGTGATTACAGTTGGAAGGATAATGTTTCTTTTGACTACATCGTTGACAGACTGTTGCCACGTTGGACATGTCTCGGTAGGCTGTTAGTCTTTTTTTGCACTCAGTTTTGTGCAAGTAAGTATAGTTTATTTGTGCCAGGCACAGTTTGATACTGGAGATCGGTGGCATGTGCAGAACTTGAAGCAAAGCAGTTATCACAGAGGAACATTCAGACCATCGGGTTTGTGAGATGATCCATTGAATTAATTCCTTACCTTATCATGGAATTTAAAGGAATGTGTTTGCTTTTGAAAAAAATGCTGACATATTCAATTGAGTATTAAAAGATTTGTAAGATAATCTCTTCACACTGCATGTGTGACTTACTCCTTGCACTGTGTTCTCAATGGGTTGCATTGTTTGATCAGTGTTAAGCAGTCCATCTATAATTAAAACTTAGCAATGATTGTGCAGTGACTAGTGATTTAATTACTTGTCATTATCCAAGTTTGCTTATTTGGGCAGAATGTCGACAAGTATTTCACTGGGTGAGGATATTTTGCTGCTTGTTGCATTATATATTCTACATTCAATACTCCATATAATCCATGTATGGTTGCGGACCTAATAAGGTTCGCAACTGGGTTAATGCAGTATACGGCATGAACATCGTGGGCTGAAGGACTTGTTTTGGTGGTGTATGACACACAGAGAGTGGTGAATCTCTGGAACTCTCTGCCACATAAGGTAGTTGAGGCCAGTTCATTGGCTATATTTAAGAGGGAGTTAGATGTGGCCCTTGTGGCTAAAGGGATCAGGGGGTATGGAGAGAAGGCAGGTATGGGATACTGAGTTGGATGATCATATTGAATGGTGGTGCAGGCTCGAAGGGCCGAATGGCCTACCCCTGCACCTATTTTCTATGTTTCTATGACTGACTTTTTGATCACCAGCCTGTATAATTTTGTGATTAGTAGCTGTCCCATCATGTTCATGGCACTGCTTTGATGTATTTTTCAGATCTGAGTATTACCATTCCACACACTGTTGTGCTTTCTTATTTCCCACATTTATTGCAGACCTGCCGTCTTTCTCATTCTACATATGCAGACCTGTCTGAACTGCAATATTTATCTCCTGCTCTCAAGGCCTCAGTTGTTCCCTGGGCTGCTGGCACCTCCACTCAGTCCCTGATTGTGGGGGAATCCGCTTCTCAGTCACTTCCTGGTCGAGGATGCATTTTTTCTCCGAGTCACATCTTCGCCTCACTGCAGCCTACCATCTGGATTGGCGCGGCCTTTCCTGCCAGAGACTGGCCAGAACTCCAGCAGCGGCGCTGCTGTGGATTCCATCGTGGAGCGTGACGATGCCTCATCGGGGATTGCTGGAGCTCCGGAGTGATGGGACTGCTGCTTAACACTGTGAAGCTGTGGTTCGCTGAGCTTCCATCCGAGGGTGGCACTGACTTTAACATCGCGGAGTCCTGGGATATGTTGCCATGGGTTTCCAGTATTGGATCTCCGTCCAGCTCAGCCTGTGGACTTCGGGAGCCGCGGTCTCCGGTAAGTAATGGCCGATTCGGAAACTCCAATCCGCTGAGAGTGTTCTCCGTTCCGATGCCGGAGCTCCAATCATCCAGGCAAGAGGGCCTGAAACATCGGGCCGTCCATAGCGGTGACTGCAGAAGGCTCAAAGGCCCCGGCCATGGGTGAACAACGAGGAAGATGACTGAACTTTATTGCCTTCCCTCACAGTGGGAAACGTTGATTCTGCTGTGTGGGAATCTTTATGTTAAACTCTATCATGTATTGGGTTCTTTTTATTTGTATGGCTGTATGGTAATTCAAATCTCACTGTACCAATTGGAGCATGTGATAATAAATGTGACAAACTTGATATTGTCTGCAAACTGAAATCCAGATCCTGATCAAAGGAGCAGCTTGTGACATTGGCTCATATTATCAGGGGCTTTTTCCACTGTTTCTGAAATTGACCTGTGATATTTAGAAACAGTTGACATTTTTCCTACATCTAGCCTGTCCAATCCTTTGAGAATTTTATATGTTTCTTAAGATCCCCTCTCATCCTTCTAGGTTGACGTCTGAAGAGAGGTTGTGATGATTGTGCTTTTATTCCTAAGGGTTTAGAAGAATGTGAGGAAACCCTATGTATAAAATCCTGATGTGTCTAGATAGATTAGACTCTGGAATGATGTTGCCAATGAGAGAATCTGGGGCCACAAGCTAATGATATGGGTGTAAGCCATTTAGATCTGAGATGAGGAAATATATTTTCTCCCAGTGTACGGTGAACCTATGAAATTCTTTACCACAGAAGAAAGATGTGTCTGAATCACGAAATATGTTCATGAGTGAGTCAGATACAGAAAAAGTGCAAAGGTCACAACAAGATGGTTTGGGAGATTGGGAAGCCTTAGATTACGAAGGGACTGGTGACAGTAGGAAAGGAGCTGTAGGAGGCACTGCCTCATAAAGTCTGCCAATATCATTAGAGGCCCTTGCTACCCGGGCCATGCTCTTATTTCAATTCTACCATTGGGAAGTAGGAGGAATAAGAATGCTCTGTTGTGACATGTGACTAGGCACAGTGAGATTCTTTGCTTGCATACCCAAATGTATACAAATAGCAGCCACTGACAAATTGTCACACTGGCAAAGTTACAAAGCAGGCCGGCTCCCCCTTTTGTCGCCCCCTCCCCCCCTCCCTCAACAGATCCCCCATGTCGGTCCCCTTTGACCTTTGTCGTTTCCCCCTCCTCCCTCACGGCGATCCCCCCCCCCCCCCATGCCGGGTCCTCCTTTATTTTTCTCCTCCCCCCTCACGTTGGTCCTTGGTGCTTCGTCAATCGTGGGTCCTCCCGCGAGGCATCACCATTGCCACGAGGCTTCACCACCGCCCCCCACTCCACGCCCCCATGGTGCCGACCCAGGCTATATCCACGGGCTCCGTCACCCGCTTCGCCAGACCCGGGCTTTTACCCGCGAGGCCCGGACCTTTTATGTGGCGATCCGCGGTATCTCTATAAAGGCCTCCAGCCGTACACCCAGTCCACAGCTGCGGCACATTGGGAAGCCTACTGGCCGAGCGGCACATCAGGAAGGTACAGGAGACTAAAAGCTGTGACCATCATGTTTAAGAACTGCTTTCTTTCAGCACCCATCAAGTCCTTTGACACTACTCAACACTAACCAAAACAACTATGATATTCTAGAGACTGAATCTTTGGCTGCATTACAGACTTTGGTTTGTGTACTGTTCTAGTTACCTAAAATAAGGGTATGAATTTCTTGTATTTTTGATCATTCTATATATTATCCCCGAGTTATAGCATCGCCAAGCCGTAAAGCTGCAGCAATAAGAATTTAATTGTTCCATTGTCTGTGCATGTGACAATTAAACACACTTGACGCATAACCTCTTTATGCTGTTAGGGAGTCTTCCCCCACCACTCTCCCCAGCGGTTCATTTACAGGTTCTCGCCACTCTCTGGGTAAAAAAGATTCCCCTCAGATCCATTAAAATGTTTACCCCTTACCCAGGTTTTATTCACCTCTGATAACAGGGGGAAGTTTACTGCAGTCTGCATTATAGTTTTATTCATCCTCTTAAACTTCTCTGCTCCATTCTTCAGTGGCTTCAACGGCATCGTTTGGACCTCCAGGGGTCCAAATGACAAATAAATTGATTCTGATTCTGATTCTCATAGCAAATGCACCATCCCAGGCAACATCCTGTTGAATCTCTTCTGCACCCTCTGGCACTATCATATTCTTCCAATAGCATGGTTACCAGAACCAAACAGAGTACTCCATATGAAGTCTGACCATTCTCTATACTTATAAAACTCTGATCTTGGATGTGTATTTATTTGTGTGATGTTCGTGTGCGTTTTCACATCTCCTTGAAACCACGACGCTCTGAACGGTGAACTTTTTACATATTCTGATAGAGATTTATGCCATGATGTCAAAAGTCGCCTTATCTGAAAACTTTATGATTTATTTCCCGAGTTATTTATAAAAATGTTCAAAAATGTCAAAAAACGAATTGGTCTCGCTGATGACGTCACAATGGATCTGACTGCCTTCCGCTGCTCACACTGCGAGTGACGTCACCCCTGTTCTGTCTTCTGTACTTCTTGGCTTCTTAATGTTCACTTCTTTAAATTTGTCACTAAGCGTCTTTAAACTGCTGTTCAGGCCATGCTGCGCACTCCGCTGGGCTCCTTGAAGTCCTTGAACATGGCGGCGGCAGCCGTTATCAACACGCGACCACGGGGCAACGCAATGGGAAGGTGGCCGTGGCGGCCAATACCCCCTCTTGGAGAGGCCATCGATGGAGACCTGTAATTCCATTCGCTGGTGATCCCGATCCCAGCTGGCGATCTCTGGCCGTCACAGGGGACAACCTTCTCTCTGTCTCCCCTTCTCTCTGTCATTTTTCACGCGGGTGGGTGGGCTTCCCCTCGCAGAAGCCACGATCGGCCGGCCCTATGCTGCTTTGATCGTCCTCGGATCACACCGAGCCTAGCTCGGGTCCATTCCTGGCCGCAGCCTCGCCCGGACCCAGCGCCTGGTGGGGAGGCTGCTGCTCTACGACCTAGGTAGGGCTGCCTCTACCCCCTCCCTCTGTGTCCCCTACTTGTTTGCCCCCCCCCCCCTCATTACCCCCCCCCCCTTCACTGCCCCCCCCCTCCTTCACTGCCCCCCCCTCCCTCACACCCAAGCCCTGCCCCCCCCCCCTCCTTCACTGCCCCCCCCTCCCTTCACTGCCCCTTCACTGCCCCCCCCCCCTTTCACTGCCCCCCCCTCCTTCACTGCCCCCCCCTCCTTCACTGCCCCCCCCCTCCTTCACTGCCCCCCCCTCCTTCACTGCCCCCCCCCCCCTTCACTGCCCCCCCCCCCTCCTTTCACTGCCCCCCCCCCCTTCACTGCCCCCCCCCCTTCACTGCCCCCCCTCCTTCACTGCCCCCCCCCCTTCACTGCCCCCCCCCCTTCACTGCCCCCCCCTTCACTGCCCCCCCCCTTTCACTGCCCCCCCCCTTCACTGCCCCCCCCTTCACTGCCCCCCCCTTCCTTCACTGCCCCCCCCTTCACTGCCCCCCCCCTTCACTGCCCCCCCCTTCACTGCCCCCCCCTTCACTGCCCCCCCCCCCCACACTGCCCCCCCCTTCACTGCCCCCCCTTCACTGCCCCCCCCCCTTCACTGCCCCCCCCTCCTTCCACTGCCCCCCCCCTCCTTCACTGCCCCCCCCTCCTTCACTGCCCCCCCCCTCCTTCACTGCCCCCCCCTCCTTCACTGCCCCCCCCCTCCTTCACTGGCCCCCCCCCTCCTTCACTGCCCCCCCCCTCCTTCCGGCCCCCCCCCCTTCATTGCCCCCCCCCCTTCATTGCCCCCCCCCCTTCATTTGCCCCCTCCTCCTTCATTGCCCCCCTCCTCTTTCACTGCCCCCCCTCTTTCACTGCCCCCCCCCTCCTCCTTCACTGCCCCCCCCTCCTTCCCTGCCCCCCCTCCTTCACTGCCCCCCCCTCCTTCACTGCCCCCCCCCTCCTTCACTGGCCCCCCCCCTCCTTCACTGCCCCCCCCCCTCCTTCACTGCCCCCCCTCCTTCCCTTGCCCCCCCTCCTTCACTGCCCCCCCCCTCCTTCACTGCCCCCCCTCCTTCACTGCCCCCCCTCCTTCACTGCCCCCCCCTTTCACTGCCCCCCCCCTTCACTGCCCCCCCCCCCTTCACTGCCCCCCCCTTCACTGCCCCCCCCTCCCCTGCACTGGCCCCCCCCATTCACTGCCCCCCCTCCTTCACTGCCCCCCCCTCCTTCACTGCCCCCCCTCCTTCACTGCACCCCCTCCTTCACTGCCCCCCCTCCTTCACTGCCCCCCCCTTCAACTTGCTGCCCCCCCCCTTCACTGCCCCCCCCTTTCACTGCCCCCCCCTTCACTGCCCCCGCCCCTACTCACTGGGACTGCCCCCCCCCCCCTTCACCCTGCCCCCCCCCACTTCACGGGCCCCCTTCACTGGCCCCCCCCCCCCTGCCCCCCCCTGCCCACTTTCAACCTGCCCCCCCCCCCCTTCACTGGCCCCCCCCCCCAGCCCCCTTGCCCCCGCCCCCTTCCTGCCCCCCCCCCGTCACTTCCCCCCCCCCCCTCCCTGCTCGCCTTGTTCACCCCCCCTGCCCCCCCCCTTCCCCCCCCTGCCACTGCCCCCCCCCCTCCCTGCCCCCTCGCCGTTCACTGCCCCCTCCGCATCCTTCACTGCCCCCCCTCCTTCACTGCCCCCTCCTCCTTCACCTGCCCCCTCCTCTCTTCACACTGCCCCCCCCCCCCCTTTCACACTGCCCCCCCCCTCCCTTCCCCCCCTGCACTGCCCCCGCCTTTCACTGCCCCCCCCCCCCCTTCACTGCCCCCCCCCCCCTTCACTGCCCCCCCTCCTTCACTGCCCCCCCCCCCCATTTTCACTGCCCCCCCCCTTCACTGCCCCCCCCCCCTCCTTGCCCCCTGCCCCCCCCCGCCTACTTCCCCCCCCCCCCCTTCCTCTGCCCCCCCCTCCCACTGCCCCCCTTCCCTCAACTGCCCCCCCTCCTTCACTGCCCCCGCCCCCCTGCCCTCACCTGCCCCCCCCCTTCACTGCCCCCCCCCCCGGGGTCACTGCCCCCCCCTTCACTGCCCCCCCCCTCACTGCCCCCCCCCGTTCACTGCCCCCCCCCTTCACTGCCCCCTGGGTGTGGGTCCCTCCTGCCCCCCCTTCCTTCACTGCCCCCCCCTGCCCTGCCCCTCACTGGGCACCCCCCCCCCCTTCATGTGCCCCCCCCCCTTCACTGCCCCCCCTCCTTCACTGCCCCCCTGCCCTTCACTGCCCCCCCCTGGGGGTACTGGGAGGTCCTGCCTGGGGGGGGGTTCCCCCACGTTCCACTGCCCCCCCCTTCACTGCCCCCCTGGGCACTTCACTGCCCCCGCCCCTTCACTGTTCACTGCCCCCCTAGCCTGGCCAACTGAGCTGCCCTGGGTCCTGCCCCCCCCTTCACTGCCCCCCCCCCTTCACTGGCCCTTGGCCCCCCTCCTTCACGTGCCCCCCCCCTCCTTCACTGCCCTGCCCTCCTGCCCCCCCCCTGCCGCCCCACTGCCCCCTGGACTGCCCCCCCTTCACTGCCCCCCCCCTTCCCCCCCCCCCCTGGTCACTGCCCCCCCCCTCCCTGCATTGCCCCCCTGGGGGGGCACTGCCCCTGACTGCCTGCTCCTCACTGGGGCTGGGCCCCCCTTCCTCCTCACTGCCCCCCCCCTCCTTCACTGCCCCCCCTTCACCCCTCCTTCACCTGCCCCCCCCCTCCTTCACTGCCCCCCCCTCCTTCACTGCCCCCCCCCCCCCTTCACTGGACTCGCCCCCCCCTCCTTCACTGCCCCCCCCTCCTGTCACTGCCCCCCCCCTCCGTTTCCCTGCCGCCCCCCCCCCCTCACTGTCCCTGTCCTTGCCCCCCCCCCCTTCACCCCCTGCCCCCCCCCCTTCACTGCCCCCCCCCTTCACTGCCCCCCCCCTTCCTTCACCCCCCCCCCCTCCTCCCTTCACTGCCCCCCCCCCCTTCCTTCACTGCCCCCCCCCCTTCATTCTGGCCCCCCCCCTCCTTCACTGCCCCCCCCCCCCCCCCCCCCTTCACTGCCCCCCCCTCCTTCACTGCCCCCCCCCCCCCTTCACTGCCCCCCCCCCTGCCGGCCCCCCTGCCCCCTCCCCTCCTGCCCCCCCCCCTCCTTCCTTCACTGCCCCCCCCCTTCACTGCCCCCCCCCCCCCCCCTTCACTGCCCCCCCCCCACTTCACTGCCGCCCCCCCCCTTCACTGCCCCCCCCCTTTCACTCACTGCCCCCCCCTTCACTGCCCCCCCCCCTTCACTGCCCCCCCCTCCTTCACCTGCCCCCCCCCCCCTTCACTGCCCCCCCCCCCCCTTCCCTCCCCTTCACCCCCCCCCCCTTCCCTGGCTGCCCCCTCCATCACTCCGCCCCCCCCTCCATTCACTGCCCCCCCCCCCATCACTGCCCCCCCCCCCCTTCACTGCCCCCCCCCCCAGCTCTTCACTTCCCCCCTCCCTCGCCCCGCCCCCCCCTTCCCTCCAGCCCCCCCCCCCCCCCTTCCTCTCAGAGCCCTTGAATAGCCACACAGTCACTGTCATTGTCGCAAGGTTAACACACCACCATGGGCTACAAAGCAAAGTTGAGCAATATTGCTGGCAAGAATGCAGAGTGTTCACAAACCTCTCTTTAAGCTTTAACCTTTCCCAACACAAATTCAGTGTTTGGTTATGACGTACATCAACTCCTGCCTTAGTAAGGACCTGGACCCACTACAATTTACTTATCGCCACAATAGCTCAATAGGGGATGCGATTTCAGTGGCTCTTTATTCTGGCCTGGGACAGTTGAACAATACAGACTCGTATGTCATGCTATCGTTCATCAACTAAGGCTCAACATTCCTTCCAAATGTATCATCAGACTAGGAGAAGTGGGTCTCTGTACTTCCCTATGTAATTGGATCCTCAACTTTCTCAGTAAGAATTGGCAATAACACTTCCTTTTCAGTAACCAACAACATGAGAGCATCTCAAGGCTATGTGATCGCCCCCCTGCTCGGCTTTGCCTATCACCTTGACTTTGTAACCAGACACGACTCTTTAAATTCACTAACGATACCACCATAGTTGGATAAGTAAAGGTAACAATTAGTCAGAGTAAAGGAGGGAGATGGAAAATGTGATTGAATTGCACCGGAATAATAATCTTGCTCTCAATGTTAGCAAGATCAAGAAACTGTTATTGATGTCAGGAGGGAAAAGCCAAGAAAAGACTTTAGTGATGGAGCGGCAGTGGTGAATGTCAACAGCTTCAGGGTCCTGAGCATGCACATTGCTGAAGATCTGTCCTGGGCCCAGCATATTGATGCAATTGTAAAGAAAGCTCATCAATGCTGCTACTTCCTTAGAAGATTGAGGAGATTCAGCTTGGTGATGAATACTATATTGAACCTCTACAGTTGTACTGGTTGTTTAAAGGAGATTGTGAATTACTCCAGGAGCGAAACAGTACACACACTCTGTATCCATTTAAGGTACCAAAGTACAGATGGTTGAACGCCTCAAGTTCCCAGGAATAAATATTACCGGACATTTGTCCTGGACCAGCCAAATCAGAGCTATGGCCAAGAAAGTGCACCATGCCTCTACTTCCTTTGGAAAGTTTAGAAGGTTTGGCAAGTTTCCAATAACCCTCACCAACTTCTACAGATGTGCCGTAAAAAGCATTTTAACGTAGAAAGCATCACAGCCTGGTTTGGGAGCAGCTCCATCCAAGACCACAAGAAATTGCAGAGAGTTGTGGACATAGCCCAGACTATCATGCAAACCAACCTCCCTTCCATTGACTCAGTCTACACCACGTTGCCTCGGCAAGGCCACCTCGCTCTAGTCACTCCCTTTTCTCCCCTCTCTCATCAGTCAAGAGGTACAGACGTTTGAAACGTGCCTCCAGTTTCAGAGACAGTTTCTTCCCAGCTGTTCAGATTCAGATTCAGATTCAATTTTAATTGTCATTGTCAGTGTACAGTACAGAGACAACGAAATGCATTTAGCATCTCCCTTGAAGAGCGACATAGCAAACGATTTGAATAAAAAATAAATAATAAGTGTCCGGGGGGGGGGGGGTGATTGGCAGTCACCGAGGTACGTTGTTTAGTAGAGTGACAGCCGCCGGAAAGAAGCTGTTCCTCGACCTGCTGGTTCGGCAACGGAGAGACCTGTAGCGCCTCCCGGATGGTAGAAGGGTAAACAGTCCATGGTTGGGGTGAGAGCAGTCCTTGGCGATGCTGAGCGCCCTCCGCAGACAGCGCTTGCTTTGGACAGACTCAATGGAGGGGAGCGTGGAACCGGTGATGCGTTGGGCAATTTTCACCACCCTCTGCAGTGCCTTCCGGTCGGAGACAGAGCAGTTGCCATACCATACTGTGATGCAGTTCGTAAGGATGCTCTCGATGGTGCAGCGGTAGAAGTTCACCAGGATCTGAGGAGACAGATGGACCTTCTTCAGTCTCCTCAGGAAGAAGAGACGCTGATGAGCCTTCTTGATCAGAGTAGAGGTATTGTGGGTCCAAGAGAGGTCATCGGAGATGTTGACTCCCAGGAACCTGAAGCTAGAAACACGTTCCACTTCCGTCCCGTTAATGTGGATGGGGGTGTGCGTGCCGCCTCTGGACTTCCTGAAGTCTACAATGAGCTCCTTGGTCTTCTTGGAGTTAAGGGCCAGGTTGTTGTCAGCGCACCATGCTGCTAAGTGCTGGACCTCCTCCCTGTAGGCCAGCTCATCGTTGTTGCTGATGAGGCCAATCACCGTTGTATCATCTGCATACTTGATGATGGTGTTAGTACCATGTACAGGTGTGCAGTCATAGGTGAAGAGGGAGTAGAGGAGGGGGCTCAGCACACAGCCCTGAGGAACGCCGGTGTTCAGGGTGAGGGTTGAAGAGGTGTGCTTGTCTAACCTCACAGACTGGGGTCTGTTGGTTAGAAAGTCCAGTATCCAGTTGCAGAGGGAGGGGTCGATGCCCAGGTTACCGAGTTTGGTGATCAGTTTTGATGGAATAATGGTGTTGAATGCTGAGCTGTAATCGATGAACAGCATTCTTACATAAGTGTCTCTGTTGTCAAGGTGGGAGAGGGCGGAGTGATGTGCCGTTGAGATGGCATCCTCCGTACTCCTGTTCTTGCGGTAGGCAAACTGATAGGGATCCAGTGTGGGGGGTAGGCAGCTTTTGAGGTGTGCCAGGACCAGCCTCTCGAAGCACTTGGTGATGATGGGGGTAAGTGCAACTGGGCGGAAGTCGTTGAGGCTTGCCGCAGTGGAGTGTTTTGGCACTGGCACGATGGAGGTGGCTTTAAGGCAAGTGGGGACAACTGCTTGGGCAAGTGACAGGTTGAAGATGTCAGTCCAGACGTCTGTCAGCTGCGCAGCACAGGCACTGAGCACGCGCCCGGGGATGCCGTCAGGGCCAGCAGCCTTACGTGCATTAGTCCTACTCAGTGCCACGTACACGTCGTAGGGGGTGAGTGTGAGGGGTTGGTGATCGGCAGGTAGCACAGCAGGTAGAAAGCATCACAGCCTGGTTTGGGAGCAGCTCCATCCAAGACCACAAGAAATTGCAGAGAGTTGTGGACATAGCCCAGACTATCATGCAAACCAACCTCCCTTCCATTGACTCAGTCTACACCACGTTGCCTCGGCAAGGCCACCTCGCTCTAGTCACTCCCTTTTCTCCCCTCTCTCATCAGTCAAGAGGTACAGACGTTTGAAACGTGCCTCCAGTTTCAGAGACAGTTTCTTCCCAGCTGTTATCAGACAACTGATGGTCCCCTCATCAGCTAGAGTGTGGTCCTGACCTCCCATCTACGTAATTGGAGACCTTTGAAATTGGACTTCATCAGACTTTATCCTTTAATTGGACTTTATCAGACTTTATCGTGCCCTAAATGTTGTACCCTTTTTCCTTTTTCAGAGCACTGAGAACAAAATGATTATAATCATGTATAGTCTTTGACTATAGCAAGCAACCAAAAGCTTTACACTATACCCTGGTATATGTGACAATAGTACACTAAACTAAGCTAAATTAAAATGCCAGGAAGAAAGGAGACCACAGACAGATGTAGATACTGCCCAGTCAATCATGGGTATTAACCTCCCCATTATTGAAGGGATCTGTAGGAGATGCTGACTCAGAAAGGCAGCCAATATCATCAGAGGCCCACACCACCCTGACAAAGTTCTCATTTTGCTGCTACCAGAAGGTACAGGAACCTGAAAACCGTGACCATCAAGTTCAAGCTCTTGAACACTACACAACACTAACCTCATAAACTGTGAGGTTCTATAGACTGTGTCTTTTGTTTGATGTGCCATCGAGCGTGGCTGCCTAGCCTGCAGCTGTCTGTCCTTACAGTCTTTTTGTTATCTTTAGTCTGTTTTAAAGTTTGTTTCTGGAGATGTTTTAATCTTTTTTATGTGGGAGGAGGGGGGGGAGGGGAAACTGTTTTCTTGGTCACTTCCTGGTTGAGGATGCGACTATTCTCTGAGCCACATCTTCACCCCCCCTCCTCGCAGCCTACCACCTGGATTGGCGCGGCCTTTGCTGCCAGAGCCTCGGATTCAGCAGCGGCGGCGGCGCAGCACAGGATTCCATTGCGGAGCGAGCGATGCCTTACCGGCATCACCGTGTTGAAGTTCCAGAGTGCTGGGACTGCCGGCTTTGACACCATGAAGCTGTGGTCTGTGGAGCTTCCAGCCGCTGGCGGCACTGTCTTTCCAGCCGCGTGCTGCGCTGACGCTGACTTTAACATCGCAGAGCCCGGGCAGGGGGTCGCCAACGTTGAATCTCAGCCCAGCTCGGCCTGTGGACTTAGGAGGCCGCGGTCTCCGGTAGGAAGCGGCTGATTGAGAAGCTCCGGGCCGCTGAGAGTGTTCGAGGGCCTGAGACATCGGGCCTGTAACGGTGACTGCGGAGGCCTCAATAGGCCCCGACCACGGGTGAACTGAGGAAGAGGACTGAACTTTGGTGCCTTCCATCATAGTGGGAAAACGCTGATTCCGCTGTGGGGGGATGTTTCTAATGTTTTATGTTAAATTCTAAAGTGTTGTGTTTATCTTATTTATGTGCTGCATGGTAACTCAAATTTCACTGCACCAATTGGTGTACGTGCCCTTTGTCCTTTGTTGCTCGGCGGACTTTAGTTTTTACATGATTATGGTTACCGATAGTAAGGATATTAAGTTATCGTATTTTAGTTATTATACATTATCTTTGCATTATTACATTTGCGGGCCCGTTAAGTTTTTGCAGTTAAGTATTTCATTGTTTTGCTGATAGTACATATGACGGTTAAATATTCTTGACTTAAATCTCTAGCTAAGTGATTCAACTACACATCTGGACATCTCTTAAATGCTGTTTGGGAGTCTGCTTCCACCACTCTCTGTGGTAGTGCATTGCAGGTACTGACCACTCTGGGTGAAAAGGTCCCCTCAGATCCTCTATAAATTTTTTACCCCTTACACTAAATCAATGTCTTCTAGTTTTTTTCTAACCCTGATAAAGGGGTAACATTTCCTGCAATTCACATCCATCATCATTTTATTTACCTCAATCATGTTCCCTCTTAACCTTCTCCACTTCAGGCAAAAGAGATCTAACCTCTCCAGTCTCTCCTAACAATTGAAATGTTCCATCCCATGCATTTCTTGCTGCATCCCCTCCAGCAGAATCATATCCTTCCTATCATGTAGTTATTATAAGTGAACATAGTATTCCAGCTGAGGCCTGAACAATCTCTATAAGTATAGAACTCTGATCCTGGATGTGTGTGTGTATTTATTTGTTTGTACATAATCACATCTTCTCGAAACAACAATGCACTAATGGTAAGATTTTTATATATTCCGATAGAGATTTATCCCGTGCATTCTGAAATCGCTTTATCTGAAAAAATCATGCTTTATTTAATCAGTTATTAATGAAAATGTTCACAAATCTGAAAAAAACTTTGAAAAAAACGGCTGTGTTTCGCTGATGATGTCACAATGCATCTGCACGCTGTGTTCCATGCGTTGCGAGCGAAGAATGAGCTCTCGGGTCACGTCGCTCTCCCCATCCTTCTTTCTTTCTCCCTCCCTCCCTCTCCACCTCAGACCCCACCCCCCTCCCTCTCCACCTCCCATCCCCCCCTCCCTCTCCACCTCCCACCCCCCTCCCTCCCACCCCCTCTCCACCCCCCCCCTCCCTCTCCCCCTCTCTCCCCCTCTCTCTCCCCCTCCCTCCCTCCCCCTCTCTCTCCCCCCCCCCCCTCTCCCCCCCTCTCTCCTCCCTCTCTCTGCCCTTCTCTCCCTCTCTCCCTCTCTTTCCCCCTCCCCCCCCCCCTCTCTCCCCCCCTCCCCTCCTCCCCCCCTCCCCCCTCCCCCCCCCTCCCTCTCCCCCTCCCCCCTCTCCCCCTCCCCCCCTCCCCCCCCTCCCCTCTCCTCCCCCTCCCCCCCCTCTCTTTTTTCTCTCCCCCCCTCCCCTCTCTTCCCCCCCTCCCCCTCCTCTCCCCCCCCCCCCCCCCCTCTCCCCCCTCTCTCCCCCTCTCTCCCCCCCCTCCCCCTCTCTTCCCCCTCCCCCTCTCTTCCCCCCTCCCCCCCTCTTCCCCCCCTCCCCCTCTCTTCCCCCCTCCCCCCCTCCCCCCTCCCCTCTCTTCCCCCCTCCCCCTCTCTTCCCCCCCCCCCTCGAGTCCCTCTCCCCATGTCATTCTACTAGTTAGACACAAAATGCTCGAGTAACTCAGCAGGACAGGCAGCAACTCCGGGGAGGAATGAGTGATGTTTTGGGTTGAGATCCTTCTTCAAACTAGTCATTATACTACTCAAGCTTTTTGTGTCTATCTCCTCATTCTACTAGTTCCACTGTTCCCATCCCTGTATCCCTTCATTATCACCTCTCCCCCAGAGCCATTATAGGCTCCACTTCATTAGTTACCTGTTGCTAGCCCTGATTTGTTCATGCCTTTTCTTACCGTCTGCTTACATGTTCCCAACTCCACTTAACGCTCACCACCACGAGTTGTTTGCACAGAGCATTTGTCAGCTGTCTGCATGTGGTTACTCTGTGCTTGAAAAATAGGAGCAGATCAACTCCCAAACAACCACCCATGGGGGCCCCCCAATTAAACAACTCCAGCTCCTTCTCCAGCAGTCTGAGCGTGTCCTTCAAAAGTGTGTTCTTCAAAAGCCATCAAAACAAAGTGGAAGCAAGTCATCCTCACCTCAGGGCAGGCTCGTGAGATGATGATCAGCCGATTAAATGGATGACCTGTCCAGTTGCATGTGTGTGGGATGTTAATGTCTGAATACTCGTTTATGTTAATAAAGTCGTGGAAAAACCTAATGTAATCATTATTTAATGCCCTGGGCATTGAGTTTGTTACGTTTTGACCTCTGAGGGTGAAAGATATCAGTTGTATGCCATCAGGGTGTGAACTTTGTAAACAGAACCTGAGTGTTGTGCTGAGTCCGTATTTGTCGATCGAGTTCCCAGGCAGCTTTTCTGCTGGAGTTGACATTGCCAAAAAGCTCTTGTTGTGTCTGCCAACCGTAGCATCTTTACCAAGAGCTCATACAGGCTTGTGGAGCTTGCTTTTCACTGCAAAGCAGTTTCTGTTGTTGTTTTAGATTTTCAAGGGGGACGTAACCTTGAAATGTGTCTCTAGAAGATTAACGTTAAAAGCTCTTTCTCACGCAAAGGCTAACAGAAGGCTGCAAGGCGCTCCCAAGCTGAAAAGCCATCAGTATAAAGGTTTGAAAATTGCAAAACTGTGCTAACTAGATTTTTGCTGACTTTGGTGAGGGTATTAAGACAACAAAGGCAGACAAATGAATAGAGATGGAGTAACAATCTAATTTAATGAACAATGTCTCTAGGGACAGCATTAAAGCTGTAGTTAAGCAGTATGGTTTCTATTTTCTTCACAGTGAAAGAGTGCTGCAAAAGCATTTCTGTTTCGAATTATTTACGCAACTCATGATCATCCATTCAAAGGCTGAAGAGTTTTTTATCTTTATCCTCAGGCCACTGTTTTGTGTTTTTGTTCTCTTTCATTGTTCAAAGAAACGTTATTTCAATCAGACCAGGTAGCACTCTGATGATACACTAAAATGCTGGAGAAACTCAGCGTCTATGGAGCGAAGGAAATAGGCAATGTTTTGGGCCGAAACCCTTCTTGAGACTGATAGGGGGTGGCGGGGAGAAGGAAGGAAAAAGGAGGAGGAGGAGCCCGGGGGCTGAGGGATGGGAGGAGACAGCCCGAGGGCTGAGGAAGGGGAGGAGACAGCAAGGGCTAACAAAATTGGGAGAATTCAAGGTTACATGCCCTCCGGATGCAGACTCACCAAGCGGAATATGAGGTGCTGTTCCTCCAATTTCCCAAGTGGAATATGAGGTGCTGCTCCTCCAATTTCCGGTGTTCCTCACTCTGGCCATGGAGGAGACCCAGGACAGAGAGTTGGGATGGGGAATGGGAGGGGGAAGTTGAAGTGCTGAGCCACCGGGAGGTCAGGTAGGTTCTTGCGGACCGAGCAGAGGTATTCGGCGAAACGCTCGCCCAACCTCCGCTTAGTCTCACTGATGTAGATCAGCTGACATCTAGAGTAGCGGATGCAGTAGATGTCAGCTGATCTACATCGGTGAGACTAAGCAAAATCCCTCAGCCCCCGGGCCTCCTCCTCCTTTTTCCTTCGTTCTCCCCGCCACCTCCCATCAGTCTGAAGAAGGGTTCCGGCCCGAAACGTTGCCTTTTCCTTTGCCCCATAGATGCTGCTGCACCCGCTGAGTTTCTCCAGCATTTTTGTGTACCTTCGATTTTCAGCATCTGCGGTTCCTTCTTGAGCACTCTGATGATGCCCACCTCTGAGGTATGGGCCAGGGGCATCTGTGCGCTGCCAATGCCTGGACACGGACATAGCCTGGAAGAGGGGTGGTCAGACAGACTCCTTGATGGGCCACTGCTTGGACTTATGCATGGGTACGTTCACCAGGCCTGGGAGCAAACTGGAGAGGAGGACGGCGAGCAACTCATGCCTCCCAGCCCCAGCCCCAGTCCTCTGCCCCAATATCTTGATGGTAGCACTGAAGGGCAGCCAGAACCTGCAGAGCAACCCCTTGAGAAACTCAAAGACGGGCTGCGTTTCATGTGTTCAGGGAATAGTGACTTGCCCAGGCCAAATAAATGACAGGTGGCCTTCATGAGTCTGTGATTCAGTTTAAAAAATTTGGAATGCTCTGTGCAGCATTCTTCAAATGTCTCTCAATGTATCCAAAATGGTAAATCAAAGTGTTTGTTTGTGGGTGTCTTTTTTCTCCTTTCTTTTTTCCCCTCGTTCTCTGTTCTTCCCCTTTTCTCTGCCTCTCTCATTGCTCTCTCTTATTGCTTCCCACTCTCTCCCATGCTCCTTGCTGCCTTGCTTACCATCTATTTCACAACTTGCATGTAAAACAATGTCACTCCTTATCAGAGCTGCCCTCTGCAGTTCTGTTTGTCAATAACTGCTGATTATTACTCGGGAGCAAAGGTCTATTTGTAATAAACACATAATGTTGCTCGCCCAATTGTCTCAGTTTAGGCCAGCATCTATTGATGAACTTCAATATAGCAAGTCAAGATTGTTTATTTGTCTTATGCACCAGGACTGGCACTGTGAAATTCTTACTTGCTGCAGCTTTACAAAAACATCCTGTCTCCAGATGTAGTTTTAGGTCCAGCACTGGTCACAGATGGAGATCTTATTTCATTTGTTTTCGAGAGGTTGTAGTTCATTTGTTTATGACGTGCGGTTGTCATTGGCGATACGTACAATTATTCTCCATCCCTAACTGCCTCCTCAGGTTCAGGAGTATCAGCCACATTGGAGAGTTAAACAAGGACAGGTGGATGAGAGTGACCTGAAGAACAGAGACAGATGGGGTCTTGTGACAATCCAATAGTTCTACTGTTACCATTACCGAGACAAGCTAATTAATTTTTTTGGTGAATTGAGCGTTCTCTCATTTATTGGAGATACCTGAACACAGTTTAGAACACAGGTCGTGCTAACTCTGAGCCAACATTTTCTATTTCACTAACTTTACATCTCTTTCAACAGAATGTCTCGTCTCCACATTTCACTCGTTCCCTTCATCACGTTACTGGCCGCGACACAGTGTATCACAGATGGTACAGGTGCGTAATTCTGTGTGCAGGGCCGTGCATTTATCAACACCTTCATACCTTTAGTTTAATTTGGAGTTACAGCATGGAAACAGGCCCTTCGACCAACTGAGTCCAGGCCGATCAGCAATCCCCATACACTAGCATTATCCTACACACGAGAGACAATTTTTACAAATTTACCAAAGCCAATTAATCTACAAACCAGAACTCCCTACAAACCTGTACGCCTTTGGAATATGGGAGGAGACCGGATCACCCGAAGAAAAACAACGTGGTCACGGGGAGAACGTACAAACTATATAGACGGCACCCATAGTCAGGATCGAAACCGGGTCCCTGTTGCCGTAAGGCAGCAACTATAATGCTGCGCTACCATTCTGCCACCTTTATTCAATAAAGTCTCTCCCGAGTGCCTAAGTAATACTATGCTTCTCTGGTTATCAACATAATCCAAGCTGCCCCTTGCATTTCTCACAGCCTCTCAAGCCTATTTAATTATTTAGATGTCAACCATTCACCGTGTGTAAGCAAAAAATGTTCCTCACGTTAGACCCCTCCCATAATGGATACAGTTTCTCTTGAATGTCTAATGATTTCAAATACCTCAATAAGATCTTGTCACATCCTTATTGCTCAATTCTTCTTGATTATTACTCGGGGGCCACAACTATTTACAATATTAATGATTTAGATGATGGGATTAAAAGTAACATTAGTAAATTAGCAGGTGACATAAAACTGAGAGGCAGTGTGAACTATGGAGGATGCCAGGAGGTTGCCGGGTGACTTGGACAGGTTGAGTTGTAATTATGCTCCTAGAGCTAACCCCCCCCCCCTTAGTCTAGTTCAGTAAAACACCGAGTCAAGCACTGGACCACTAATCTTTATTTTATGAAACATTAACAAATCCTTTATACGATACCTAACCACACCGCGGGATTGATCCTTGTCTCTTCTTGTCCAAGCTCTTCAGCCTCATGTAAGCAGATACCTTCAAAAGGTTACGCAGTCTCAAGTGCTCCTCCAGAAGATCGACTGTGAACCTCGTGGTGGTTACTTTTTATAGGTCATCAAACCCTGTGGGGCAGATCAACATTGGAGTGGTATCCCTGCAAACCACAGATATCGATTACATTAAAGTGGTATTGACAATTCCCCAACACAATTACAAAGCACCCCATTACAATGTTTCTACAGAAGCTTCTGGAAATAAGTCAGTTGACCCAAGTAATGCAACATTCTCCCAGGGAGTATAAACAGTTCAAACAAGGCTTCACACTTCAGCCAATCATCAAACAGTAACACAAACACCTTGCAACATTATTAACAGTATTTATAATCTTTCTGCAGCGGGACAATCTTGCTAATGCATCTGCAACACCTTTGGGTTTCTCTGCAAAGTACTCATACATTTTAACAATAGAGAGGACATCTGGACTTCGCCTTATCTCAATCTAGGACCTAGACTTCCTGGCATCAATTTGCAGCTTTCAGCTTTGCACATAAATTGACCAAACTGGTTCTGCAGATGCAATGACCCTCCATTTTATATATCTCTATTTTGGCCAATATTAACATTCCTCCCTTCCATCATATGATAACCAATCATTAATGATAACCAAAGTACAACAATGCTTGCTTCATTCTAACAGATATCTTAACAAAAAGATGCTGATGTATTTTCCCAGAATTTCATCAAGCTTCCCGAGTTTTCATGGGCATATCTTCATGATTTCCGTCTGATGAGTCTTCACCTCCCGAGTTTTCATGGGCACAAATCCCCTCCATCCATCTTGATAATTCATCTGTGATTGATCCATAGTAGAGTATGAAGTTTCGAAGAGAACTTGGAATAAAGTAATAGCAGTCCCTATTTCCACTGATATTCTTACAGTGGTGGAGATGTACCCATGCATTTTTTCATTCTATCTTCAACAAAAGGCCTCTCCCTATACACTGCTCCTACTCTACTACATAATTCTCTCAACACTAAAGTCAAGGCTAGAACGTGGTCGGTCATCTCCGTAGTCACATGATGGAGATTGATCATTTGTGTTACATTTTGATTCTATGGTATGGCATTCTTGAGGGTCTATCATAATGATTTCAGCTGGGTTCAGTCCAGATTCCCCGACAGGCATGACTCCTATTTGAAGCAAACTATGGGAAGTAATTTAATCAAACAAATAAACCAATTTCAGTCTTGCCTTTAATTTAGCTAATTTTAGTTTTAAGGGTTTCATCTGACCTTTCAACAAATCCAGCTGCTTGTGGTCGATATTCACAATACAATTGCTGCTGGATTCCCAGCTGTTCGCATAATTGTTATTAATTTGTTCCAATATGACGTGGATCATTATTTAAACTCAGTCGAATAAGGATGCCAAATCTAGGGATAATTTTTCTTCAACTCCTTGATAACAGTAGCTGCTTTATTATTATTAAGGGTTGGACAAGTTTTGATCCACCGGCCGCAAACGTCGTCTTTGACAACAAACACCTACAACCTTGGCTCCTTTTCTTATTTGATGGAATCCTTCTTTAATGTTTTAAATAGACTTATAGACAATAATAGTTCTTTCTCCCTAGGTGGTTAGCATTGACCTCTTGGAGGGAGACTTGTTACTCACTTTTAATCTATCTTATTACTGTTGTACTATTATCTCACGTTCCCAGGGTATTTGTACTGTCAGATTAGTGCCACAATTCCTGACATCTGCTAGGGACTGTTCTCTCCTTGATGCCCACTGAATAGTCCTGTCCCGCTTCTGACTGCTCTTCTGGGGATGAGATAAGAAAATATACTATGTTAATTTATATAATGTGCCCAAATCAAAATATTAAATTATCTCTGAAATAGATCCTGATAGGCCCTTGTTAAGTGTTAGATTTTAAAGTCATTTCAATAATTTCCTGATAGAGGGTAGTTAAATGTGGGTGCCCCTGGTTACAGATCAATGTCTATTCCTATATTTTTAGACTTGAGATAGCCCGTTCAGACAAAGTAGAGCTAGAAGGGATTTGTGTACAATGATCTTTCCAAAGTTGGAGCCTGCCGTGATGATCTCTCTGGAGGCATCCTGTACCTTTTTAAATTACTGTGACTCGATTCGTCTTCCTTGCTGGCACAGAGTGTTAGGTTAATTAAGATGTTAGCAGGGTTTGGCACTAGTATATGTATGGAGCAGCTTTTCAACTGAGTTAATTGCTGTTAAATTTCGTATCAGTTTATATTGATTTTCTTCTTTCAGTTTCAGAGCTGCAACAGTAAGGATGTTACTGTGAGGAGCAATTCTTATAGTTCTCTTGGATAGTTTTATTTTAGTTTTATTCTGGCATTTCCCGAATCAATTTGTCAGTGTTGCTGGTGGCCTATGATCTTCTTGGAAAAGTATTACCACTTTCTGGGGAGCTACATGGATGGGATTGATGCCCACACATCTTACCTGAGCTGTGTCTTCTGCCCGTTCTAGAGGGCTCACATGCTTGTATACCTCACTCCCCAGATAATGACGTAGATAGGTAACACTGTCCTGGAGGCCTGATAAAACTCAACAACATTTCAGTTAGACATATTTGCTCTAATTGTTCGGGTCTGTCATAATGATTGTTTCTCTCTACTATTGCTCCTCGGTCTCTTGCCTCTGCTGGTTCTTACTGGTACCTCAGTGTATCCTACAGCTCCCTCCTCTTCTTTCAACTAGTGCCAAATCTTATTCCCATCGAGTTCCTTCATCTCACCACAGTTACTTTGTCTCTCTTCTTAGTTTCTTTATTGCCTCTAATTTCTTCACATACTTTGTTCTACTTTGTCTCTCTGTTGGGCCTTCCTTGCTCCAGTGATCTAATTGGCTACAATTGAAGCAGACTCCCGAGGCTGCTACTTTTCTTTAGAGTCCTGGCTCCAGGTTATGTGGGGCTTTGTGCAGTTTTTTTCTCGGGGTTATTCTCCCTTGTCTTCCCTGTACCATTCTCAGTGCTATGAGGAGGGTGTACTCAACTCCCTTAGATTCTTCTAATAGGTCTTGAGGCAGGGGTCAGGTTATTTTGTCTGTAATTCTGGACTGGCTGGCAGATCAGGACTGCGAAAATGGGTTAGTTTGTGAGAAGGATGTCTCTTTTCTTGATCCCTGACCCTCTGGCCAGCTCACTCTCTGCTCTTCCCGATCCCTAGGATTTAAAGGTCTTCTATATTCCCTAGGATCTCGCGTGTTCCTGTAACCTCTAAGGTCCCAAAGGTTCCTCAGACCTCGTGACCCACTTCTTTGACCCCTTCCTCCTGTCCGTTCTTTCATTGGACATGATCTGTTCCAAAGCCCTGTTTCACCACAAACATAGCACTGATCTGCTGCTACCACTCCATTCCTTCTCCAATGCAGTTTAGGGGAAATCGGCTCCGAAGCAGGTATGTCATTGAGGTAATCTGGTGGGAATTGTTTTTCCAAGATTTCAAATTCACAATCTGCCATTACTTTTGGATTTGCCCGTCCTAAGTCTAATTTTTGAGTCTCTTTTTTAGCCATGCACTCTGTCGTTGTTTTATCTGCAGGCTGATCTTCCTGCCCTTTCTTAGGTTTTATTTCCACACTTCTAGCTGGATCAACTGGTCTTTGAAAGGTATTTGCAAGGGCCTGCCTCTTCTCTTGCACTATCCTCTGCCATTCCATCCTCATATGTTGGATATCCTAATGCCCCTGTCCCACTTAGGAAACGTCTGGAGACTTTGCGCCCCATTTCCGTGCGGTTCCCAGAGGTTCCCGGAGGTTTTTGTCTGTCTCCCTACCTGCTTCCACTACCTGCAACCTCCGGCAACCACCTGCAACCTCCAGGAACCGCACGGAAACCTTGGGTGGGGCGCAAAGTCTCCAGAGGATTCCGTTCAGGTTTCCCAAGTGTGACAGGGGCATATGGCTGCTAGAAATCTGATATTTTCTGTAGGAATAACTGACTGTTGCACCACCACCCATAGGTCTTGGGAGTCTGCACAAGGCCCACGCATTGTAATTTTTACGTATTCTTTGAAGGAAGCAGGGAATTTCTTTTTATCAGGAATTTTACCCAGTACTGTCGTCGTTTCATTAGGCTTCCATGAGGTGTGGACATCTGTGGAACGGGAATTATTTGCACCCACTGCACTAACCAAATCAAAAGTAGGGGCAGGCACTTTCCTAACTGGAAACTGCCTACGGGTTATTCGCTCTGCTCTCATGATATATGCTATATCGGAATTTGTTTTAGTATCTCCAGCCATTGTCTCACTCCTCTCTTCACTAAGGGAATCACGCCATTTTTCAAATGATTCCTTATGATCTCATGCTGCCGGTCTGATTCGTCCAGGCACAGGTTCACAAAGGCACTTTGGGGACTTTACTATTCCTGTAAAGCTCTTATCTCTGAACACTGGCCCCATTCTAATTTTCCTCCTAGTTTTGTGAGCTACTGAACTATCTATTGCCAGTGAAGCAACTGGGACCAAAGAATCCATTGCTGGTGTCACCACTGCTGGTGAAACAAGCTTTGATGTGAATTTAGTAAGTGGAGTTAAGGGCGCTGCCAAATTCAAATGTGTGCCGTGTTCACAGGCTAAACAAGGTATATCTGAACTGGGGATGTGAGAAGGATAAAGGGAATCTCTAATTTGAAAGCCTTCCCACCTCTTTAAATAACCGCCTTCCTCACCTTTAAGGTCAATGCCAACCACCGGGTCCTTAAATTCAAGAACTGTGGGGGCCAGTTTCACTCTGGAAGATTTCCCTCTTCCCTTTTCCTGCTCCCTAATACACTCCTGCTCCTTTCTCAAGGTACCTAGAGGTTGATAGACTCCAGTATCTTGTAGCTCTATGCCAAGCCGCGAGGTTTCTCTCTTCCAATTTGTCATTCTTACAACTTCTCTATTTGTCTTTCGCATTGTATAGTATGTTCTCCACAATCCTATTAATTCCTTTGGTAAATTGTCAAATAATTCATTCAATATACCTTATTCCCTTCAATGTTTTAATGCCACCCTTCAGCCAAAATTCGTCCCCTAATTCCTTGTTCAATGCCTCAGAAAAAATTCTCAACCTCTCAGCTTTCTGTGGAAATTCATTACATATTCATTGCAATGGGCTTTCAGATTCGCTAGTCATATCTCGCTCCACGTAATTTCCCATGCTTGCAGACAATGGAAATAAATTTCCAAACAATTCACTCCACCTGAACAATTCGCACTTCCCTCACTATTTCCGAGGCTATCAAACTCGTTCCGGAACAATGGCCAAAAGCTCCGTAGCGCGTCAACATTCTCGCACTTTTCTCAACACAATCGCACTATCGATCTTTTCAATCGGGTACCCAAATTCCTTAACAATCTCCCAAAATTCACACTCAACTCATACACTTTCAACAATTCCAAAACAATATTTGGTCGACCAAATTAAGGTGCTTCAGTGAACAATCGAATACACCATTCAACAGCAATCTCTCACACTCAAAACACTTTAATCTAACACAAACAAATAAATTCAAACCATGCAAGCAAAATCGTACTTATACAGGAAACTATACCACTTATTACTATCATACGAAAAAACACTCCAATATAAATTACAAGCATTTGTTAACTACACAATTTCAAAAACAAATCACAATATATTTTAATCCCTCCTCGTGGTGTTTTCAACCAATGGAACAATTCCCTTGATACAGCGATCAGAAGGATTCGTGGCTGAATAGCCACAAGTCGGACTCCAAAATAGCAGTCGCAATCAAACTATGTTCTTATACAGTCGATTCGAACCACTATTACAACAATGTATTCAACATTCAAAATATAAATCAAAAACAATACACCGTAAATACAATGAAACAATCAACAAGTCTTAAACACACTTTAAATGTAGCTTCACAAATCTTAACTATCAACAATTTAAACAAAGTATTTATTATACACAAGTTAACTTGGAAGAAAATGTATACATTTTGAATTAACCAGCACCTCAATATGACATCCTGAATTTAGGTAAATTTGAATCAAAACATTTTCAGCTCTTTTATTCTTTATCCAATTTTGTATTTAACACGCAAGTTCAAAATCCTGGATTATGAAATTCTTAGGATTGGTTAAAAGCATTTTCGGCCAATTTATACTTTAACCACTGAGTTCCCAGTACCTTTACGGGACTCATCCCCCGTCTTTTTAGAGATCCAGATATTCCCACACAGGTGGGGACTCGAACCCACATAGACTCACCCTTTCGGGCTTCTTCCTTTCCATCTGCTTGGTACTGGGTGTCAGCGCGTAATCGCTTCATGCTGATCTTTAGTGTGTCTTTCCAATTTGCACCCCAGCAATGATGCAGTACTTCTCCTCTTAGTACTGTTTAGACCCAGTCCTGTTTTCAAATATCCAGCCAATCGGATATCCAAGTCTGGGCAGAGCCTCAAACCACTCACTTATTTTTGATGTCAATGATGCCTAACGGTTGGATTTTGCAACAGCGCTGTCGACTTAGTTTTTAGGGAATCTTGAACCCCTGAGAAGGGAAGGGCCTCAAACCCCAAAAAGGCAGGAATGCCCTCAGTGCTTGCTGGACCACTGTTCTACGATCTAGTTGAGAACCCCAACCAAGTTCGTGAATGACCAATCCGCTCCGACTAGCGAAGTGCGAAAACCGATGTGAAAACCGCACCCTGGCGCCGATTTCTCCCGTCGCAATTGGGAACAGTTCAACACCCTCAATCGCAAACTTGCGTCTGGGGCCCATTGTGATCCTGGACGAGCCCCCAATGTAATTAAGCTCCTAGAGTTAACCCACTTAGTCTAGTTCAGTAAAACACAGAGTCAAGCGCTGGACCACTAATCTTTATTTTATGAAACAGTAACAAATCCCCTATACGATACCTAACCACACCGCGGGTTAGATCCTTGTTTCTGCTTATCCAAGCCCTTCAGCCTCGTGCAAACAGATACCTCCAAAAATCCCAAGTCCCAAGTGCTCCTCCAGAAGATCGACAACGAACCTCATGGGGGTTACCTTTTATCGGTCGTCAAACCCTGTGGGGCAGATCTACATGGGGGTGGTATCCCTACAAACCAATCACAGATATCGATTACATTAAAGTGTTAATGACAATTCCCCAACACAATTACAAAGCACCCCATTACAATGTTTCTACAGAAGCTTCTGGAAAGAAGTCAGTTGACCCAACATTCTCCTGGGGAGTATAAACAATTCAAACAAGGCTTCACACTTCAGCCAATCATCAAACAGTAACACAAACACCTTGCAACATTATTAACAGTATTTACAACCCTTCTGCAGCGGGCCAATCGTGCTAATGCATCTGCAACACCTTTGGGTTTCTCTGCAAAGTACTTACATTTTAACAATAGAGAGGATATCTTAACCTCACTTTATCTAATAGTTCAATCTAGGACCTAGACTTCCTGGTACCAATTTGCAGCTTTCAGCTTTATACAGAAATTGACCCAACAGGTTCTGCAGATGTAATTATCCTCCATTTTTTATATATATCTCTATTTTGGCCAATATTAACACTGTGAATAGGCAGATGCATGGCAGATGCAGTATAATGTAGATAAATGTGAGGTTATCCACTTTGGTGGCAAGAACAAGGAGGCAGATTATTATCTCAATGGTGTCAGATTAGGAAAAAGAGAAGCACAACAAAAACTGGGTATTCTTGTACACCAATCACTGAAAGTAAACATACAGGTACAGTGGGCAGTCAAGAGATCCTTCTGCAGTTGTACAGGGCCCTGGGGAGACCACATCTGGAGTATTGTGTTCAGTTTTGGTCTCCTAATTTGAGGAAGGACATCCTTGCGATTGAGGCAGTGCCGCGTAGGTTCATGAGGTTAATCCCCGGGATGGCGGGACTGTCATATGAGGAAAGATTGCAAAGACTGGGCTTGTATTCACAGGAATTTAGAAGGATGAGGGGAGAACTTATAGAACCGTATAAAATTATAAAAGGACTGGACAAGCTAGATGCAGGAAAAATGTTCCTAATGATGGGAGAGTCCAGAACCAGAGGCCACGGTCTAAGAATAAAGGGGAGGCCATTTAAAACTGAGATGAGGAAAAACTTTTTCACCCAGGGAGTTGTGAATTTATGGAATTCTCTGCCACAGAAGGCAGTGGAGGCCAATTCACTGGATGAATTTAAAAGATAATTAGATAGAGCTCTAGGGGCTAGCGGAATCAAGGGATATGGGGAGAAGGCAGGCAAGGGTCACTAATTGTGGATGATCAGCCATGATCACAATGAATGCCGGTGCAGGCTCAAAGGGTCAAATGGCCTCCTCCTGCTATTTTCTATGTTCCTATATAAAGCCAACAATCCTGCGTGCTTTCTCAATCTGGTCTACAGTGCCCTCCATAATGTTTGGGACAATGACCAATCATTTATTTATTTGCCTCTGTATCCACAATTTGAGATTTGTAATAGAAAAGATCACATGTGGTTAAAGTGCACGTTGTCAGATTTCATTAAAGGCCAGTTTTATACATTTTGGTTTCACCGAAATTACAGCTGTGTTTATACGTAGTTCCCCCATTTCAGGGCACCAAAATGTTTGGGACGCATGGCTTCACAGGTGTTTGTAATTGCTCAGGTGTGTTTAATTGGCTACTTAATGCAGGTATAAGAGCTCTTTTCTCCAGTCTTTCCATCACCTGTAGAAACTTTTATTACATGAGGTTCAAGGCTGTGCCAATGACAGTCAAAGAAGCCATTATGAGACTGAGAAACAAGAATAAAACTGTTAGAGACATCAGTCAAGTCTTAGGTTTACCAAAATCAACTGTTTGGAACATTATTAAGAAGAAAGAGAGCACTAGTGAGTTTACTAATTGCAAAGGGACTGGCAGGCCAAGGAAGACCCCCATAGCTGATGACAGAAGAATTCTCTCTATAATAAAGGAAAATCCCAAATACCTGTCTGACAGATCAGAAACCCTATTGAAGAGTCAGGTGTGGATTTGTCAATGATCACTGTCCGCAAAAGACTTTATGAACAGAAATACAGATGCTACATTGCAAGATGCAAACCACCGGTTAGCCGCAAAAGTAGGATGGCCGGATTACAGTTTGCTAACAAGTACTTAAAAGAGCAACTACAGTTCTGGAAATAGGTCTTGTGGACAGATGAGAGGAAGATTAACTTATATCAGAGTGATATAAGTATGGAGGAGAGAAGGAACTACCCAAGATCCAAAGCATACCACCTCATCTGTGAAACACGGTGGTGGGGGTGTTATGGTCTGGGTGTTGACATGGATAGAAAATTGGTTGGCAGACAGGAAGCAAAGAGTAGGAGTAAACGGGTCCTTTTCAGAATGGCAGGCAATGGCGTGTGGAGTGCCGCAAGGCTTGGTGTTGGGGCCGCAGCTGTTTACCATATTAATTAATGATTTGGAAGAGGGAATTAGGAGCAACACTAGCAAGTTTGCGGATGACACAAAGCTGGGTGGCAGTGTGAACTGTGAAGAGGATGTTAGAAGGTTGAGTGAGTGGGCCGATGGGGGGCAGATTATTATCTCAATGGGGTTAGGTTAGGTAAGGGGGAGGTGCAGCGAGACCTGGGTGTCTGTACACCGGACACTGAAAGTTGGCGTGCAGGTACAATAGGCAGTGAAGCAAGCTAATGGAATGTTGGCCTTTATAACAAGAGGATTTCAGTACAGAAGTAAAGAGGTTCTTCTGCAGTTGTATAGGGCTCTGGTAAGACATCTGGAGCATTGTGTACAGTTTTGGTTTCCTAATTTAAGGAAGGACATCCTTGCAATTGAGGCAGTGCAGTGTAGATTCACGAGATTGATCCCTGGGATTGACGAGACTGTCATACGAGGAAAGATTAAAAAGACTAGACTTGTATTCACTGGAATTTAGAAGGATGAGGGTGGATCTTATAGAAACATATAAAATTATAAAAGGACTGGACAAGCTAGATGCAGGAAAAATGTTTCCAATGTTGGACGAGTCCAGAACCAGGGGCCACTGTCTTAGAATAAAGGGGAGGCCATTTAAGACTGAGATGAGAAAAAACTTTTTCACCCAGAGAGTTGTGAATTTGTGGAATTCCCTGCCACAGAGGGCAGTGGAGGGCAAATCACTGCATGGATTTAAGAGAGAGTTAGATAGAGCTCTAGGGGCTAGTGGAATCAAGGGTTATGGGGAAAAGGCAGGCACGGGTTATTGATTGTGGACGATCATGAATGAATGCCGGTGCTGGTTCGAAGGGCTGAATGGCCTCCTGCAGTTATGTTCTATGTCTATGTTTCTTTGAGGAGTTCCTGCAACATGTTGAAAAATTAGCAGCGACTAGAATGAAGCCGCCATGGAGAGTAGAGAGAATTCTCGTGCCATTGGTGGGTCGCCAGGAGGTCCGAGTGGGTTACCAGGAGATCGGAGGTTCTCGTAGGTTGTAATCAGTGCTGAATTTCATTGGCTCATTGGGGGAAAAAGGGTAGTTTTCAGAACCAAGGATAACCGACTGGTAAAATGTTAAATGTTCGCCAAGCTTCACAGCCGTGTATCTCTGGCCTATTAAAGGTTGTCTCCACTCCTTCTCCCTCCATCTTTTAAAGGACTTGCGTTAGCTGTCTTTTTACATTGCGGTGTGTGTCTGTTTCACCTTGGCTTTGCACCGTGTGAATTTTTTAGACAGCACTCTCCCCCCGCTTACCCTGTCTTCCGCCTGCATAACGGGCTGATGAAGGAAGCAATATGTTTGTGTTCCACTCTGACATTCACTGTTCCAGTTGCTAGTTTTTCTGGCGACTGCTGGCAACTTGACAGTCGCCTACAGTCCGTTGAAAAATCACCTATGTGGGACAGGCCCATAAATTACTCCAGCACATTGCGTCTTTCTCAGTTCCAACCACTTGTAATCAGACATGGTTAATTTCCCACTTAGCTTAGCAGCCTTATTTATATGTTTATTGAATTTGCAAACAAACACAGTAAATTTAAATCGTCATTTGCTGTTTTTAATCTGGTTTTGCCCAAAGTCTTCCTGTTCCTTGATCTCGTGACATTTACAGTGCATTCAGAAAGTATTCAGACCACTTCAGTTTTTCCACATTTTGTTACGTTGCAGCCTATATATTCTAAAATGGATTAAATTCTTTTTTTTCCACCAATCTACACGCAATACCACATAATAAAAAAGCGAAAACAGGTGTTTAAAATTTTTTACAGTAATTAAAAAGAAATAACTGAAATATCACATTTACATAAGTATTCAGACCCTTTACTCAGTACTTTGTTGAGGCACCATTGGCAGCGATTACAGCCTCAAGTCTTCTTGGGTATGAGGCTACAAGCTTGGCACACCTGTATTTGGGTAATTTCTCCCATTCTTCTCTGCAGATCCTCTCAAGCTCTGTCAGATTGGATGGGGAGCGTCGATGCACAGCTATTTTCAGGTCCCTCCAGAGATGTTCGATCGGGTTCAAGTCCGGGCTCTGGCTGTGCCACTCAAGGACAATCACAGACTTGTCACGAAGCCCCTCCTGCATTGTCTTGGCTGTGTGCTTAGGGTTGTTGTCCCTGCCCCTGTCTGAGGTCCAGACCGCTCTGCAGCAGGTTTTCATCCAGGATCTCTCTGTACTTTCCTCCGTTAATCTTTCCCTTGATCCTGACTAGTCTCCCAGTTCCTGCTGCTGGAAAATATCCCCACAGCATGATGCTGCCACCACCATGCTTCATCGTAGGTATGGTATTGGCCAGGTGATGAGCGATGCCTGGTTTCCTCCAGACATGACACTTGGCATTCAGGCCAAAGAGTTCAATCTTGGTTTCATCAGACCAGAGAATCTTGTTTGTCATGGTCTGAGAGTCCTTTAGGTGCCTTTTGGCAAACTCCAAGCTGGCTGTCATGTGCCTTTTACTGAGGAGTGGCTTCCGTCTGGCCACTCTACCATAAAGGCCTGATTGGTGGAGTGCTGCCGATATAGTTGTCGTTCTGGAAGGTTCTCCCATCTTCACAGAGGAATTCTAGAGCTCTGTCAGAGTGACCATCGGGTTCTTGGTCACCTCCCTGACCAAGGCCCTTCTCCCCTGATTGCTCAGTTTGGCCAGGCGGCCAGCTCTATGAAGAGTCCTGGTGGTTCCAAAGTTTCTTCCATTTAAGAATGACGGAGGCCACTGTGCTCTTCTGGACCTGCAATGTTGCAAAAATACTCTTATACCCTTCCCCCAGATCTATGTCTCGACACAATCCTGTCTCGGAGGTCTATGGACATTTCCTTCGTCTTCATGGCTTGGTTTTTGCTCTGACATGCGCTGTCAACTGTGTGACCTTATATAGACAGGTGTGTGCCTTTCCAAATCATGTCCAATCAATTTAATTTACCACTGGTGGACTCCAATCAAGTTGTAGAAACATCCGAAGGATAATCAATGGAAATAGGATGAACCTAAGCTCAATTTTGAGTGTCATAGCAAAGGGTCTGTACAATTGTGTAAATGTGATATTTGAGTTATTTATTTTTAATTACTTTGCAAACATTTCCCAACACCTGTTTTCACCTTCATTCTGGGGTATTATGTGTAGATTGATCATTAAAAAAAAAGAACGTAATCCATTTTAAAATATGACTGTAACGAAACAAATGTGGAAAAAGTGAAGGGACTGAATACTTTCTGAATGCACTCTATCTCTCATAGCATATTTTTGTGCTTTAGTCCCACTCTGTTTCTGGATATATCTGTGTATCTCCTACAGTGAAGAGGGGCGTAAAATTGTGTTTAATGCCACAGTCTTTTCCTCATCCCCATTATATATTCTCCTGTCTTTGTCTACAAGAGCACTCTACAATCAAGGTATCCCTTGTTCCCCGAGTGTCATGTCATTGAAAGCATCTGTACTGATGTTAATCCTGCTCCCTCCACCGGTTAGTGCAAGAGTACTGGCTAGGATTTAATAATGGCTTGGATGGACTCGATGACCATCTATATCATTTGTTGCAGGTCACGTGGGGGTGAAGTGTGTGGAGGACCACCTAACTGTGAAGGTTGGAGAAGATCTTCTTGCCCGGTGCCATTATTCTTCCCCTGATGAAGCGAACGGCACTACTCTCAGTTGGACAAAGTTGGATACCATGACGATAATCTATAACTATTCAATCAGCCAGACAGAGCAAGATCCCAGCTCCCAAGACCGAGCTGAGGTTTTTGGCAGTGAAGGGAACATATTCCTGAGACTGAGAAACGTGACTCTTCTGGACTCTGGAATCTATGGACTTCGCGTTTCCAGTCGAACCCAAAGTAATGAGACCCACATTATGTTAGGAGTAAGAGGTAAGAGCAACAAATCTCTCCTTGTGTTTCTGTTGTATGTTGATATAAATATTTAATTAGATAGTAACATAATCGCAGTCCAATAACCAACACTGTGCACTTCAACTTGTCTTTTCCTGATGCCCTGGAATTGATATTAATCTTTTTTGATCTTTGTGGAACAGTGCAGCATAGGAAAAAGACCATTCAGTCTGCGATCTCTGTGCCAAACATGATGCCAATTAAATTAATCCTTTCTAGCTAGAAGTGATCCATATCCTTCCCTGCAGATCCATGTGCCTGCCTAAAACCCTCTTAAATGCTTTTATCTACTTCCATCACCACTGCTGGTAGCATGTTTCAGGAACCTACGTGCAAAAAAGCTTTCTCCGCGCATCTCCTTTATATTCAGAGACAGTGTTCTTCGCTGTTATCAGGCAACTGAACCGTCCTCTCATCATTTTGAGAGCTGTCCTGATCTCCCATTTACCTTATTGGACACCTTTGAACTATCAATAATCAGACTTTATTTTGCACTGAATGTTCTACCCTTTATCTTTATTTGTGCACTGTGGACTATTTGATTGTAATCATGTGTAGTCTATCTGCTGACTGGATAGCATGCAACAAAAAAACTTTTCACTGCACCTTGGTACACGTGTCAATAAACTAAACAAAGCTAAACTAAACTTTCAACTTTAACCTTAAAGCTATGCCCTCTAGTATTTGACATTTACATACTGAGATAAAGACTGACAGACTACCCTACCAATGCCTTGCACACTTTTATAAACTTCTATCAGGTCTCTTTTCAGCCTTCAAGCTCCAGAGAAAACAATTCTAATTTGTCCATCCTCCCCATATAGCTAATATCCTTTAATCTAGACTGCACCTTCTCCAAAGCCTTCACATCCTTCCTGTAATGAGGCAACCAGAAATGCACGCAATGCCGTAAGCCTTCGTTATTACAGACCACTTTATAAGGGATTTTGGTTATAGCGGACGGACGTACCGATCTTCAATGCCAGGCCAGTCTGCCACTGCCACCCCTGTCCTGCATCACCACCACGGCTGCCTCAAGGCCATGGTGGTGACCTTTATCACCAGGTGAACACCACCGTGTGACACCACCGCTGACCCACACAGCTTTCCTGGCTGCTTCCAGGCTGTGTCTGCACTGCTGCCACCACCAATGCCAGTTTTCTGCATTCCATCCACCCATGGGCTGCGACCAATAAATCTGCCAATCCTGGCCTCTCCCCCAGCTGGCAACAGGCTAGGGCCATCAACTCGCATGGATTCCTGGCCCAGTTCCAGACCGAGTGTGATGAAGGATCCGGCCTGAAACGTCACCTATTCATGTTCTCCAGAGATGCTGCCTGACCTGCTTAGTTACTCCAAAAAGTTGTGTCCTTTTGAGTAATAACCAGCATTTCCTTGTTTTTGAGGAATTCCTGCAATTCCTTGTTTCTACTATTTATACAATGATAATCCATTACTCGGTTATCTTGGACAATCAGCAATAATGGATACCATTTCCCCCCCGTGGTCCGTTATAGCGAGGGTTTACTGAAATCCAAATGCAACTTAACTGAAAATATATAACGCTGCAACACAACTTCCTGACTCGTGCGCTCAATTTTCTGCTCACCAAACATCTTCTTTACCATTTCATCTCGTTCTGTTGCTAATTTTAGGGAGCTGTGAACTTGAACTCCGAAAGTCTTAATACATCAAAGCTGTTAAGGGTCCTTGCATTTAACCTCCCGAGTGCAACAACTCACACTTGCTCAGATTAAGCTACACTTATATCCTGTATTTTTTTACTGCCATTTTCACTGTCCCAACTCCACCAATTTATGTGTCGTTGGAAAACTTACTAACCAGTCTTAATTTTCATTTTTGTATGTATACTGGACCAAGGGGGACCCGTTGGGTCCCGTCCCATCAACGCGCGGTTGGGGGGGGGGGGGGGGATGGGATGGGGCGGCCTACGGCGTCACACACACTAACCACCCCACACACACGCACAGGCACACTCACACACGCACACACACACACACACACTCACATACACTCACACACATACACATACACTCACACACACATCACGACACACACACACACACCCACACACACACACACACACACACTCACACACACACACACACACACACACTCACAAACACACACACACACACACACACACACACACACACACACACACACACACACACACACACACACACACACACACACACACACACACACACACACACACACACACACACACACACACACACTAACCATCCCCTTGTATATATGCATGTTCAGCGGCCTCAATCCAGAGCCCGGGGGAAGGGTGGCTGGGCTACGGGCAGGGCGAAAGGCCTGCCGAGTGCGAGTCGACTGCGAGTGGGCGGGGCCCTCGCGGGCGGGCGGCGGCGGCCAAATGATTGCGAGTCGGGTGGGGGGGGGTGTGACGTAACTCGCAGTGCGTGGAAAACAGTGCAGTGGGTGGTGCGAGCAGACCCATTGTGACGTCATCAGCTCGTTTATTTTCAAAGATATTCCAGATTTTAAACATTTTCATAAATAACTCAAGATATAAAGCTCCAAATTTTTGACTTCACGGGATAAAACTCCACAGGAATATGTAAAAATGTTATTGTAAGAGCGTCGTTTTTCAAGCAGTATGATTACACACGCACCCACAGTTTTAATAGATACTAGACCAAGTGCAGTTGGGTCTGCTCCCCCAATGCAGCCGTTCCCTACCCGTAGCCCCCACGGGAGACGTGGTCCTCCAACTAAAGTGGCTCAGGAATCAGCAGTGAGGCTGTTTTTAAATGGCGTCTTTGAGGCGAGATGCGGGCGCCAGCAGCCGTTATGGTCGCTGGCCAGCAGGAGGCGACAAAATGATTGAGTGGGGTGGGGGGGGGAGAAGGATTTTATTAAAAATGTGTACATAAACACGACAAAATTTAATGAGGAGTGGATACTTGGAATGAAAAGTGAAATCTCTATCGAAATGGAAAAAATCAGGGCGTTTGTGGGTCGGGTGTCGTCGTGGCAACGAATCAAAGGCTGGCAGCCACAAGCCAGAAACACACACAGCCACACTGCCAGACACACACACAGTTTTAATATTATATAGATAGATGATATATATATATATATATACACAAGCAGCAGACAAACCGGCAGTGACCCCTAAGGTCCCAGTACTGATCCTTCAATAAACACCTTTTAAAAATAAAAGTCATTATCACACTGCTACTTAAACGTTGTGATTCCTGAATTAGAGCAGTGGCCGCTGGTGGTAATGTTATACCACCTTCAAGCTCTTGGGTGTCACCATGCAGGATACGTCATTTCAAAAACACTTTAGACCTGCTTAACTTTGATGTCTTTCAGCCTCCTCCATTGTTTCAGGCATTGAATTTCAGGTGCCAGCCACCTTCTGGGTGAGAAGAACTGTTTCACCTGGCTTTTTATCCTTCTACAAATTACATTTACTCTTTCCTCCCAGGTTTTTAGCAGCAGGACTTGTTTAGTCTGTCTAAATGCTTTGTGACTGTATATAGCTCAACTATCTTCTCTGCCAAACAACAACCTATCCGCTATTCCTCATAGCTACTATTTCCTACTCCTCGTAACAGACTCATGACTCTGTGCACCTGCTCCAGTGCAATCATATCTTATCTTTAATGTGATCAGAAATGTAGGCAGTACTCAGGCTGCGGTCTCACCAGTGTTGTATACAGTTCCAGCATAACCTTCCTATTCCTATACTCAATTTCTTGGTTAATTTTGCATGCTGTCATCTTGGTTTTGGTATTGGTTTATTGTTGTCAACTGTACTGAATTACAGTGAAAAACTCTACTGTCCAGGTTTTGACTGTAGCAGAATCTACATACAGGTTGGAATGTACTTCCAACCTGAGCCATCTGCCAGGCAAGCAGAGACGTTAACATTGTTTAATACTGAGTCACGTTGAAATGAAGAGGATTCCAGGAGCATGGGAATGATTAGCAGCAGTCTCCTGTCTCAGTCATGTTGTTACTGGATACATCTAATAGATATCTAACCACAGACCTCTAGTAGCTCATTCTCTGGCATGATACAGTCATATGAGGGTTTATCATCTCAACAAATTGCTACAGCATGAGAGGCCGCTCACCAACCAAGTCCCTGCTGGCCCTTGAAGTGTAATCCTGTCACACCCATTCCGCTGGTCTTTCACTGCAACCTTGCAAGGTATTTCCTTCATGCCATCCAGTTCCCTTCCACAATCCCTGATTGACCTTACTCCTCACCCCCACCCTCTACCTCCTTTGTTTGACAGGGCGTATGTTCCAGCTCATTACCCTTCTCCGTATAAAAATAATTCATGTCCCATTGCCCTTGTATCTTTTGTTCCAAATCTATGATTTATAGTCGCCGCTGTGAGCGGCCAGATGTACAGGCCCTCTCGTCGACACGGTAAGTCCTGGATCGGTGCTTCCCTACCGGAGACCGCGGCTTCAGGATGTTGTAGGCCGGCAGTCGGAGCTTCTCTGGGGATCCTCGGCGATGAAATGTCCATGTTGCACCCGCTACTGAAACTCTGGGCCCGACTCCAGGAAAGGCCGCACCAATCCATGGTGTTAGGCCGCAAATTGGAGCATTAATCCCTCCCCCACCCAAGTCATCGTACTAGTTTCACTGTTGTCCTGATGAGTTTCAATGTAGGACAACAGTGAAACTAGTACGATGACTAGGGTTGGGGAGGGACGGAGAGAGATGCAAAGATTACTTGGTTAGATTAATCGATATTCATACTGCTGGGTTGTAAGCTGCCCAAACAAAATATGAGATGCTGCTCCTCCAATTTGCATTTGACCTCACTCTGACAATGAAGGTGGCCAAGACAGAAAGGTCAGTGTCGGAACAGGAAGGGAAGTTAAAGTGTGGTGGCATGCGTTTTCAAGCTTTTGAATCTTCTGCGTGATGGGAGGGGGGGAGAGCGAAGATGACCAGGGTGTGAGTGTTACAGATGTTTGTTCTTCCTCTTCAGCCATTGGTGCAGCCGCCAGTCATTCGTTCCCACGTGACCGACCAGGGCCTCTCTGTGCTGGTGTGTGAATCTTCTGGGTGGTTCCCAGAGCCGTCGGTGACCTGGGAGAACGGGCTGGGAATACAGCTGACCGAGCACGCCCACACAGAGAACCTGAACAGTACAGATGGCAGCATCCGAATGAGGAGCGTGCTAAGCCTGGGCCATGGGCCCATTAACAACTACACCTGCACCATGAGGGATCGCCACCTGAACGAGACAGTGTCCTTCGTGTTTGTGGTTCTGTGTGAGTATGGAAGCAAGTTCTTTAACGGTGCCTGAAATTTAGTTTAATTTTAGTTTAGAGATACCTGTGCGGAAACAGGCCCTTCTGTGTGCTGACCAGCGATCCCCACACACTTAAACTAACCTACACACACCAGGGATAATTTACAATTATACAAAGCAAATTAACCTACAAACCTGTATGTCTTTGGCGTGTGGGAGGATACCGGAGAAAACCCACGCAGGTTACAGGGAGAACGTAGAAACTGTACAGACAGTCACCCGTAGTCAGGATAGAATCGCGTCTCTGGCGCTGCAGGGCAGCAACTCTACCGCTGTGCCGCCCTGAATGGCGCTGAAATGGTCAAGTCCTCTTTCTCTGCCGCGCATTCTTCAGCATTTCAACTAGTGAAGTGCAGGCTGCATCAAGGTGGTGTCGCTTTGGGTGAAAGAGGAATGTTTTTGTTTGCTGCTCAATGTACACAAACCTGGGAGGAGGAGGAGAGCTGGTGTATTCCGTCTGCTGCTGCAGTCATTGCAAATGGTAATAGTTGGGTGCAGGGACTGGCCGTGGGAGAGCAGGAAATTTGTGAGGGGTCAAGTGGTTTGGTGAGTTCCCTGCAGGGAAGTCTGAGGTATGTACTTGGGATTGAGTGATCAAGTGTCAGAAAGATTCTGAATTAGTTGAGATGAAGGATTAGCTGTGATCCCAAAGGGGCAGAACAAGCTCATGGGGCTGCATGCTCTCTTATTAGACAGGGCCTGGCTGTTTTTAACCGTTTGAGAGGGGTAATATTTATTTTCCTCCCATCTCATGCTCTCCAAGTCACATTACCCTGATGTAAATATATAGCTCTTATATATAACCATCACTGCAAATCCCAGAACTCCGTCGGCGGAAGCACCTTCACCAGAAGGACTACAGCGGTTCACCCTTCTCTCTCTCTCTCAGTCCTGCAATTTGTTACATAGTTTGTTTTGTTTGATGTTCAATGGGCAAAATGGAAGGAGGAACTGTTGAGTCAGGAAGATGGGGCAGGGAGAGCACAGAGCCGATTAATGGAGAGGTTTAGTTTAGTTTAAAGATACAGACCTTTCGGCCCACCGAGCCTGCGTCGACCAGCAATCCCCATACATTAGCACCACCCTACACATTAGGGACAATTTACAATTTTTACCGGCCAATTAACCTACAAACTGGTGTGTCTATGGAATGTGGGAGGAAACCGGAGCACCCTGGGAAAACCCAAGTCTAGGTTTAGAGCAAATTATAAATGTTTTAAAATAACAAGTATCAGAGATTTAAAAACAGCTGCGGATTGCGAAAAAAACATCAGTTAACATATAAGCAAGGAGGAGGCAGCTTCGCCCACTGCATTTCCACATCACAGCACAAGCCAGTATCCACTGAAATGCAGTGAAAGTGTGGCAGAGGGAAATATGCAAGATCTGCTTTCATAGAATGAATAATAACACCCTTGCCTCAGAATATAGCACGTGTCAAATACTTCCGTTTTATAAAAATGAATAAAAGGAGATGCTTATTTTGAAACTGATCTTTCTAGCTGCGATTACTTTAAAAAAAAAAACAAATTCATTTGTAGGATCTGCATAATGCTGCTAAGGCCAGCATTTATTGCCTATTTCTTATTGACCAGAAGGTGGAGGCGAGCTGCCTTCTTGAATCACTGGGGTTTTTCTGGTGAAGGAGCTCTCACTGTTGGGGGGGGGGGGGAATCCAGGGCTTAGACCTGATTAAGTAATGGTGATGTCGTAACAAGTCAGGATGGAATGCAACTGGAAGGAGAACATACATCTGCTGCATCTTGTCCATCTTGGTAGTAGATGTGGGAGTTGCTGCAGGAGATGTCTGTGATAATACCTGCAGTGCACTCTATAGATGATGCATACTGCAGCCATGTTGCACTGGTAATGAGAATGTTTGGGTTGGGTAATAGGGTGACGACTGAGCGGACTATTCTGTCCTGCGATAGACACAAAATGCTGGAGAAACTCTGCGGGTCAGGCAGCACCTCCAGAGAAAATGGATAGATGACGTCAAACAAAAAGTCACATGTCCAGTTTCTCCAGAGATGCTGCCAGACCTGCTGAGTTACTCCAGCGTTTTGGGTCTATCTTTGGTATAAACCAGCATCTCCAGTTCATTTTTATTACATTATTATTTTGCCCTCTGTAGTGCTGAATTTCTCAAGAGTTGTTCGAGTTGCATTCATCAATGACTAGTGCGAGTATTCCAGCATATTCCTGTGCCTTATGGCGGCTGAAAAGACTTGTTTCAGGAGTGAATTACTCTCACAAGACACCAGCCTCTGACTTCCTCTTGTGACCGCAGTATATATGTGGCTGATCCAGTTGGGCTTCTTCCAGTGGCACCCTGCAGGATGTTGATGGTTGAGAACTCGGGAGACTCTGTGTTGCCAAGCCAACCTTATGCTCAGCCACAATGTACTTGACTGAGTTGCGATTTGACAATGACTGGCCTGGCCTCTCTCTTGGCTAACGTCAAGAGCATTCCTCTGGTACTGTGCCACCAATTGACGAGCCTCAACCAGTTCTCCTGGAAACAGTGAGAGCCAACCCAGGAGGGTGACTCTGGCCAAGATATCTCTGTGGCCTGATTTTAATTTAAGTGCAAGTTATTTATGTGGTTTAAAAAATGCTGGTGTACTCAACAGTTTCTGTGCTTCATAGTCATGTAGTAATTATATTTAAATTCTCTGCCCACCCCTCCCAGTTCCAGGGTCACCTTGGCATATCGCAGCTGGTGCAGCAGGGACTATTGTCTGCTCTGTGATCTTGACCGTTGCAATTTATTGGAGTTGGTAACAATTTTGTAAAGGTATGTATGCAGTCAAGATCAAAGTCTTCACTGTTGCTCATTGTGACGGAGGAGGCCATTTATGCCTCGGCTCCATTCCGTCATTTGTTTATATGATGACTAATCTGTTTCTCATGCATGTCTGCGTTCCATTTTCCACATGAGCCATGCCTTCAAATCTGTTGATTTCTTGAACACTCCATTTGACCCCCAGGATTTAGCTTGAGGGGAAAGCTTCCCATTGCCCTTTTTACGATTTCTGACAACCCTGAGCCATCTGACTCCAAGGTCATGCCCTCGAGCTCAGAGGAATTTTTTTTCCACCATTTAATCTTTGAAGACCTTTAATACTTTCAAACGCTACAATTTTGCTAAATGGAGGGAATATAGAGACTGTGTATCCTCTCCTTGTAACACTAAACCCTGTGTTAGTGCAGTGCATATTGGCCAGCACTGTCTCCAATCTTACTCACAGCTGGTGTGGTGGCAGTTCACTCTGTCACCCCTCCCTCCCTTCACCCCTCCACTCTGCTCTTTGTCATCCCCCCCCCCCCCCATGCATTCAGTCCAACTCCCCTCAACCTCCCCCCCGTGCACTCTTGGTGGCTATCCGATTGCGCAGCCATTCCTGCCTATTAGGTACACTCACACACACACTCACACACATGTACACACTCACACACACACTTACACACGTACACTCACACACAAACACTCACACACAAACACGCACTTACTCACTCATACACATGCACTCACACACACACACATATGCATTCACACACAGACTCACACACACACACAAACACACACACACACACACACTCACAAACACACACTCACACACACACTCACAGACAGAGACACTTACAAACACACACACATACACTCACGAACACACACACACACACACACACAAACACTTACACTCACACTAATTGACTCACACACCATATATATGGCAGTAAACTCTCTTGAATTTACCCACACGGCTCGCTACTTTGGGGCCTCGGCAGTCAGCGGCACATCCACAATCTGCGCGACCTCTGCACTCACCGGAAATTATGCAGCCTGTCCACTAAGCGGAAGTCACGAAATGAGCGGGACTTTTGAACCAGACGCAGTTGTATCTAATTAAGCATTGCAGTTTCAAGTACAGGCAGGGCAGCAGGTCAAACAACTCATTTCATTTTCATTAAGGGCCAACAAATCATTTATTCAAATACATTGCAGACTCACAGTTCAGTAGATTCCCAGTTTAGAATGAATCGTGACCTCTCCCTCACGACCTTGCAGAGTGTCTGAGTCACGTCTAGGCATCCGGGGTTTTATAGTCCTGCCCATCCCCCCCACCCCCCCGGAAGGGGCATTACCTTCACCGTGGTGATTGACAGGCGAGAGAATCTCAATGTCATAACTCTATTTTTCATCAATGGGAAAAATCCTCGGGACCTGATCAGTGGAGGAGGACTGTGAGTAAGAGGGTCAAAAATCATAACAATATATGGTAGCATTCTTTCTAAAATCAATATACAGTGCAGACAGGAAATGGTCAGTTTGAGACTTTTAATTATATAGATTACCAAAGGGAATCACGTTCTGTACATCAAATCTCTCGTGAGGGGGTTTGAATAAGCTGTCCATACATTACCATTCTAATTTCCACAAGACTGTCCGCTCCCCAGTGTTGCAGATGAATGAAGCAAGTGAGTATTAAACCACTGCTCTTACATAGAACATAGAACAGTACAGCACAGGGCTGACCCTTCTGCCCACAATGTCTGTGCTGAACATGATGCCGTTAAACTAATCTCCTCTGCTAGCATGTGATCCATGTCTCTCCATTTCCTGCATGCAACATGCCCATCCAAAAGCCGCTCAAACGCCACTATATCTGCTCTTATTCACAGATTTCCCCTGTGTGACTGTGTCACTGAAGACTCTGGTTTAAAGGATGCCTCCGTTGCAGACGCAGGACGATCTGAAAGTGAGTGGAAAGGACTTGGTTTCATCTGAACACAGAAAGGACATTCTCCTTCCCCCCTCTGTGACATCGGAGCCATCTGTGATGGAGTCCCTGGCCTTCCCAAGAGCTGCTCCACACAGGATCCATTACTATTTATTTAATGAATTCTTTGTTTAGCACATTGCCGTGTGGCCTCAGCTTTGTCAAAGAGCTCTGAACTTGCCCAACGGTGGAATGTCAGACCAAATTCACTGTCTAATCAGGATGTTCTGCAGCTCACGTTGTGATTTGTGTCGACTGTAGAAATTCTTCTTTGGAACTAGCATGCTCTTTAGGGACTGGATGCCTTAGCAATTGTTAATGTTCAGAGAAACTTCTATTTGGAGAATTGACACAGTTTGCACATTGTTATCTCTGTCCGATTTATTTAATCTCATGGGAGGCGAGGAGAGTTTTAATGCTATGAAATAACAGGAAATTCTCTTCAAACCTGTTTATTCTGTCAGCCTCTCAGATTGAGGCCCATAGTTTGATCATTGTTCCATTGCTCCAGGATATTTTACTGTCTAAGTATTAGATCAATTTCATTATTTTTATACTGTGGGAATGTAATCCATAAGGTTTTTGCACCAAAAGGGGCAACGATATACTCAACTAATCCTAAATCCCCTGGTTCAAACATTTCTACAGATATCGCCCAGGAACGTGTAATAATCTCCAAGCGATACCCCAGTAAAACATGACACATTAGTATTAGTTTATTATTGTCACCTGTACAAGATAGAGTGAAAAACATTTTGTGTCAAATCATACTATACACGAGTACAATCAAGCCACATACTATAGGTGGTGCAAATGGAAAAATTCGAGCATGCAGAATATAGTATTATACTCTAGAGATTTACAGGTGCAGAGAAAAAGTGCAATGAAGTAGGTTGGAAGATTGGGAACTACACCCTGGCTTATGGGAGGACTGATAACAACAGAGAAGAAGCTGTTCCTGCATATGAATCATTGCAGCAACTCTGCACAAAGATTTAGACGAGATACAGCATAGAAAAGAGCCCCTCGGCCTACCGAGTCCACGCCGACCAGCGATCACCCCGTACACTAGCACTACCCTACACACTAGGGACAATTTACAGAAGCCAATTAACCTACAAACACGTACACCTTTGGAGTGTGGGAGAAAACCAAAGCACCCGGAGAAAACCCACGCGGTCACAGAGAGAACGTACAACTCTGTACAGACTGCGACCTTAGTAAGGATCGAACCTGGGTCTCTGGCGCTGTAAGCCAACAACTCAACCACTGCACCACTGTGCCGCCCTGTGCCAACGTAGATGTTGATCCCTCTTACCTCGCTCCTTTACGTGTGGCCAATTCAATAAACGACTCCTCAACCAGAGGTTCAATTTCATTTCCAGTTCATCCAGAATATTTTGTCATCGTTTTATCTCAATGGGTTGGAAGTTGTAGCTATGTTTTCTTACCCCGGTCACACAATAAGCTGAGAAAATTGCACCAGACTGCAATTTTTATTAGTCTTTAAACCACCACTTGTCAGACACTGAGACCTGTGTGATCCCAGGTAGAAAGCAGTTGTTGAATTCACCATGGTTATATTCTTCTGCTGCCAGTTCTCGCACTTCTCGGTGGTGCTACAGCAGGTGCAATCATTGGTTCCAGTGTACCACAATGCAAACAAATCTTCCAGCTTCTGCTGCTGAATGAGTGGATGCTGCTGTGATGGTAGCTGGGGTGTGTGGAGAGAGTGATAGTAGGAAGATGGGGAAGGGTGATTCCTATGCAAAAACATACCTGGGATCAAACAAGCTTAGCTTTGCCAATTTAATCAACGGCTTTGAGGGAAACGATCGGTAATGTCTGGTTATTCTGTGAGTAAATAATAACAGTTATTTTTCAGACTAGCAGCTTGAAAATCCTGCTGCAGATTTATTTTGATGTTTCTATTACTATTGACATAGTTTTAAGTTGGAAAGAACATAAATACTGCCGATGAAAGAGGAGGTGAATTTCTGACCAGTTCAAAGACACCCAGCAAAGTATGCAATAATGCTCAAGAAGGAACTGCAGATGCTGGAAGATCGAAGGTACACAAAAATGCTGGAGAAACTCAGCGGGTGCAGCAGCATCTATGGAGCGAAGGAAATAGGCGACAGTCTGAAGAAGGGTTTTGGCCCGAAACGTCGCCTATTTCCTTCGCTCCATAGATGCTGCTGCACCTGCTGAGTTTCTCCAGCATTTTTGTGTACATGCAATAATGCTCTCCTTGTTCAGACAAACTTCAACAGCAAGGCAGCTTTTTGTGGAAGTTATATGAATGATTTTTTTTTAGTCGAGCTGTTTCATCTTGATTTGCAAACTATATATTGTCATTTTCTGTTTAACATTTCACTTCTTTATAGATCAAACTCTCAGAATTATCCACGTACAACAATTCAACCATTTCCCTTTGAAAATATGATTTATGCAATCTCCTTAAAATGGTACTTAAAAAATAACTGTAAGATTGAATTCCAGGCAGCTCTAATTGATGCATTCAAGGAACGGCCAATTCAGTGGGTCAAGCAGCATCTGTGAAGGGAATGGACAAACAGAGTTTCAGATTTCCTCCCTCCTTGCCATTACCTGCATTGAAAATCCAGATTTTTCAAAGCTGCTCTTTTTTAAATTTTGTAATAACTTGGGTGCCTGTGGTTCTTGTGCTGACCCAAACTGATCCTTGTGGAGAACGACCCATCGCCATTCTGGACACTGGAAGAAACTGCCCTAAGCCGATCGCGTTGTCCTCTATGAGTGTACTGTTATTGGCTGGCCAATGCAGTTGAGATAATGGCATGCAATCGATTGATAATACCTCCGCACTAGAACCATTTATTGCTGGCCAGCTCTTACCTCTCCACTGCCACTCATCCCTTTAAACTGCCAATTGCTCCTCTGCTCTTTCAATCCAGGTAAAGTATCTAGGCATGAAACCTCGACTGTCCATTTATGCTGCCTGACCCACTGAGTTTCACTGGCAGTTTTATGCTTGATAATGAGCCATTCTATAGCACCTGCCCCACATTCCATTTTATTTAAGCATTTAAGTTTCTTCCCAATTTTTTTTTCCCATTAATGAATTAAAGCTAACACAACCTTCATTGCAGAAATAACATCCTTACTTGGACAAATAACAGTAATATGATTAATCCCACTAATTTTATCTAAATTACCACTGATGGTGGGATTAGCCTACATGGTCATCTTGATTTAAAACCACTTTACTAGAACAAGAATCCAAAACACTTGCCACTATAACGACATTCAAATTAACCCCTAAAACAGGATTATTTAAAATGTATTGTAAAATACTAAAACCATCCAGTGATATCTGTAGTAATGTATGACTTGGTTTTGGAATACTTACTCTGGTGTAATTTATACATCAGTACGTTTCCTCTTAGCCTCGATGACAGACTCATTAGTAAATGCTTGGAACATCATGGACTGTATTTAATGGTAATTAAGAAGGAAATCAAACATTGTCCTTGTTCTGTTACAGATGAGGAGGACATTAGTGAGATCTCACCTGGAACCGAATACGGTACAGACTTAGTCTAATTTAAAGTCCTTGGGGTTAATTTAGAAAAAGGTACTGACAGTTTAACCCTGTGATACAAGGATGGCCATCTGAGTAAAGGTAAAGTAAACTGGGGGAAGAGAGGTGGAGACTACAGACCATAAAGAAACACAAGTAATAGAGGCCGTACTTTCAATGAGATGACGGCTGATCTGACCTTTACTCCACTTTTCTACTCCATCTTCATGCCTCTTGATTCCCTTTTACAGCAAAATCACTATATAAATCTTCTCCCTTGAACAGACCAGCCCTCTTGGGAAGAGGATTCAACAGATCAACCTGTCTCCAGATAAAGAAAATTCTTCTAATCTCTGACCTGAATGAGCTATCCCTTATCTTGAGGAATTTAAGAAATCTGTGTATTTTATTGAGATCACTTCTCATCTGAGCTCAAATAGTGATCCAATCTGCTTAATTTCTTCTCAGGACAAACCCTCCATCTCACAAATCAATCTAGCAAACGTCAATAGCACTTCCTCTTTCTCAAGTATGTCCTTCCTTGGGTAAAGCTCCTAGTTCTGTGCACAGTATTTCAAACATGTTCTCAGATGGCTCTGCATCATTGTAGTAAGACCCGTCCATTATGGTTCAACAATTCTCTTGCAATGAAGGTCAACACACAATTAGCCTTTGTCATTGCTTGCTATATCTCCATGTTAACTCCCAGTGATTTGTGTATAAGGACACACGTCCCTCTGAACATAAGCATCTTTCCATTCATTACCATTGAAAAAAATATTTTGGCCTTGTTTAAAATTTGATAAAAGTTGAAATTTCAGTGCCAAAGATGCCTTATTTCATGCCTTGTGGAGTGGGTGATTTAAAATAATCACCCCATTGCCCTAGTTCAGTGACAAGCAGGGAATTCTCTCCAGAGGCCTGGACAATATTTGTTCATCATTATTGAAGCCAAATTGATTGGTTATGTATTGTGTAGTGCGTTAGTGATTATGGGACCTTTCCCATGACCATACCACTGTATATCAATATATTTCACAATTAATTGAGCTATGTGCATTGTGCATGTGCTACATTAAATAGTGTTCATGATTTATGTCATTTTCATCCGATTACCATTTTTCTTTATCTGTTGAGATTACCTTCAGACTCATTTAACCTGTATTTTCAATGTCAGTCTTAATCTTGCTATTTCTCTTGAGGTATATATCCGGGGTGACCTACTGGATACATTAAAAACATTCCTAACCTGTGTTTTCTTTGCTATTAGTATTTCAATTTCACAATTCCTTTTTATAGTGCCTGGCTATATAAAAGTTTGCTATTACAGTAATTTCTCTGACACTGGACTTTATTCTGTAATGGGAATCATTAGAGTGCAGGCAGTATTGTATTGCCAGAGCAAGTAATTAAAACCTGGAGTCATAAAAGACTGCAGTTGCTGGAATCTTGAGCAAAAAATCAAAGTGCTGGAAAAACTCACCAGGTCAGGCAGCATCTGTGGAGGGAAATGGCAAATTAGGTTTTGAGCTGGATGAACACATTGAATGGTAGGGCTCTGGGTAGTGTTGTGGAGCAGAAAGATCTAGGAGTACAGGTGCATAGCTCCCTGAAGGTGGAATTGCAGTGTAGTCAAAAAGGCTTTTGGCACATTGGCCTTCATCAGCCGTAGTATAGAAGTTGGGGGTTCTTGTTGCAGTTGGCTAAGACGTTGGTGAGGCCACATTTATAGTATTGTGCTCAGTTCTGGGCACCGTTATAGAAATATGTCAAGCTGGAAAGGGAAAGAGAAGATTTACGAGGATGTTGCCAGGGCTAGAGGGTCTGAGTTCTAGGCAGAGGTTGAGTAGGCTAGGACCCTATTCCTTTAAGCGCAGGAGGATGAGTGTGATCTTATAGAGGTGTATAAGATCATGAGAAGAATTGATCAGGTAGATGCACAGAGACTCTTGCCCAGAGTAGGTGAATCAAGTTCCAGAAGGCCCAGGTTCATGGTGAAGGGGAAAAGATTTGATAGGAATCTGAGGGGTAACATTTTCACACAAAGGGTGGTGGATGTATGGAACAAGCTGCCAGAGGAGGTAGTTGAGTGCAGGAACTATCCTAAAATTTAAGAAGCAGTTAGACAGGTACATGGATAATACAGATTTGGAGGAATATGGACCAGATGCTGGAAGGTGGGACTAATGTAGCTGGGAGATGTTGGCTGGTGTAGGTGTTGGGCCGAAGGGCCTGTTTCCCCACTGTATCACTCTGATATTACTACTGGCTGGCTGATGCATTTGGGATAATTACATGCAATATATAGATCAAACCTCGTCTCCTGGATCCACCTATAGCTCTTGCACCTCCACATCCCCTCTCACCTCTACTTCAGTCCAGGTAAAGGATCCCAACCAGAAATGTCTGTTCATTACCTCCATTCCACGCTGATGCTGCCTAACTCATAAAGTTTTTCCAGTACTTTTTTAAATTTAAAATCTGTAAAGCCTGCAGATCTGCCTCAGTATATTCACTACTCCATCCATCTTAAACTTGAACGGTTCTGTGCACCTTATATCTCTGAAAGCCAAGGTTACTTTCACCATTTTGGATAACCTCCAAAATATATTGGGATTTATCTTTATGTTGTTAACTGTTTACCTAAACCCAGAACCTACAGCATGTGATCCTAGGTCAATTAATTATTTCCCTTCAGCTTATTCATTTCCATGAAAGGTATTCATCTCAGAATGTAAATATTGTTGGCACGTGCTGCCCTTGAGAAGAATGTGATAAAGCCACCTCCTTGAGCTGTCCAGATCTTACAGTGAATGTTCTATTGGGCAATGAGTAGAGGATCCATATCCTGATCCCAGAATGGTGAAGTAACAAAATGTATTTGTAAATCCATGTAAACATCTATCACTTTTATTTATTCGATCCAAAATGAAAAGGCGAAATGTTAATAAAATGCTAACCATTACAAGCTTTTTTGGTTGTTTGTGGCAAGAATCTTCATGTTGTATTGTCATTTGCTTTTCCGCGCATTGAAACTAATAAGGAAAATAACTCGACTGGGCTAAGTGCAGCGAGATTCGGAATCACTATTTTTCACCCATTCTAACGGGCCTCAAAGCAATGTGTGTGCCGATTTTAGAAACTGTCATACAAGTAATGAAAATAGGGGAATGAAGCGTTTATTTACTGGTGATTAATACACACTGGGATCAGTTTCAATACGGGCTGAAGTTAAGTACATTAACTGGAGTCAGGTGCATTAATCATCCTTGAACACTCGCTGATGTATTTCGATCGCCAATTGTACCCTCGACTGGACAGACTGATGTGTGTGTAGCAAGGAACTGCAGATGCTGGTTTGAATCGAAGATAGACACAAAGTGCTGGAGTAACTCAGCGGGACAGGCAGCATCTCTGGAGAGAAGGAATGGGTGATGTTTCGGGTCGAGACCCCTTCTTCAGACTGAAAGTCACGGGAAAGGGACTTTCCAGCATCTGCAGTTCCTTCCTAAGCATTGCCCTTTTTAAATGTTTGAAATGCAGGCCATTGAAATATTACCCTGACAGCAAGCAAACATTTGCTAAAATTAATTCCATCCTGGGCTGTAAGCCAAAGCTCTCATCCGTCCCCCTCAAAAAAGACTGGTTGCATGCTCCGATCCCATTCTAAGTTAGTATTTCAGAAAAATTTCAATTACCATACCAAATCATTCCCTTGATAGTTTTCCTCATTTCTATCTTCAAACATAGAAACCAACCCGACCCGACTCTGCCCTATGATCTTTGCTGACTACACATTCCACGGGAGACGGGTCAGGTTTGCTAAAATGGCGGACGTCCTGCCCTGTTCCATACTCTCGGGTCAGTACTGTCAGGACAGAAGACGTTGATGCACTGAGCGGCACAATGGCTTGCGATGCAAAAAGTGCTGTTGAGCCAAAACCAAGGAGGCCGACATCAGGCAACACAGTGGTGGTTGGAGACTCCATTGTGAGAGGTACGGACAGTGGTTTCTGCGGCAACAGACGGGATTCAAGGATGATTTGCTGCCTCCCGGGTGCCAAGATCCAGGATGTCAAGGACAGAGTGTAGAAAATCTTCAAGGGCGAAGGTGAACAGCCGGAAGTGGTAGTGCATGTTGGCACTTACGATGTCGGAAAGAAGGGGATTAATATTCTGAAGCGTGACTTTAGAGAGCTTGGAAAAGTGCTGAAAATCAGGTGGTTTGCTTCCAGTTCCTCGTTCTGGTGAGAGCAGGAACAGGGATATACAAGACCTAAATGTGCGGCTGAGGGACCGGTGCAGGGGGCAGGGATTTAGATCCTTGACCACTGGGATCTGTTTTGGAGTAAGGGGGAACTGTACAATAGGGACGGATTGCACCTTAACAGGTGGGGGACCGGCATTCTGGCAGGCAGGTTTGCCACTGCGACACAGGTGGTTTTAAACTAAATAGGGAGGTGGGGGGGGGGGGGGGGGGGGGGGGGGGGGGGGGGGGGGGGGGGGGGGGGGGGGGGGGGGGGGGGGGGTGGGGGGGGGGGGGGGGGGGGGGGGGGTGGGGGGGGGGGGGGTGTCAAATGGGATAGTCAAGGACGGAGTTAAAGGGAAAGGCAGTAAAGGGATAGTTAATGACCCCAGAATTGACGGGAAAGAAAGCTCACAAAGGGATATGAGAGTATGGCCAAGTGTAGTAGGCATCAATGTGAAGGGTGAGATGCATAAGGAATTAAAAGTACTGTATTTGAATGTTTGAAGTATAAGAAGTAAAGTACATGGGTTTGAAGCTCAGATAGAGGTTGGTAGGTATGACATTGTGGAGATTACCGAGACATGTTTGTAGGAGGATCAGGTTTGGGAACTTAATATTCAGGGTTATACATCCTATAGAAAGGACAGGCAGGTGGGCAGAGGAGGGGGGGTAGCTCTTCTGGTGAGGAATGCAATTTGGTCCCTTGTGAGGGAAGACATAGGGACAGACAAGGTAGAGTCACTGTGGATTGAGTTGAGGAATTGTAATGGCAACAAGACACTAATTGGTGTTATTTACAGACCCCCAACTAGCAGACCGGATGTAGGGTGTAAGTTGCAGCAGGAGTTAAAACTGGCATGTAACAAAGGTAATGCCACTGTGGTGATGGGGGATTTCAATATGCAGGTAGACTGGAAAAATCAGGTTGATTCAGGACCCCAAGAAAGACAGTTTGTAGAATGCCTCTGAGATGGATTCTTAGAGCAGCTTGTAATGAAGACGACCAGAGAAAAGGCAATTCTGGATTTAGTGTTGTCCAATGAACCAAATTTGATAAGAGAACGCGAGGTAAAGGAACTGCTTGGAGGTATTGATCATAATATGATTAGATTTAATCTGCAATTTGAGAAGGAGAAGGTTAGATCGGAAGTGGCAGTGATGCAGCTGAACAAAGGGGATTATGAAGGCATGAGAGAGGAGCTGGCCAAGGTTGACTGGAAAGGGTTACTAGCAGGAATGACGGTGGAACAGCAATGGCAGGAATTTCTGGGCATAATCCGGAAGGCAAAAAGGAAGAAAGATTCTAAGGGGAGTAGGAGACAACCGTGGCTGACAAGAGAAGTTAGGGATAGAATAAAACTAAAAGAAAAGATGTATAACATAGCAAAGCGTAGCCGGAAACCAGAGGATTGGGAAACTTTCATAGGACAATAGAAGGAAACAAAACAGGCAATACAGGCTGAAAAGATGAAGTATGAAGGAAAGCTGGCCAGGAATATAAAGAAGAACAGTACAAGTTGTTTTAAATATGTTAAGAGAAAAAGAATAGCAAAGTCAAATGTGGGTCCCTTGAAGGCAGACACGGGTGAAATTATTATGGGGAACAAGGAAATGGCAGAGGAGTTGAACAGGTACTTCGGATCTGTCCACTAAAAAAGACACAAACAACCTCCCAGACGTACTGGAGGACAGAGGATCTAAGAGGGTCGAGGAACTGAAATAACTTTTCATTAGACGAGAAATAGTATTGGGTAGGCTAATGGGACGGAAGGATGATAAATCCCTGGGGCCTGATGGTCTGCATCCCAGGGTCCTCAGGGAGGTGGCTCTAGAAATAGTGGACGCATTGGTGATCATTTTCCAATGTTCAGTAGATTTAGGATCAGTTCCTGTGGATTGGAGGATAGCTAATGTTACCCCATTTTTCAAGAAAGGATCGAGAGAGAAAACGGAATTACAGACCAGTTAGACTGACTTCGGTGATGGCAAAGATGCTGGTGTCAATTATTAAAGAGGTAATAATGGAGCATTTGGATAGCAGTAAAAGGATTAGTCCAAGTCAACATAGGTTTTGAAAGGAAAATCATGCTTGACTAATTTTCTGGAATTTTTTGAGGATGTGACTAGTAAAATGGATGAAGGGGTGCCAGTGGATGTAGTGTATCTAGACTTTTTGTGTTGACATGGATAGAAAATTGGTTGGCAGACAGGAAGCAAAGAGTAGGAGTGAACGGGTCCTTTTCAGAACGGCAGGCAGTGGCGAGTGGAGTGCCACAAGGCTCGGTGTTGGGGCCGTAACTGTTTACCATACATATTAATGACTTGGAAGAGGGAATTAGGAGCAACACTAGCAGGTTTGTAGATGACACAAAGCACGGTGGCAGTGTGAACTGTGAAGAGGATGTTAGGGTGACCTGGACAGGTTGAGTGAGTGGGCAGATGCGTGGCAGATGCAGTATAATATAGATAAATGTGAGGTTATCCACTTTAGCTGCAAAAACAAGGGGGCAGATTATTATCTCAATGGGGTTAGGTTAGGTAAGGGGGAGGTGCAGTGAGACCTGGGTGTTCTTGTACACCGGTCACTGTAAGTTGGCGTGCAGGTACAGCAGGCAGTGAAGAAAGCTAATGGCATGTTGGCATTCATAACAAGAGGATTTCAGTATAGGAGTAGAGAGGTTCTTCTGTAGTTGTATAGGGCTCTGGTAAGACCACATCTGGAGTATTGCGTACAGTTTTGGTCTCCTAATTTGAGGAAGGACATCCTTGTGATTGAGGCAGTGCAGCGTAGGTTCACGAGATTGATCCCTGGGACTGTCATATAAGGAATGATTGAAAAGACTAGGCTTGTATTCACTGGAGTTTAGAAGGATGAGGGGGCTCTTATAAAAACATATATAAAATTATAAAAGGACTGGACAAGCTAGATGCAGGAAAAATGTTTCCAATGTTGGGCGAGTCCAGAACCAGGGGCCACAGTATTAGAATATATGCCACTTGATGCCACTTGAGAAAGATAAATGTCACTGATTGTTGAGGCCATTTAAGACTGTGAGAAAAAACTTTTTCACCCAGAGAGCTGTGAATTTGTGGAATTCCCTGCCACAGAGGGCAGTGGAGGCCAAATCACTGGATGGATTTAAGAGAGTTAGATAGAGCTCTTGGGGCTAGTGGAAACAAGGGATATGGGGAGAAGGCAGGCACGGACGGGTTATTGATTGGGGCCGATCAACCATGATCGCAATGAATGGCGGTGCTGACTCGAAGGGCCGAATGGCCTCCTCCTGCACCTAATTTCTTTGTTCTATGTACACGTTAGTCCATTGGATTTTGCTGGAGTGGACCATCTTGCTCCGCTCTATGATTTCTGGTCAGGATGAAATTATCTGAATAATGTTAGAAACAAAGAACTGCAAATGCTGGTTAATACACAAAGGGACACAAAATGCTGGAGTAACAGCAGGTCAGGCAACATCTGAGGTGACATTTTAGGTCAGGACAGGGTTGAAGAAGGGTCTCAACTCAAAACATCACCTATCCATGTTCTCCATAGGTGCTGCCTGACCTGCTGAGTAACTCCAGCACTTTGTCTTCTTTTGTATCTGAATATCTTTTGTTCCTGTTGTTCCTCTGTGGTGGAGGCCACATTTTGGGATGTGGGGAGATTTAGTGAGGACATGTTATAGATGGAATACACTGGATGGTGGATGGAATGCTAATCAGACAGATGCTCCCACCATGATTATGTCACACTTTGAGTGTTGATAATGCTGCACCCATCCTGGAAAATTGAGAGGATAACTCTGAAAGATTTAATGGTAGAAGATTTCACAGTAGATTCAGAAGATACTGCAGATGTTGAAATTTGAAGCAATAAACAAACTACTGCAGGAAATCATTGGATTGAGTAGCATCTTTGAGGGGGGGGGGGGGGGGGAGGGGGAGGGGGGGGGTGGGGGGGGGGGGTGGGGGGAGGGGGAGGGGAGGGGGGAGAGGGATTACTAGTTACTAGTTGGCGTTTTTGGGTCAAGAACTTGGATCAGGATTTCACAATTGCCTACAATACTTTTCAGCATCTGCAGAGTCTTGTGTCTTCACAGCAGTCAGACTTACTTTGCCTGATCTCCAGTGCAACCCCTTCTTAATATTGTGTTCTAGATGAATAAAAACACTGCTCCTTACGATTGCTTGTATTTTGTGCTCCATCCCAATATCCAGTTGGTTTTGCCCATCTAGGATCTGCTGCTGGTTTTGGACACTTTCTGAACATTCCTTCATACTCTCTCTTTCTGCTGCTATACAGACGTATTAGGTGTGTATTCCCCATCTATTAAAGTCTCATCTTCCACTGCTATGCTTCCTCACACTGAAACAAAGATTCCCCTCTACTGGTGTGTTTCTCCTTCACATCCACATCCCTGAGTAGGAGGAACTGGGGTGATGCTTGCTGCCGACTCTGGAAGCCCGGCTTTGCAACTCCCTCTGGTGTTCTGTTTTTCCTTGCATCTTATCCATGTCAATCAAGATGCCCCATTTAAGATAGTTAAATAGGAATTCTCGGATCAGATCTTCAGCGGGTCCTTGCTGTATACTACTGCTTGCCTGGTGACTTAGTGTATTAGTGCAGGGGGTGATATTAGTGGGGTGAATGAACGGCTCCTCAGGTGCATAGAGCTTCCTGAGCTTCACACAATTTGAATGCCGCAGAGTTTAATATCCTAAACAGTGGAGTCATTCACCTCCTCCCTCCTACTATTGTCTGTAATCTTGTCACAACGTATTGAATTCAACCTTCCCATGTTAGACTCTACAAATTTCAGTTCCAGAGTCATGATGGGACTGCCACGTACCACACTGGTTCCGCAGGAAGTACCATGCATCACAAACATGCATCTTCCAATTGGCCCAAGCATGCTTCAACACTGTGTTGAGATTATTTACAGACCAAGCAAAATAGTTAGAGTAAGACAGCACACAAATTGGCCTTTTGGTCCAACTCATCCATGTCAATCAAGATGCCCCATTTAAGCTAGTCGCATTTGCTCCTGTTAGGCCATTTCCCACTAAACATTTCCTCTCGGTACACTTGCCTAAAAATATTTTAAATGTTATTGTACCTGCCTCAGTCACTTTCTCCAGCAGCTCATTCCATGCATGCATCATTCTGCGTGCAAATAGTTGCTCTACAGGTCCCTTTTAAATCCTGCTCCTATTACCTTTGCCCTGAGACTTTAAGTCCCCTAACTGGCAAAAAGTCTGTGTGGATTCATAGATAAATGCCCTAAGAGAACATAGAACAGTATAGCACCATAACAGGCCCTTCAGTCCACAATGTCTTTAGTGAAAGTGATCATAAAGATCATAAGACATAGCAGCAGGAATGAGCCATTCGGTTCATCGTCTTTGCCATTCAATCTGACCTGATCTCAGATTCAGATTCAGATTCAGATTCAATTTTAATTGTCATTGTCAGTGTACAGTACAGAGACAACGAAATTTACATTTAGCATCTCCCTTGAAGAGGAAACATAGCAAACGAGTTTGAATAAATAATAATATGCAGTGTTAGCTGTGAGGGGGGGGGTGTGGAGACTGCAAGTCACTGAGGTACGTTGGGTGAGTAGAGGGCAAATGCCGCCAGAAAGAAAAGCTGTTCCTCGAGGTGCTGGTTCGGTGGCAAAAACGGAGAGACCTGTATTATCTAAATGGTGGCCGATGGGAAAGGGGGAGGTAAACAGACCATGGTACACGTGGGTGAGTCAGAGCAGGTGCAGCAGACAGCGAAAGCGCTGAGCGCCCTCCGCAGACAACGCTTGCTTTGGACAGACTCAACTGGAGGGGGAGCGTGGAACCACACCTGATGCGTTGGGCAATTTTCACCACCCTCTGCAATGCCTTTCGGTCGGAGACAGAGCAGTTGCCATACCATACTGTGATGCAGTTGGTAAGGATGCTCTCAATGGTGCAGCGGTAGAAGTTCACCAGGACCTGAAGAGACAGATGGACCTTCTTCAGTCTCCTCAGGAAGAAGAGACGCTGATGAGCCTTCTTGATCAGAGTAGAGGTATTGTGGGTCCAAGAGAGGTCATCGGAGATGTTGACTCCCAGGAACCTGAAGCTAGAAACACGTTTCACCTCCGTCCCGTTAATGTGGATGGGGGTGTGCGTGCCGCCTCTGGACTTCCTGAAGTCTACAATGAGCTCCTTGGTCTTCTTGGAGTTAAGGGCCAGGTTGTTGTCAGCGCACCATGCTGCTAAGTGCTGGACCTCCTCCCTGTAGGCCGACTCATCGTTGTTGCTGATGAGGCCAATCACCGTTGTATCATCTGCATACTTGATGATGGTGTTAGTACCATGTACAGGTGTGCAGTCATAGGTGAAGAGGGAGTAGAGGAGGGGGCTCAGCACACAGCCCTGAGGAACGCCGGTGTTCAGGGTGATCTATTTTCCCTCTCAATCCCGTTCTCCTGCCTTCTTCTCATAACCTCTGATGCCCCTCACTAATCAAGTTCTATCAATCACCGCTTTAAAATTACTCAATAACTTAGCCTCCAACACAGTCAATGGCAATAAATTTCACATTCCGACGAATGAAACCAAGACCATCACATATCTCCCTGCAGATAATTCATATCCCTCCATTCCCTGCATGTCCATATATCTATCCAAAAGTCTTTTAAATGCCACTAACGCATCTGTTTCAACCACCAGTGCGGTCCAGGTACCATCTCTCTGTAAAATAGCCCATGCTGTATTACTTTATATGCCCCCAAAAAGTCATCCCTTAGTCTCTTTTACGCACCAAGGATTAAAGTACTAGACCTCTCCCTATAATCCGGTCCCTTGAACCCTGGCACCATTCTTATAAATCTTTCCTGCACTCTTCTCAGCTTCCTGGCAACTTTCCTATAGCAGGATGTCTAAAACTGTACACGATACTCCATGTTCAGCTTAATTAATGTATGCTACAATTAGAATATCATGTCCCACCTTCTATACTCAATGTCCTTACTGATGAAGGCCAGCGTGCCATACACCCTCTTCACCACCCTGTCTACGTGTCAAATGATCTATAGGATCTCTGAAGCGGAAAATATTGGAAATAGGTCAGACAGCATCTTCATCAGATATTAGTTTAGCTCAGTTAAGAGATGCAGCGCAGGAAAAGGTCCTTCAGCCCAACGAGTCTTCATCGATCAGTGATATCTGCACTTTAACACGACCGTACACACTAAGGACAATTTACGATTTTACCAAGCCATTTCACATACAAACCTGTACGACTTTGGAGTATGGGAGGAAACCAGAGCACCCGGAGAAAACCCACACAGGTCACAGAGAGAACGTACAAACTCCATGCAGACAGCACCTGGAGCCAAGATCGAACCCGGATCTCTGGCACTGTAAGGTACTAACTCTACCACTGCATCACACCTTGCTGCCCAAATGTTGTTGACTGTTCAGGTCTGCCTTTCATCATACTGCCATTGGCTTGAACCATTAACTCAGCTTTAGATGCTGTCTGCTTTGTTCTGCGTTTTTAATTTATTTTTTGATTTCCCCTGCCTAGAATATTGAGTTTTTTACTGAATTGACTGTGACCACATGCAGATGACGTTTTGGAAGTGGTTGGCTGCTTCTACAATGGAACAACCTCAGCTTGTGTCCACATCCTACTCACACACAGGATTCTGGTTCAGCGCTACAAATGTCCAAGCTTGGCCACAATGTAATGGCGAAATGCTGGAACTGCAACTGCAAGTGACTATTTTTTTCTTATGTTCAGGAGGTGTAGTTCCACGTTAATCCTTAAGATCTTGCATTCAGTCATTATCCATTATAACGAATTTGTTATGAAAAGTAAGGAAACAACCAATAATTATTTTCAATTCATTGCACCAAATCTCTTAAAGAAAATGTTTTCTTTGTTCTTTCAAGCCCAAACAATCCTGTTATTTCATGAGTAGTTTAATTCCTGCCTTGTAGCTTTGCAAGGATTGTAATTCCTGCCCATTCTAACACTGCATTTGTTCCAAGTCTTGGGAAAAATTGCCATATGCTAAGTAATAATACTATAATTGTTAAGGACCAAATTCAAAAGTCTTTTTTCCTGAAGAGTGAATGAATGAATGAATTAATCTCTTTATTGTCATTGCACATGGTACAATGAAATTTAAAAGTCAATCCCATGGTGCGATTCACAAGAGCAATTTTAAATATATAAGAAAAGGTAAAAATATATACATATTAAAAAAAATAAAAGAATAAAAAAATTAATTTAAAAAAAATTACAGATAAATAACAATAGCAGCTGAGGTAGAACCATTCAGTTGAATGTGAGTGTTATTTCTTATTTTGCATTGTTAAGTTCACGTATGGCTATGGGGTAGAAGCTGTCTCTGAGTCTGTTTGTGTGAGTTTTGAAAGACCTGTACCGTCTGCCAGAGGCCAGCAGGTGGAACAGGTTGTGTCCAGGGTGGGAAGGGTACTTCAGGATGTTGGCTGCCCTGCCAAGGCAGTGAGAGCTGAAGATGTCCTTCAGGGAGGGCAGTGGGCAGCCAGTGATTTTTTGTGCGGTGTTGATGACCATTTGAAGGGCTCTCCTGTCCGCTGCAGAGCAGCTGGCATACCATGTGGTTATACAGTACGCCAGCACACTCTCGATGGAGCAGCGGTAGAAGGATACCAGCAGCTTCTCCTCCAGGTTGTTTTTCCTGAGGATCTTCAGAAAGTAGAGTCGCTGCTGGGCCTTCTTGACTGCTGTGGTGGTGTTTGTAGTCCAGGAGAGATCCTCCGTAATTTGTGTGCCCAGGAATCTGAAGTCTGAGACCCTTTCCACACAGTCCCCATTGATGAATAGGGGTTTGGGGGCTGCACTGTTCTTACGGAAGTCTATGACAATTTCCTTTGTTTTTGCGGTGTTTAGGATGAGGTTGTTGTCTGAACACCACGCTGCAAGTCTTTGGACTTCCTCCCTGTAGGCTGTCTCATCTCCTCCTGAGATACGTCCAACCACAGTCGTGTCGTCCGCAAACTTGACAATGGTGTTGGATTGCCAAAGTGTAATGAATGCTGTCACACCTAGAGTTTGCCCTATATACTCGCCGGTTATTGTGCTGGTATTCTAGCCAGTTGGGTAAAATTACTGAATTATATGTCATTTCCTCATTAATCAAAAGTACAAGTTATATTGTTACGTATTACTGGCGTCGTCTGAACCATATTGAATGAGCAATAAAGCAGTTCATGTTACAGGCCAGCTCTTTTTCAGTTTCCAGTGGTAATCCAACTCAGTGGTCCACTTTGGCATGTCATATGTCAGTCTGTTCTGGAGACTTGCCTCTTGTAATGTTGCTGATGCACTGAATGAACAAGATGCCAGGTTACAGGCATGGGGACTGCTACCTTCAAAGAGCTCAAAATATTGTACTGCCATCACGATCTGGTGTTTTTCACCAAAAGCCCACTGGTGACTAGTTCATGCCAGTAAATATGTTGATTATGATAATCACCAGTGGTCTTTGCTGGCCTGCAGTCTTTCCAACAGCACCATGCTTCCTTTGGAATACCCCACCAGTCTTAGTGTCATATGCCCTGTGAAGATGGCTTGCTGTTGTTGGAGAATTTGACACAAGAAGTTTAAACTATATCTGCCATAGCAGCTGGTTTTACCAGAGTCGTGCACTTGGCAATCTATAATAATAACCTGTAATGCCTTAAAATAACCTACTGAGTTGAGTTCTGTTCCTACCTGAAACATTGAATCTGCATCTCTTTCCACATTTTCTATTTGTATTTGACTTTTGGGACAAAGCTGCTTAAGACCCTTGTTATTAATATAAATTGTAATGTATATATGTATTAATTCATATTTCAACACTAATCAGAAAAAAAGGCACAGAAGTGAAAAAAATATTTATGTATCTGATTATGTACATGAAGCAATGTTGTGAATGAATCTTGGTCCTAGCCTCAAGAGAAGTGTTTTGAATTGTGCTTGTGTAGAATGTTGTAGATTAATTTTAGTTGCATTATAATTATATATTTTTTTGGGGAGGCAGCTCTCAAGTTTTAACCTGCACCTGACCAAAATTATAATCTGAAATAATATAAAACAGATAAAGATGTTGAAGTGCCTTTGTTGGAGTTATCAACATATTGTTCTGATGCAGCGTCCTCAACCTGAAAATCAGTTGTGTTTCCTTTCCCCAGACACAACCTGACCTGCTGAATACACGTTGTGCTTTTATTTCATGATGAAGGTCTGAATCCCACCATCTCCCATCCCATGTACTTTCTCTGCATGAAAATATGCTGGAGCAGAAACACTCAACATGGTTAAGTGTTGAAAGGCTCCCAACCCGAAGTGTCACCCATCCTTTTTCTCCAAGGATACTGTCTGACCAGCTGAGTTACTCCCGCACTTTGTCTATCTACAGTTAAGTGCCTGGTTGTGTACCTCTGCTCTTGTGGTCTTGACCTTAATGATCTCTGACCTAATGCTGGAAACATAAAACATAGAAACATAGAAATTAGGTGCAGGAGTAGGCCATTCGGCCCTTCGAGCCTGCACCGCCATTCAATATGATCATGGCTGATCATCCAACTCAGTATCCCGTACCTGCCTTCTCTCCATACCCCCTGATCCCCTTAGCCACAAGGGCCACATCTAACTCCCTCTTAATATAGCCAATGAACTGGCCTCAACTACCCTCTGTGGCAGAGAGTTCCAGAGATTCACCACTCTCTGCGTGAAAAAAAGTTCTTCTCATCTCGGTTTTTAAAGGATTTCCCCTTTATCCTTAAGCTGTGACCCCTTGTCCTGGACTTCCCTAACATCGGGAACAATCTTCCTGCATCTAGCCTGTCCAACCCCTTAAGAATTTTGTAAGTTTCTATAAGATCCCCTCTCAATCTCCTAAATTCTAGAGAGTATAAACCAAGTCTATCCAGTCTTTCTTCATAAGACAGTCCTGACATCCCAGGAATCAGTCTGGTGAACCGTCTCTGCACTCCCTCTATGGCAATAATGTCCTTCCTCAGATTTGGAGACCAAAACTGTACGCAATACTCCAGGTGTGGTCTCACCAAGACCCTGTACAACTGCAGTAGAACCTCTCTGCTCCTATACTCAAATCCTTTTGCAATGAAAGCTAACATACCATTCGCTTTCTTTACTGCCTGCTGCACCTGCATGCCTACCTTCAATGACTGGTGTACCATGACACCCAGGTCTCGCTGCATCTCCCCCTTTCCCAATTGGCCACCATTTAGATAATAGCCTGCTTTCCTGTTTTTGCCACCAAAATGGATAACCTCACATTTATCCACATTATACTGCATCTGCCAAACATTTGCCCACTCACCCAGCCTATCCAAGTCACCCTGCAGTCTCCTAGCATCCTCCTCACAGCTAACACTGCCCCCCAGCTTAGTGTCATCCGCAAACTTGGAGATATTGCCTTCAATTCCCTCATCCAGATCATTAATATATATTGTAAATAGCTGGGGTCCCAGTACTGAGCCTTGGGGTACCCCACTAGTCACTGCCTGCCATTGTGAAAAGGACCCGTTTACTCCTACTCTTTGCTTCCTGTTTGCCAGCCAGTTCTCTATCCACATCAATACTGAACCCCCAATGCCTTGTGCTTTAAGTTTGTATACTAATCTCTTATGTGGGACCTTGTCGAAAGCCTTCTGGAAGTCCAGATACACCACATCCACTGGTTCTCCCCCTATCCACGCTACTAGTTACATCCTCGAAAAATTCTATAAAGATTCATCGGACATGATTTACCTTTCGTAAATCCATGCTGACTTTGTCCAATGATTTCACCACTTTCCAAATGTGCTGCTATCCCATCTTTAATAACTGACTCTAGCAGTTTCCCCACTACCGATGTTAGACTAACTGGTCTGTAATTCCCCATTTTCTCTCCCCCTCCCTTCTTAAAAAGTGGGGTTACGTTTGCTACCCGCCAATCTTCAGGAACTACTCCAGAATCTAAAGAGTTTTGAAAGATTATTACTAATGCATCCACTATTACTGGAGCTACTTCCTTAAGTACTCTGGGATGCAGCCTATCTGGCCCTGGGGATTTATCGGCCTTTAATCCATTCAATTTACCCAACACCACTTCCCGGCTAACCTGGATTTCACTCAATTCCTCCAACTCCTTGGAAAGTTGGATCGGGGTGGAAAGTCTTTTTTTAACCATAGGCCAAATGGCATTTTATTCAATAAAGGTTCTATGGTTCAGCAGCAATAAACAGAAATGGACATAACTTCAACCATTTGTTCATGTTTTAAGTGGGAATTGAAGTTCAGAGAGGACATTTCAAATCGATGGGCCTTGGTGACAATTGGTGAGGTGGTTTAAAGTGGGGCTGCCAAAATTTGGAGGTGAAGAGGTGTTAGGGGCTGTAGAGAGGTGAGTGGTGGGGAGGGGGGGGGGGGGGGTGTAAGAACATGGACGAGCAGTGTTAACGTGGACTTTTTTACCTTGGTCACACTAGGATCTGGGATTAGACGGTTGTAGTTTATTTGAAAACGCTGGCAGAACTTGCATGTTGGTAGTATGTGATAGGATACTCCCACTAGTAGGAATGTCTAGAATCAGAGATCATAGAATTAAAGGATGTTCCTTTAGGAAGGAGACGAGGAGGAATTTCTTTAATCTGAGGGTGTCTGAATCTGTGGAATTCATTGCAACAGAAGGATGTGGAGGCCGTCAATGGACATGTTTAAGATAGAGATGGGTAGATTCTTGATTAGTACGGGTGTCAGGGGTTATGGGGATAAGGAGAAATGAGGTTAAGAGGGAAAGATTGATCAGCCATGATTGAATGGCGTAGTAGTCCTGATGTGCCGAATGTCCTAATTCTGTATGACTATGAACTCGGTGGGCTAATCAGCCTTTGGGAAATGGAAAGATGACGCTTTGCGTTGGAACTCTTCCAGCTTCCGCAGTCTGGTACGCTAACTTCCTCCAACACTTTGATTGTATTTTGCTCAAAATTCCAGCATTTGCAGTCTCTAGTTTCGCTAGCATATTTGAGTTCGCCCTCTTTCGGTTTCTGTAGGCAGAATGTGTCGGTTTGCGATTTTTTCATTTCTTTGTGCGCTTGACAGGAGAGAAATTGGAAGTGAAAGCTCTTGGAATTAATTTTAAATCTCGCCTATTGGGCTTCCACGAGTGCGAAACGGCTTGTCCCAAACCAGTCTTACATCGAATCATCTCGATACCCTCGCCAACAGGTTATCGGGACGCGTTAGAGGCATGACTTCAGAGTCAGAGTCAGAGTGAGAATTTACTTTCGCAGGGGTGAATTGAGTCGTTGCCACAAACTCATGGATGTGGATGATTCTGTTCCTCGTTACCTTGTCCTCAAATGCGCCCTCCAATGTCTTGGAAAACAGGGAGAGCTGGTAACGGTGTGTGGGTAGTCAACAGGTCCGATACACCAACACACAGATTGTACATCTTTGGAGGCACGTTTCGGGTTGAGACTCTGCAGATCGAATGAATCAGTCTAAAGAAGGGTCCCGATCTAAAACGTTGCCGGTCCATTCCATCCACAGGCGCTGTCTAGCGCAAAGACTTGTCCCTAGAGGCAGCTTCCTTCACCACGAGCGGCCCCCCATTAATGTGCCTTAATATAATAACATTAATGTGCGGTGCTGGCATTTCTAACGTGGCGCTGGGCACTCTGCACTAGAGCATGACAGTAATCGCGAAGCCGGTTCCGAAGATGGCGCTAAATTTTTCCCATGACCTACTACGGCTTTTTCGCTTGGTGGACCATCTTACTCCGCTCTATGATCGTTGGTCTAGCTCGCTGAGTTCCTCCATCACAATGCGTTTTGCTCAAGATACCGGCACCTGCAGTTCCTCGTGTCGTTGTTGCATCGTTAACCCTCTCAAAATGCATCTCACAGCTCGTTCATTTGTCACCTCGGCTCATGTCGCGATAACGTTATGCCACAATGGCCCACCCTTTTTTTTGTTTTGTTTGTCTGCGATCGACTTGCTTTAAGTGTTGACGGAAGCACAATCCTGAAACACACTGTGTGTGACAAGACGCACTGGAGTTTCTACATTGCTAACGGAGCTCTGCATGTGTCGAGGGAGGCTGTGTGAGAATTATTCGGCGCTGTTCGCTGAGCAGCCCACTTGATTTTGCACATTCAGCTCATTTTGGTGCGAGATCAGCTTTCCCAAGTTCTGCGAAAAGGGCCGAGAATGCCGGCGCTCCTCGGGCATCGCAGCTAGAGGAAGAACGGTCTGCTCGGCGCTCGCTCCCAACCGGTAAAGTGAAACAAATCCTTTGATACACACACCACCATCCACATCCTTTCGTCTGTGGGTAAAGAGATCTGGCTATGCCACGGCGGTGCTCGTACTGCAACCACGGTGGTAGTGAGGTGGTAGACTTTCTCTCTCTATGAAGAGACGCAGGGTTTCAAACACCAACACATTAGTGATCTGAAATCTCTCTCTCACACACACACACAAATATCGGCCATCAGTGAAAATGGCACCAGGTAAAGTATTGGTTAGACTAAACCGGCTAGGGGTGGGGGAAAGATGTAATCGGAATCTGAGGGGTAACTTTTTCCGCACAAAGGGTGGTGGGAAAGTGTGTACGGAAGGAGCTTGCCAACCTTCCTTCAATTGAGAGTACAGGATTTGTTTAGGGAGACGTGTGTTGGACATGTGGATGACATGGCCAGTCCATCGAAGTTGGTGCTGCATTATTGTGGTGATGATGCCGGTCATGTTGGCATTGTCCAAAACTCTGATGTTGGTGCATCCCAGCTGATCCTCAGAATCTTTCATAAGGATCTTTGATGGTATTGTTCCAGGGTTCTCTGGTCCCTGCTGTAGGTGGTCCATGACTCGGTCCCATGCAACAGGGTGGAGAGGACAATGGCTCTGTAGACCAGCAGTTGTGTTTGGGCCTTCAGGTCTCGGTCTTTGAAGACTCTTTTCCTGATTCTGGCGTAGACTCCACTGGCACAACTCAGGCAATGGTTGACCTCAGAGTCGATGTCAGCTTTTGAGGAAAGAATGCTGCCAAGGTAGGGGAAGTGGTCAACATTTTCAAGTGTGGTGTCGTCCACTTTTATAGTGGGCTGGGTAGACGGCTGGTTGGGTGGATGTTGATGTAGGACCTGGGTCTTCTTGATATTTAAGGCTAGGCCCATGGCTCTGTATGCCTTGGCATTAAGGATGCCCTGGAGGTCTTCTGCAGAGTGTGCTGCAATGGCGCAGCCATCCGTGTACTGAAGCTCCATGATAGCGGTGTTACTGACTTTGATCTTGGCCTTCAACCTATTAAGGTTGAAGAGCCCACCGTCAGTTCTGTAGAGGATTGGGATCCCCTGTGGCAGCTCTTCACCAAAGAGGTGAAGTATGGCAGCAATGAAGATGACAAACAGAGGGGGGTGCGATGATGCATCCCTGTTTGACCCCCGTTTCCACAGTGAAGGGCTCAGACTCAGAGCCGCAGTTGCTGAGCACTGTGACCGACATGCCATCATGTAGAAGCCTCAATATTCTGATGTACTTGGCGTGACAACCGTACCTTGATAGTATGCTCCAAAGAGCCTGGCGGCTACCGAGTCAAAACCCGTTGTTAGGTCTATGAAGGCCATGTACAAAGGCTGCCTTTGTTCACGGCAATTTTCCTGGAATTGTCGTACTGTGAATATCATGTGTACTGCACCTCTGGATGGGCAGAAGCCACACTGTGATTCTTGGAGTGGCTCCAGTAGAAGTCGGTTTGCGAGGACACGAGCTAGGACTTTGCCTGTTGTTGACAGGAGCGAGATTCCCTCAGTAGTTTCCACATTCAGCATGGTCCCCCTTCTTGAAAATGTTCACTATTAGAGCATCCCTGAGTTCTCAGGAAAGTTCTTCTTTTTCTCAGTCCTCGAGGTGTAGGGCGTGGATGTAGTACAGGAGCTCCGGTCCACCTTCCTTTAAGATATCAGCTGGGATCCTATCTGGACCAGTGGCATTGTTGTTCTAAAGCCTCTTGATGGCATCTCAAACCTCTGTCATAGTGGAAGGTTCTTCCATGTCTTCTCTGATGGGACTCTGGGGGATGTGATGGGTAATGTCTGGTTCAGATGAGCTGTCACGGTTGAGGAGTTCCTGGAGGTGCTCTTTCCATCGGGCGTTAATGGACTCATTGTCCATCAGCAGTTCTTGTCCGTCTTTTGTGCACAGGGGGATTTAGCCGCAGTAGCTTGGACCATAGATGGCCCTAGTAGCGCTGAAGAAGTCTCTGGTGTCACCCGAGTCTGCCAGTCTCTGGATTTCCAGGGCCTTATCTGTCCACCAAGAGTTCCTAAGCTCCCTCACCTGGCTCTGGACATCCGACTTGGCTCTGGAGTGAGCCGCTCTTTTAGCCTTGCAGTTCACATCATGGAGATGAGCTGTTCTATCTCTGTGTCATTCTCGTCAAACCAGTCCTGGTGTTTTCGGGACTTGCACCCAAGGATGTTTTTACAAGTATGAAGGATGGTGGATTTGAGCCGGCTCCAATGCCCTTCAATATCATCAGGATATTCCTGTTGGAGGCTTTCCCCAAGAGAAGCCTGAAATCGTTGCTGAGTGACAGTTTCCTTCAGGCTTTCAAGGTTCAGCCTTGGCCGGATCTGCTTCTTTTGAATCCTCCTCTTCCTCTTGAGTTTGATGGACATCATGGAGCGGATGAGGCGATGATCTGTCCTGCAGTCAACTGCATCAGTCATGGCCTTTGTGATGTTCACGTCACGGCGGTCCTTGGCTCATACAATGACATAGTTAGGACAAATTTAGAGGGATATGGGCCAAACGCAGATTGGTGGGACTAGTGTAGATGGGACATGTTGGTCGGTGTGGACAAGTTGGGCCGAAGGGCCACTCTATGATTCTAAACCGGCTGTAATACTCGAGGGGATGCACGTTGAATGGTCTGGCCAATACACCGTGTGTTTCTGCAGCTACATAGACATGTGATTGTCTCAGATCACAGGGAGGGCTGTGCTGGGGGTGAGGGGGAAGGGTGAATGTTAGGGGTGTTGTAGGAGGCGGGGATGGAACGAGGCAGTGTGTGAGTGGGTAGGGTGCAGGGGATGGAGGGCTATGAACTGGGGAGGGGTGCTGAGGATGGATGTAGTTGGAGAGTGGATGGATCATAATAGTGGAGTGTCTCGGAGGGCTGGGGTAGGGAGCAAGGGGTTGTTTGTGGGTGTGGGTGGTGGGGTGAGTGTGTATCGAGTGAGGGTGGAAGGGGAAAAAACAGTGTGGGGAGTGAAGCCAGTGGCTGTGAGGGGAAGGATGCTGGGAGTGACTGCTGAGTGAACGGGGGCTTGGCGGTGGGCGATGCTTTGTTGTGGAGGATCGGGTGTGAATAGGGATGGAGAGGGTTTGGTTTGAGGGCGAGATGGGGCGCTGTGAGGGGTGGGGTGCAGATGCTGTCAAGTCAACTGTGTTGAGTTTATTGTCATGTTTTCCCTCTCCCCCTTTGGCCCTGGTGCCCTAAGCACGTGCTTAGTCTGCTTAATGGTTAATCCGCCCCTGGGTGGACGGGTGTAGGACAGGGTGGGCAGAGAGGATGGAATGGGTGGGCAGGAGAGGGCAAATGGAGAATGAAGTGTGCTGGAACCAGGGGAATAAGGGGAGGGTGCGAAGGTAGCTGTGAGAGGAGGGGATGAGCCGCTGCAAGCCGCCTGGCCCGCGTCCCGATCCGTTTTCACTTTCGCCTGCAACCGCTGAGCGTCGGCGGCGGCTGCCGAGCTGGGGGCTGCGGCCGTGCACCGAGCGATGGCCACCGCCACCGTGTCCCTGAGCCGGGACAGTCTGGCCTGCCCCATCTGCCTGGAGCTGCTGAACGAGCCGGTGACACTGCCGTGCGGCCACAGTTTCTGCCGGGGCTGCATCGGCCGTCACTGGGAGATGCAGCAGAGCGGCGGCTGCAGCTGCCCGAGCTGCCGGCGTAGCTTCGAGCCGCGGCCGTGGCTCGGCACCAGCACGCTGCTGGCCCAGATCGTGTGCGGTCTGGCTCAGGGTGCGCCGCCGCCGGCCGCCGCCGGGCCCGGCGATGTGACCTGCGACTCATGCCCCCGCCAGCAGCCGCTGAAGGCCGAGCGCTCCTGTCTGCAGTGCCTGGCCTCGTACTGCCAGGCGCACCTGCAGCCGCACCGACAGAGCCCGGCCTTCCGCCACCACCGCCTGGCGCCGCCGCTCCGCGACCTGGGGCTGCGCCGCTGCCCGTTGCACGGCAAGCCGCTGGAGAGCTACTGCCGCACCGAGCGCCGCTGCGTGTGCTGGGTCTGTGCCCTGCGGGAACACCGCGACCACCAGGTCAGCACCGTGGAGGAGGAGGCGGCACGCAGGCAGGTACGGCCCGGGGTTGGGGGCGGAGGGAGATGGAGGATCTGGACATGGGGATGTGGACATATCTGGAGGGTGGGAGGATCTGAGAATGGGGGTGAAGGTGGGAGTTGTTGGCGATACGGATGGGGCGGAGTGGAGAGTAGGAGGGGATGGGGAGTTTAAGAAGGAACTGCAGATGCTGGAAAATTAAGGTGCACAAAAATGCTGGAGAAGCTCAGCGGGTGCAGCAGCATCTATGGAGCGATGGAGATATGCAACGTTTCGGGCCGAAACGTTGCTTATCTCCTTCGCTCCATAGATGCCGCTGCACCCGCTGAGTTTCTCCAGCATTTTTGTGTACCTGGGAGGATCTGGAGATGGGGATAGATAGGGGAGGGTCGGAGGACGTGGAGATCAAAGATGATCGGACTTTACTGACTGTCTTTCACTAAACGTTATTCATGTTATTCCTTTATCGTGTCGCACCGAGGAGGAGGCGGACACTGTGGACGGCTTGATTGTAATCATATATTGTCTCCCTGCTGACTGGTTAGCGCGTAATGAAAGCTCTATCGCCTTTGGTGGAGATAGGGATGGGGCGGAGAGTGGGAGGGAATGGGGATGGAGCAGAGGTGGAGGTTGGGAGGATCTGGAGATGGGGATGAGGTGGGAGGAGGTCGGAATTGGGGGCGGGATGGATAAGGTTGAGCGGAGAGAAATGAAGGAAGCTCTAAGGACGAGTCCCAGCAAGAGAGAGAGATGCTGCATCTTTCAAAACAATCAAGAAGGGAGAGCGACTGAACAGGAGAATGGGGTTGAGGGGGAAAATAGACTACTAGGCGGCGGAGAAGACTCGATGGGCCGAATGGCCTAATTCTGGTCCCAGGAAGAGAGAAGGGAAAGGATGTGGGCATCCGAGGACAGAGAGAAGTGATTTCTCTGGAGGTGATCTGAGCTTGTAGTGTATCAGGATGGAGGGGTGAGGTTTGAAGTGGTGGGGAAGAGGGTGACGGGCCGTGGAATAGGATACCAGGAGGTGGGGAGAGGTATGAGGGTAGTGTTACCCCAGGAGGAGGGAGGGAGGGTAGAATGTGGGTGGGTAGAGTCCAAGGGAGGGGAGGGGGATCTGGGGCATTAGGTACAGAGGAGGATGGGGAGAAGGTAGGGATAAAAGACAATAGGTGCAGGAGTAGGCCATTCGGCCCTTCGAGCCAGCACCACCATTCAATGTGATCATGGCTGATCATCCCCAATCAGTACCCCTTTCCTGACTTCTCCCCATATCCCCTGACCCCGCTATCTTTAAGAGCCCTATCCTTTAGTACCCTATCTAGCTCTCTATTGAAAGCATCCATAGAACCTGCCTCCACTGCCCTCTGAGGCAGAGAATTCCACAGACTCCCAACTCTCTGAGAAAACTTGTTTCCTCGTCTCAGTTCTAAATGGCTTACCTCTTATTCTTAAGCTGTGGCCCCTGGTTCTGGACTCCCCCAACATCGGGAACATGTTTCCTGCCTCTAGCGTGTCCAAACCATTAACAACCTTATATGTTTCAATAAAATACCTTCTCATCCTTCTAAACCCCAGATTGTGCAAGCCCAGCCACTCCATTCTCTCAGCATATGACAGTCCCGTCATCCTGGGAATTAACCTTGTAAACCTACCCTCAATAGCAAGGATGTCTTTCCTCAAATTAGGGGACTAAAACTGTACACAATACTCCAGGTGTGGTCTCACTAGGGCTCTGAACAACTGCAGAAGGATCTCTTTGCTCCTATATGACTCTTCCTGTTATAAAAGCCAACATGCCATTAGCTTTCTTCACTGCCTGCTGTACCTGCATGCTTACTTTCAAGGGAGTGTGGAATATGAGCATGGGAGGTGGAGAGGGGATCTGGGGGATAAGAGCAGCAGGAGAGGGTTGGAGTGTGCAATTCAAGGATATGGGGAGATAAATGTTGTGGGCTTTGAGGGTGGGGGAATGAGTGTGGAGAGGATCTCGGTCTGGGAGAGGGGCATGGTGTCTGTTATGTCCCCAGGGGGAGGAGCAGTCAGAGAGATTTGCACATGGTGAGAGGAGGGCATGATGCAGACCCCGAGGTGATAAGTGGGGCAAAGCCGAGGTTTGTTGGGGGGGAGAAGTGGAATCAGTGGCTGGGAATTGTGCCAAGGAATCAGGTAGACAGACATGGGGCTCGGAGACTGGAGATTTAGGTCCAATCTTGGGCAGCAAGGTTGGAGTGGAGTAGGGTGGGGAGTTAGTAGATGGGCTGTTGTTTGGGAGAGTATAGATATGGCTGGACCTGAAAGTGGAGAGAGAACTGGGCTGGACACTGGAAGGCAAATAGCATGATGTGGACTAACTTTGGTTTTGATGGGTGGACACCATTGAATGGCAAGATGTAGGTGGGGTCAGTTTGCTTGCGAGACAGTATTGGAATTGGAGTGTAGATTTGGGTCAGGATCAAAGGTCAGGGATGGATGTAAGATTTATTGAAACCTTAATAGCAACTATTTTTGCAAGAAAGTGCATTCTGGTTTGATCGGTCATCAGCCTCAACTCTGAGAGGGATGGTTTGGGAAGATTTAGATGTCCACTTCTGCAACCACAGCACAGTGGGATTTCTTATGCCACACTTATGTCTGTGCAGTAGTCAGACTCACATGGAAGTTAGAGGTGAGTAGGTAGCTTGGAGGTAGAAATGCAAACCAGCCAGCCGATGTTTAGAACCACCTTACATCCATGGAACCCTCTCTGTCTCTAAAGCCCAGGACTGGTGGTACAGAGGTACAGTGAAAAGCTTTCATTACGTGCCAAACAGTCAGCAGGAAGACAATACATGATTACAATCAAGCCATCGGCAGTGTACAGATACATGATAAAGGAATAACATGAATAACGTTTAGTGATAGATAAAGTCCAGTAAAGTCAGATTAAAGAAAGTCTGAGGGTCTCCAATGAGGTAGATAGTACTTCAGGACCGCTCTCTAGTTGTTGGTAGGATGGTTCCGTTGCCTGACAACAGCTGGGAAGAAACTGTGCCTAAACCTGGAGTTCGTTTTCACACTTCTTTGCCTTTTGCCTGAGGGGAGAAGAGGGAGCAGCCAGGGTGTGACTCGTTTTCGATTATGCTGGTGGCTTTGTGATATCTCCTAGCGATCATTTCAAACACACGTGAGACTTGGGTTTCACTGGTACAGAATGGCTTGAATGGCTGTGGGAAGAAGCCAAGTTTCTTTCCCGAAGTGGGAGGGGGGAGATTTTTCTGTGGTGTGGTGTGGAGTGAGGTGGTTTTGATGAGTGGGTCACCTTTGAATGGAGGGGAGAGGGTGGTTAGTTTGTTTACAGACAGTGTTTAATTTTAATTATGTGCAGAAGCTGATCATGGAACGGAAGAAGGAATTAGAGGAACATTTACAGATCACAGCCAATGAGATTGGAAAGTGGATTCAAAACATTGATTGTATCAAGGTGAGTGTCCAGTACAGTGAATGTAAATAACTCAAGTCAAGAGCATTTAAATGTCATATGCACCAGGAATAGAACAATGACATTCTCACTTGCTGCAGGCTTTACAGGCACATTAACACAACAAATAAATATACACTCAATTATCAGTTATACAAGGTAATAAAACAGTAATAGTGCAAGCTGAAGGACATAGTGTGACCTTATACAAAGTCTAATGTCATACGTGATAGGAGTAGAATTAGGCTATTCAGCCCATCAAGTCTGCTCCACCATTCAACCATGACTGATCAATCTCTCCCTCCGAACTCTATTCTCCTGCCATTTCCCCATAACCTCTGCCACTTGTATTAATCAAGAATCTATCTATCTCTGCCTTAAAAATATCCACTGACGGCCTCCACAGCCTTCTGTGGCAAAGAATTCGACAGATTCACCACCCTCTGACCGAAGATCACCACCCACTGACTAAGGAGTTCTGAACTCATAGTTCTGTTCTGAGGTGGGGTTGTGGTTTGGGTTGTGCAGGCTGGTTCAAAAGCTGGGTGATTAATGGAAAGAAGCTGTTCTTGCATCTGGAGATAATGGTTCTCAGGCTCTGCATCTTCCTCCAGTGAGATGAGAACTTGACCCGCAACATGGACAATTAATTTCACTCTCACAGATGTTGCTCACACCTGGGGGTGTGTGGAGGAGAGACCATGGGAAAGGCCAAGTCATAGACCCTCTCCCCCGGCAACTTGCTTCTCATGGCCAGGGAGAGGCCATAGCCTGAAAACCAGTGGGCACAAACTTATCTTCATTGCGGCACAGTGGCCTAGCGGTAGAGCTACTGCCTTACAGCGCCAGAGGCCCGGGTTCGATACTGACTACGGGTGCTTGTCTGTACAGAGTTTGTATGTTCTCGTTGGGTTTTCTCAGAGATCTTCGGTTTGCTCCAACACTCCAAAGACGTAGAGATTTGTTGGTTAATTGGCTTGGTATAAGTATCTGTAGTGTGTATAGAGTAGTGTTAATATGCGGGGATCGCTGGTCGGCACTAAAGTGCCTGACCCAGTGCCAAACTCGGGCCAGCTCTCGACATTGGACGTTAACTCTGCCGTTTCCTGCAGGAATCCACCCAGCGGGTGAAGGGCGATGCCTTGGCCAAGTTCAGCGAGCTGATCGGTGCCGTGCAGGTGGCACAGAGAGAGGTGCTGGGGTTCATTGAGCGGGAGCGGCAGGCGGAGCTGAACCGGGCCGAGCGGGTCAGGAAGGAGCTGGAGCAGAGGTGGTCGGAGCTGAGGCAGGAGAAGGTGCGGCTGGAGGCCCTGTCCCAGATTGAAGACAGCATCGCCATCTCGCAGGTGAGAGCGCCAGGGCTGATTGGGTGGGGGAGGGGGGGGGGGAGGAGAATGGTGTTTGTTATTGCCAATTGTCCACTATAACCGAGTGAGGGATTCGCTCCAAGCACCTAGTAGTCACTCCATAAAACAATGAGTTGCTTTCAAATGCAATGGTCTTTTTAACAGCTAAAATGTATTTTTGTTACTGCAAGTTAAAAATATTAATATTAATATAAAACTATGAATATAAAATATTAATACAATTTATTACATGGTTTAATAATATCTTTGTGCACTGTGCCACTGTGGGGCAGTATTGTGGCGCAGCGGTGTATTTGCTGCCTTACAGCGCTGTATGGAGTTTGTATGTTCACATTGTGACTGCTTGGGTTTCTCCCACATTCCAAAGACGTGCAGGTTTGTAGGTTAATTGGCCTCTGTAAATTGTCCCTAGTGTGTTAAGATTAGATTAAAACTAGTCCCTAGTGTGTTAAGAGTAGATTAAAAATAGTGTACAAGTGTTCATTAGTCGGTGTGGATTTCGTGGGCCGAAGGGCCTGTTTCCACGCGGATCTAAAGTGAAGAAGGCTCCCAACCCGAATCGTCACCCATGCTTTTTCTTCAGAGATGCTGCCTGATTTGGTGAGGTACTCCAGCACTTTGTGTCTATCTTCTTAAATTAAGCTAAATGTTGATCAAGGCAATTGCATGTCAATTTCAATGATCTCCCACCATGTAACTAACAGCCTATGTTCTTAAAGAGAAAGAAGTGTCCTCCGTCCCCATTGTTTAATTATTCTGTATTTTTTGATAATTCTGTATCATCTCTCTTTTTTTAAAATTTCTTTATGCACAACTACTACGGACTGACGCAAAACTGCATTTCGTTGTACTCATACTTGTATTTGTGCGATGACATTAAAGTTGAATTGAATTGAATTACTGTGGGGATGCTACACCCATTATATCCGAAAACTATTGCAAAGAGGTCTATAATATCGAGGGTAGACTGTACACACTCAAATGAACGCACCCACACACATGCCTAGGCACACGCTCAAAACACAGGCACACTCAAATATGTGCATACCGAGAGATTTAACGAAGTGCTTGCGTTTGCATACTTAACGGTGCAGATTCCATTGCCAAACCTCCTCCTCCACTTTAACTGTTGTGGGACAGGGAATCCCAGGAATTAGTTGGGAAGTTGCATTTCAATTTAGTTTGGTTTTGTTTGGAGATACAGCGCAGAAACAGGCCCTTCAGCCCACTAGCGATCCCCGCACACTAACGATATCCTACACGCTAGGGACAATTTAAAATTTTACCCAGCCAATTAACCTACAAACCTGTACGTCTTTGGAGAGTGGGAGGAAACCGGAGCACCCGGAGAAAACTCATGCAGGTCACAGGGAGAACGTACAAATGCCATACAATCAATAGTCAGGATCGAACCCAGGTCTTTGGTGGTGTTCGGCTGTGCCACCGTGCCACCCTACAAAGAGACATCCACCGCATCCTTGAACCTTTTTCTTTGTTCGCCTGGGAATATTTTCCAAGCTGACAACTCTAGGGAGTCTGCTCCAGGAGTCTGAACTTGGACATTTGAATGAATGGATTGTCCACAATGACTGATTGAGCATAATTACAGCCTCAGCATTGATGGACAAAGGACACAGACATCAGTTTGCTTCTTTTTCTGGTGAATTTGGAGGATTTTTGCAAAGACTGTTCCTGAGATTTTTCCATTGTCTTGAGGTGCCAGCTGTAGGTAGTCTAGTTCTTGGATGTGGGTAGGAGAGCAATTTTCACCACTGTCTGGGAGACCTAGAGTGTAGTGTCCTGCCCTTTATGCCCCTGTCCCACTTAGGAAACCTGAACGGAAACCTCTGGAGACTTTGCGCCCCACCCAAGGTTTCCGTGCGGTTCCCGGAGGTTTTTGACAGTCTCCCTACCTGCTTCCACTACCTGCAACCTCCGGCAATCACCTGCAACCTCCGGGAACCGCACGGAAACCTTCGGTGGGTCGCAAAGTCTCCAGAGGTTTCCGTTCAGGTTTCCTAAGTGGGACAGGGGCATTTACCTTCGAGGAAGGTTTAGAGGATTTTGCAAAGCCAGATCGTGTCAGGAAAAATGTTATTGTAACCAGAGTGCATGTATGCTCAGTTGCAGTCTCTCTTGCATGCAGACCCTCAGACAGGGGCACGCAGGAATCTATTCCACACATGTACAATAATGAGCCACAGGGAGACACAAGAAACTGAGATGCTGGAATCTTGAGCAAAACACAAAGTGCTGGAAGAACTCAATGTCAGGCAACATCAGTGGAGGGAATGGACAGGCGACGTTTCAAGTCAGGATCCTTCATCGGACTCATTGGGCCACTGAGTGTGTGTCGATCCCTCACTACAGTGCAGACCCACCAATGACAACTCTAGTACGTTACACGACAATCAAAAATATGCAGATACTGGAAATCGGAAGTAATATAGAACCAGAAAAATAGTTGCAGGAGTAGGCAATTCGGTCCTTCGAGCCAGCACCGCCATTCAATATGATCATGGCTGATCATCTAAAATCAGTACCCCGTTCCTGCCTTTTCCGCATATCCCTTGATTCCTTTAGCCTGATGAACTAAATCTACCTCTCTCTTGAAAACATCCAGTGAATTGACCTACACTGCCTACTGTGAGAATTCCACAGATTCACAACTCTCTGCGTGAAGAAGTTTTTCCTCATCTCAGTCCTAAATGGCCTACCCATTATTCTTGAACTGTGACCCCTGGTTCTGGACTCCCCCAACATGGGAACATTTTTCCTGCATTTAGCCTATCTAATCCTTTAAGAATGTTATATGTTTCTATAAGATCCCCTCTCACTCTTCTAAATTCCAAAGAATACAAGCCCAGTCGACCCATTCTTTCATCATATGTCAGCCCCGCCATCCCAGGAATTAACCTGGTGAACCTACGCTGCACTCGCTCAATAGCAATAATGTCCTTCCTCAAATTAGGAGAGCAAAATTGCACACAATACTCCAGGTGCAGTCTCACCAGGGTCCTGTACAACTGCAGTAGGACCTACTTGCTCCTAAACTCAAATGCACTCGCAATGAAGGCACGCATGTCATTAGCTTTCTTCACTGCCTGCTGTACCTGCATGCTTACTTTTAGTGACTGATGTACACGCACACCCAGGTCTCGTTGCACCTCCCCTTTTCCTAATATGACACCATTCAGATAATAATTTGCTGTTCTTTCCACCAAAGTGGATAACCTCACATCTATCCACCTTATACTGCATCTGCCAGGCATCTGCTCACTTACCCAACCTATCCAAGTCACCCTGCAGCCTCATAGCATCCTCATCGCAGCTCACACTGTCATCCAGCTTTGCGTCATCTGCAAACTTGGCGATGTCACATTCAATTCCCTCGTCTAAATCGTTAATATATATTATAAATAACTGGGGCCTGGAAGGACTGAAACTGCTTAAAACACACAGCCGGTCATGCAGTGTCTTGAAAAGATGTTGCCATGCTCATTTCTTTTGACTAATGTCTTTGCCCCAGAATGAGGAACAGCACATTGTCATCCAGCTGAGCATATTGCAGCATATTGGATTTGATATACAGTTCGGTAACTTCAGGCAGCTAACCCATTCTGCTGTATGTTATTCACCTGTCCCTGTACTTTCAACTGTTTTACTTTCTCCGCTCCCTAATGGCGTAGAAAATGCTCTCACCTGCTCTGCATTTTCTTCAGCTCTGACCTGCACTTGACAACTTTTTGTCGCCTGACAACTGATTTGTTTCTCGCTCTGTCTCTCTCTAATTTCCCTCATTACTCAACTGCTGAGCGTTTTTTGATTTTGTTGTGGCAATTGGCTGTGGTAATTGCAGCAGTTTGTGGTACAATTAAGTTCAGCACAATCTTGACACACAGAGTTTGTTATCCGCATTTTCTGCATGTAATCGGATTATCGAGGGAAAAGTTTGGTTTTATGTTACCATTTCCTGTCCATTTATCATTCTCAGGAGTATCTGGATTTTAACGACATTGCGGAGAATCCTGCCTCACCCCCTTTAACAACTGGCCTGGAAGCTAAACTTGGCAAGGTGGAGAGAGCTGTCTCTGGACTCTCCACTCTGATTAAAGACCATGTGCAAACTGCCTGGACTAAGAACCTGGAGAACATTGGCTCAGCAGGTCAGTAAACCAAAGCACCCATTGAGATCTTGAACAAGGTATGTCGACCACATTGATGAGGGTTAGGTGAAAACTGAGCATGCCCCATATGTCCTAAACTGCTGATTGTACATTGGATCTTATACTGGGAGCTCTCTATCAGTCATTGACTGCTCTTCAACCTCGGGGCACCAACTAGAGGAGACGTCAACAATTCCAAAATGCTGGAAAAGCTCAGCTAGTCAAAAATCACCTATGGAAGGAGAAACAGTTAATATTTTAGGTCAGCAATCCTTCATCAGAACTGGTAGAAATGCCACTGGATAGGAGGAGTGCACCGATTAGGAGACCATCATCACAGGAATCTGGCCATTTGGTGTGGTGGTGGTGGTGTGCATCTTCCCTTTCTCACTGCTTCGGTCTGAGTTTGGGGAAAGGATTCAAAAGAGGCTTCCTTACCAATTCCCCAATCTCTTTTGATGTTTGAGGCTGGTTCAGGAGTACTGGCTGCTTGGGCATTCATCAGGATAAGGCAGTAACCAACCTTTACTCATGCATGCCTGGATAGCATGCAAACAAGGTTTTTCCACTCTATCTTGGTACATGTGCCAATGATAAACCAATACCTGCAGGAAATGATTCCAGCTTAACCCTGGTTTCTAGATAGGTAGTGAAGTTGCCTTAAAACTTTTAAAAGTTTGTTTTGTTCAGTGATTTTCTATTCGGTGATGGCAAGGTACTGTGAGGAGATGTCACAGCGGAGTAGACAAATAGAGACACAAGAGGGAACAGATGTTGGAATCGTAAGAAAAAATGTTTTGGAGGAACTTACACTTTCTCCACTTATTTATTTGCTCAGTTTGAAGAGAGGTCCTAATCTGAAACATTGACCATCCATTTCCCTTCACGGATGCTGTTTGGTCCACTGAGTTCCTCCAACACAGATTTGTGCTCAAGATACCAGCATCTACAGTCTATTGTGTCTCCATTTTACTGCCCACTACAAAATCTCCTCAATATATGCCCACGTTAAGGAAGTTCTCTCTCCGACATCAATCTGAAAAGGATCATGACCCTAAATGTTGTCTGCGCATTTCCCTCCACAGATGCTGCCTGACCCACTGATTTCCTCTAGCTATGATTTTTTTTTTGGTTGATCAGTTAAATTTCTGCACTTTTTCTTCTGAATCTGGGAAAGTTGACTCTCTCTGCATTTCGGTCTGGGTTTAATGATTCCACGTTGAATTAAGGGTATATCCAGACTTCAACATTGCTTGTTATTGATTTTTTTCCCTTCAGTATTTCTCAGTGAATCAAATTTGGACTTGAATCACTCAGACAAGAGTGACCCTGAGTAGAGAGATCATTACTCTGTCTGATCCGTGCTGTCTCTGTCCTAGGGGTGTAAATTGCAGTTCCACCCAAAGTTATGAGCATTCACTAAACGTATGTGCGACCTGCAAGGATGGATTTGCTGGCTGCTGCGAGCTGCAAGCTTCTGTGGTTTGTGCACTATTATTGCATCTGGCAGAGGAGTCTGAATGGTTAAACGCCCTGGTTTCAATACATGTTGCTCTTGGTTGCCCTATATTTTTACTTCAATATATTGCGAGGTGTGTAAAAAGGAAGTGCGGATGTTGGTACTTACTGAAGATAGACACAAAGTGCTGAGGTAACTCAGCGGGTCAAGCGGCATCTCTAGATGCAAGAGCAACAACGACAGATAGCACAATGGGCTAAGAGTTCGGCTGGTGACCGGAAGGTAGCCAGTTCAAATCCCGCTTGGAGTGCATACTGTCGTTGTGTCCTTGGGCAAGACACTTCACCCACCTTTGCCTGTAATGGAATGTTACGGCGGCAGGCGCGGGCACACCGCGACGCCCTGTGTCTCCCTTTCAAGGGAGATGCTAAAAATGCATTTCGTTGTCTCTGTACTGTACACTGACAATGACAATAAATTGAATCATTTCATTTCATTTTTTTTCATTTCATTTCATTTCATTTCATTTCATTTCATTTCATTTCATTTCAAGTCTGAAGAAGGGTCCCAATCTGAGACGTCACCAATCCTTTTTCTCCAGAGATGCTGCTTGACCCGCTGAGTTACCTCAGCACTTCGTGTTTATATTGCGAGGTGGTCATATTTCCCATTTGCGAACTGAAGCTGAATGCTGTCGTAACCTGGGGAAGATCCGTAATCAAAATCCTGTTACATGTTTATCTGTTTATCTTCTGCCATAGATGATGAAGAACCTATTCTGAGCCCTTCGGCCAGCATCTCCCATGAGGAGCCACTGCTCCCTGAAGCACAGAGACGGGAGGACCTCTTGCAATGTGAGTAACACTTCCAATCCTGTTCTGCCTCGCCAGTTCACACCAGATTAGGGTTAAGGAGCAGAATTTGGAGGGGTTCCCAGGACGATGTGACAGTACATTGACAAAAAGGGTGGCAATGGGCAGGGTGTGTTTGGAGGGATGGGAGAAATTGACCTGGGAGAAGTCAGATGTTGGAGCAGGGGAGAGGATAAGGTGAGTGGGGGGCGTTTGAAAGGGGTGAAATGGGGCTTGAAGTCAACATGAAGGCAGTTTGTAAGAGTGGGTGGGGAGAGCGGGTGGGATGTTGGAGAGCTGGAGAGGCATAATGGGAGAGTCATGATCTCTGATGCCACCATTAATTTGCCTTTAGTGAGTAGCGAACACTCAGATAAGTAATGCAGCTGAAGCCATTACCAGGCAGATTCCTCACCACTCTTTCCCAGATATGAGGGTTAGACGTGCAACCACTTATATTAAGAGGAAGGGAGAAGAGGGAATTAAAACGGTCCATCGTGCGGTATGCCCACCCAACCCTGCACTGGAGTGAGGTTCTCGCCCCAGAGTGGACAGTTCGGATCTTGTCACCATTGAGAGAGATGCACAGAGCGAGCACTCAAGGAACAGGAAGAGAGTGGATCATCAGGCTACGGTGATCGATTTTGTCATCAGCTCCATTTCCTTGCCCAGTCCCAGTGAATCCCCACCCTGTAATACAAAAGTCTCTCGATTGCAATTTCTAGTTGGTGAATTTCTGGGATTCTCTGTCTCCGATGAGGTCAACCATGGTATTTAAAGAAGAGCAGGCAAACGTTGTGTTAATTTGGATAATTAATGATGATGGGACAATGGCACAGATGAGGTCTGGGGCAGGTCAGCTGTGATTGAATGGTGGAGCATGTTTGAGGGGTCAGATGGCCTTCTCATGCTCTGTCTTGGATGGTATCGAGCTCCTGACTGTCACTAGTGCTTGCCTGCTACTTCTGTTTCAATGAGAGCAGAACCTTTCTGTTCCTCTTCTTCACAGAGCCATTTCCTAGTGAGGGCAGAAAGCCAGCATTGTCAATGTTGGTTAAGGACTACCAAGAAAGCCTAAAAAAAGTACAAAGATGTTACCAGTTTGAGTTACAAGGAGAGCCATAATAAGCTGGGTGTTTTTCCCCCTAGAGCGTAGAGGAGTGATCTTCTAGAGGTTTACAAAATCACGAGGCTCATAGGTAAGGTGAATAGCCAGTCTTTCCCCCAGGGTAGGGGAGTATAAAACTAGAGTATAAAAGGACCGAGAGGCAACACTTTCACACAGGGTTAGTTTATGCAACAAGTTGCCAGAGGAAGTGGTAGAGGCAGGTTTCATGATATTTAAAAGACATGGACAGATACATGGATAAAAAAAGGTTTGGAGGGATATGGACCAAACACAGGTAAGTGGGTTCAGCTCGATTGGGCAACAGTCAACTTGTACAGGTCGGGCTGAAGGACTAGTTTTCAGTGCTGGAGGGTTTGTGTTATAAGGAGAGGTTGATTAGGCTGAGTTTTTTTTCCCTGGAGCCCAGGAGCCTGAGGGGTGATAATATAGAGGTTTATAAAATCATGATGAGCATAGATAGGTGAATAGCCAGTCCTTAACGCAGGGTTGGAGAGTGTAATATTAGAGGGCATAGATTTAAGGTGAGAGGGAAATAATTTTAAAACTATCTGAGGGGAAAGATATAAACACTGAGGCTGGTGTGTATGTGGAACGAGAAAATGGGAGAGGCGGGTACATTAAGATATTTAAAAAACACTTGCATAGGTACAGGGATAGAAAGGATATGAAGGATATGGACCAGGCGCGAGCAAGTGGGACTAGCTCAGTTTGGACGAGTTGGGCCGAAGGGCCTGTCGTGGAGCTGCATGCCTCTTTGACTCTCTTTGTCCGAGTTGTTTCTTGCGCCTGAGCAGTTGTGTGTGTTACAGATCGCTGCCAGCTTACGTTGGATCCCAGCACGGTACAGAAGGAGCTGTACCTGAGTGATGGAAACCAGCGAGTGACCAACATCTACCCGAGGTCGGAGGATTATGAGCACGGCCCCGAGAGATTCGACCTGTGCTCCCAGGTGCTGTGCCGGGAGCCGCTGGGCGGCGGGCAGTTTTACTGGGAGGTGGAGCTGAACGATGGCGACGCCATGATCGGCATCACCCACGGGCAGATCCGCAGGAAAGGCTCGGACAGCTGCTGCATCCTGGGCCGCAACCTGTTCTCTTGGTGTGTGGAGTTCTGGTACAACAATGTGTCGGCTTGGCACAACAACGAGGAGACCAGGCTGCAGGTGGGCAGATACGGCCGCATCGGAGTGTGCCTGAACTGCCCAGCCGGCACGCTGACCTTCTATGGAGTCACGGAGCAGCTGGTCATCATCCACCAGTTTCATGCCACTTTCAACAAACCCATGCACCCAGCCTTCTGGGTCTACTGCGACACCACACTTAGCATCTGCCAGTGCCCTTAGTATCTGCCAGGGGCTACACAGTCAATCAAGCACTTACTTTTAGTGTGTTCATAAAGAACCTAGGAGATGATCATCTATTTTTTTTCTGCCATCTTTGTCGAGATATAAAAACTGGCCCAAATATCAGGAAGGACTTCTCCTGGGCCTACTTGAGGTGGAAGGCAGGTATTCCTCTGAGAAATGCCACCTCCAGCAGCGGGGGATTCCCTCTGGACTGCCCTGAGAATATATACAGACAGTACTGGAAATGCTCAGCAGGTCAGGCAGCATCAGTGCGGAGAGACAGAGAGTTGAGTTGCATGGGGGGATTGTTTAGATGGATATGACAAAGAGAATATCTGTGGTAGAGTGAGACCAAATGGGTTGATGTGGCGACTAGAAGCAGATTACGCTGCTTTGTCTGTATGTTATGAGTTGCTGGTTGCACAACAGTGGATGGACATGCCCAACTGGTCAAACTGTAGTGGAGAGGAAAACTGAGGCAGAATTACAACTAGATGATATGTGGAAAGGCAGAGTTCTCATACAGACAGAGATAGTGAGTTCCCTAAAGTTGGACAATTGGATATGGTATCCTTGTAGGCTGTGGTGAGACCAGAGAGGGGAGAGGTGTTCATCGGCTGCCCAATAAGAAAAACACACTCATGGTGAAATCCAACTTTATTCCGTTAAATACACAGGAACATTTCAAGAGCCAGCTGCTTGCGTCTGGCTTTCCTAACTAATGTGTATCATATTACCATGTAACGGGTGGCATGCACATATGTGTGGTGAAGGTTATAAATGGCATGAATTAATAAGGGTTAATCTACAATTGGGTGTTGTGTTGGACTTTGTTGCGACAGTACATGTGGCTGCCTGGGAATATTGGCTAAGTGCTTCATTCTGTTACTGGGGCATTGCCGAGATGGAGGTTTCCTGGGATGCAAGAGCACAATTATCTGACATTAAAATCTGGAGATTGCAGAGATAGCTATAGAAAATGCAGGATTTTCCTAATTGGGGTCCATTCACGCACACCACATAACTGTTGCAAGGGAGTGCTCCTCCATCTTCAATGCTAGCAAGCAGAACTATCAGGCCAGACCCATTGTTTCAGCCTGCCCTTGCCCCATCAGGAATCACAAAGTCACGTAGCAACTGTATAAATGTTTGGTATGGCTGCATTTGGAGTACTGTGTGCAGTTCTAACCACCTCATTATGAGAAGGATGTGGAGGTTTTATAGAGCGTGCAGAAGAAGTTTGCCTGCTGCTGCCTGGATTAGAGGGCATTAGCTATAAGGAGAGATTGGACAACGTTGAATTGTATTATTTGAAGTGTCGGAGGCTGAGGGAAGGCCTGATAGAAGTAAAATCATGAGCAGTATAAACAGAGTAGTCAGGTAGTTTTTCGTGGGTGAAAATTACAAAAACTAGAAGGCATTGCTTTCAGATGAGGGGAGCAAAGTTGAAAGAAGATGTGTGAGGCAAGATGTTTTACCAGATGGTGGTGAGTTTCTGGAATGCACTGCCAGGGATGGTGGTGGAAGCAGATACGACAGTGGTGTTTAAGAGGGTTTTATGTTGGTACTCGCATATGCAGGGGATAGAAGCGAATGTAACACGTGCAGGCAGAGGTCATTGACTTGACGTTATGTGAGGCACAGACATCTTTGGCCTGAGGGACTGTTCCATACCATGCTCGTTTATGTTCTTCTGTACAAACATAATTCTTTCTATCTTAACTCTCTCTTTTCTCCCTGGTACAGTCCATTTCCACAAACATACGTGACACTTTGCCTGCCCTCTGCCAAATCTACAGTTTATAATTCCAAAACCCTAACCGGATCATCTTCAGGCTGGATATACGATCTCTCTGCATCTCCATCCTACATCAGCATGTGTGAGGGCCCTCTGCCTCTTCCTGGAACAGGAGCCAACCATCTGCAAACTCATTCATCACGCTGAACTTGTCCTCATATTGAACAACTTCTCCTTCAACTCCACTCATGCCCTTCAGATGGAAGATATAGCTGAGGGCAGGTACAGTGGAGCAGTGGTAAGGTTGCTGCCTTACAGCACCAGAGACTCCGAATTGATCCTGAATATGTGTGCTCTTTGTACGGAGTTTGTACGTTCTCCCTATGACAGGGTGGGTTTTCTCCGGGTGCTGTACAGTACAGAGACAACGAAATGCGTTTTCTCCGGGTGCTCTGGTTTCCTCTCACAATCAATAGACGTATAGATTGTTAATTGGCTTCTGTAAATCATAAATTGTCCTTAGCGTGTCGACAAGTGCTAATGTACCGGGTGAACATTGGTCAGCACGGACTCGGCGGGCTAAAGGGCCTGTTTGTACACTGTATCTCTAAAGTTTAAAGCCTACACACACTCACATGGCTCCAAACAACGTTTTCCAGTGGGATATCTGCAATAACCCATGGTTCTGTCCTACCCAGGCCCACTCCACCAACTGCATCTCAGGTATATCCATTCGTGATGCTTCCTGAACTCAACTTTCATCATCTTTGGAGCCAAGGCCTACATTGCTGACGTGGCCCTTTCTTGACCACTTCCCTCTTTAGATGTCTCTGTTCCTATCTCGGGGGATAGGCTGGCCGCACACATCCACGACAAGCCAGCAGTCTCTCTCAGCTACCTTGATCATACTTCTTCCCACCCTGCCCCTGTGTGGATTCCGTCCCATCACCCCAGTTTTTCGGTCTTTGTCACATTTTCTATGCACAGATACCTCTGAAATATCTCCCTCCTTCCAGAACCGTGGCTTCCCCTTTACCACCGTGGACAGAGTCCTTGACCGCATCATCTATGTCCTGCACCTCAACTCTCACCCCATCTTGCGTTATCTCACCTTCCACCCCCATACATTGGAATATCCTTTGCAATTCTGCCAGCTCCAATGTTCCGCCAGTGGACACACGTCCCTGTCCGTCCCCTTTCAACATTTCAAGGGGATTCCAATTGCCTTGTCTACTTTCCCGGGCCTCCGAACCTTTCCCACCATCCAGCGAATCCAAACTTTCCAGGAAAAAGAGTGGTTCACTTGCACTTCCTCTGATCTAATGTAGTTTAGTTTAGTTCAGTTTTGCGATAGGCGCAGAAACAGGCACTTTGGCCCACTGAGTCCACATTGACCATAGATTCTCATACGCTATACAGCATCCTGCACATTAGCGACAATTTTAACGAAGCCAATTAACCTACCCACCTGTATGTCTTTGGAATGTGGGAGGAAACCAGTGCACCTAGAGTAAATCCATGAGGTCACAGGGAGAATGTACAAACCCGGATTCAGAGTTTTGAATCTGTGGAATTTTCTGCCACAGAAGGCAGTGGAAGCCAATTCACTGGATGTTTTCAAGAGAGAGTTAGATTTAGCTCTTAGGGTTAAAGGAATCAAGAGATATGGGGAAAGAGCAGTATCGGGTTATTGATTTTGGATGATCAGCCATAATCATATTGAAAAGTGGTGCTGGCTCGAAGGGCCGAATGGCCTACTCCTGCACCTATTTTCCATGTTAACTCCGTACAGACAGCACCCATAATCAGGATCGAACCCTGGTCTCTGGCGCTGTAACGCAGCAACTCTACCAATACGCCACCGTACCCCCCATCCCTGTGTGGCATTCCCTATCTTGGAGAAACACGGCACAGAAAGGTGGGTCGCTTCACAGAGTACCTACATTCAGCCTGTTTCCCACCATTTTAACTCCCATTCCCTCTCCCATTCTAAACTATCTGTTCTCGGCCTCCTACAGTGTCACGACGCCCAATGCAACCTCAAGTAATAACACCTTGTCTTTCTACTGGGAACATTGCAGTCTCCTGAATTCTAACCCTCTCTTTCGGAAATTAACATTTCAACCTCTCATCCATCTGTCATTTGAGGTCACATTTTCTCTCGCCATTGGTGTAGCCTTCTCGGCATTTACCACAGCCTGACTCAACCATGCACAATACAGGCAGTCTGCCTCTATAACTTCCTCATTAGTCTCACCTCATCACAGTTATTCCCTATGTTTTACCTATTCCTCCCCATACTCTCTGCCCCTGAAATATAACGTGTTTGCTCGGGCTTCAACCTCAGACATTAACTTTGTTTCTCTCTCCGTGGACTCTGCCTGATCTGCATTGTGTGTCCAGAATTTTCAGTTTTATTTCAGATTTTTAATAGACAATAGGTGCAGGAGTAGGCCATTCGGCCCTTTGAGCCAGCACCGTTCAATGTGATCATGGCTGATCATCCCCAATCAGCACCCCATTCCTGCCTTCTCCTCATATCCCCTGACTCCGCTATGTTTAAGAGCCCTATCTAACTCTCTCTTGAAAGTATCCAGAGAACTGGCCTCCACTGCCTTCTGAGGCAGAGAATTCTACAGACACACAACTCTGTGTCAGAAAAAGTGTTTCCCCATCTCCGTTCTAAATGGCTTACCCCTTATTCATAAACTGTGGCCCCTGGTTCTGGACTCCCCCAACATCGGGAACATGTTTCCTGCCTCCAGTGTGTCCAAACCCTTAATAATCTTACATGTTTCAATAAGATCCCGTCATCCTTCTAAATTCCAGAGAGTACAAGCCCAGCCGCTCCATTCTCTCAGCATATGACAGTCCAGCCATCCCAGGAATTAACCTTGTAAATCTATGCTGCACTCCCTCAATAGCAGGAATGTCCTTCCTCAAATTAGGGGACCAAAACTGCACACATCTGCAGGGTTTTTTGAATTTCATATTCACTAACTATCGGTATTATATCCTGAATATTCACTATCTATTGGTGTTGTAGCCATGTCATTTCAATAATATCAAGTGTTTGCTCTGATTTAATTTTACATATTCGAGGAGCCATATACTACACAGATTTCAATATGTATTGAAGGACTGTCCAGCATTTGTTTTGGTCTGTACTGCCAGTGACGAATAAACCTCAATGTGTATCATGTTTTGCAAGAATTGTTTTGCCTTTTTTGTTCTGGAATAACTTTATCGAACCATCTCTTTCTGCTGGGATCTCAACTGTTGATCCCATCTCTCTCTGCTAGGACCTTTCATTTGGAGCCCTCTCTCTGTTCTGGGATCTCTCTTGTGTGCCCCCATCCTATCATTTGCTGGGATATTTCCTCTGGACTTTTTTCCCTGTTCTGGGGCTTCTTGTAAAGTTCCCCTCTCTGTGTGTGCTGGGATGCCTACGGTTCTGGGACTTCTGCTATAGTTCCCTCTCTCTTTCCTGGGACCTCCCTTGGAGTCCCCTCTGTTCTGGAACCTCTCCTGTACTTACCCTCTCAGTGCTGGAACCTCTCCTCAAGATTCAAGATTCAAGAGAGTTTATAGTCATGTGTCCCAGATAGGACAATGAAATTCTTGCTTGCTTCAGCACAACAGCATATGGTAGGCATGAATACAGAACAGATCAGTGTGTCCATATACCATTATATAAATATATACACACATGAATAAATAAAAAGATAAAGTGCAAATAAACAGACAATGGGCTATTAATGTTCAGTTTGTTTGGGTTGAGTTTAATAGCCTGATGGCTGTGGGGAAGTAGCTATTCCTGAACCTGGACGTTGCAGTTTTCAGGCTCCTGTACCTTCCTTTACTCCCTTCTAACATTTCCGGGACTTCTTTGTGCTGGGACCTCCCCTGTAATCCCATCTCTCTGTTCTCCAATTTCTCCTGGACTCCCGTCCCATTCCCTCACAATGCCAGAGCTTCCTCATGCCCCTCTCTCTGATCAGGGACCTCCTCCAGTCCCCTCTTCCCCTCTGAGCCCTTCCTGTAGACCCTAATCTCTGTGCTGGGACTACTCAGGTATTTTACCTTCCCTGTTCTAGTCCCTGCTTTAGCCCCTCTCCATCTTCTGGGCCCGCTCCTATTTTCACCTCTCCCTTTGCTGGGACCTCCTCTAGCCTCTCATGCCACCTTCCTGTAAACCTCATTTTCTGTGCTGGGACTTCTCACCTGTAGTCACCCCCCCCCCCCCCCCCCCCCCCCCCCCCCCCCCCCCCCCCCCTTGTTCTCGGACCTCCTGTTGTCATCCTTCTCTATGTGCTGGAACTTCTCCTGCAGTCCCCTCTGTCTGATCTGGAAACTCTTCTGAAGAACCCTCTGCCCAGCACTCTTTCTGGAATCTGCTGTAGTACCGACTCTCTGCTCAGGGGTCTCTTTTGCAGGTCCCTCCATCTTTATATGCTGCAACCTCTCCTGTATCCCCTGCCACCCCATCCCCCTGAGACTTTTCTGCAGACCCTTCTCTTTCTGTGCTAGGACCTCTATTGTAGGCTCCTCTCACGATGCTGGGGCCTCCTTTTATGGACTCCTGCCCCTCTCTTCTCACCTCGCCTCTTGGCTCACATACGTTTCCTGTTATTCTGCATGACGGATGCTCGGAAACCATCTGTATTCCGGGAAACCAGTTTGTTTATGCTCCGTGCAGCCACTCTCTGCCTCCCTCTGCTGGTCAGAGCTCAGATATACTTACGTTTATTTCTGTGTAGTGACCCAATGTGGCCTTCAGCCGAACGAGGAAAGTAGCTGTGGTTTCTTAGAGCCCATTAGAGTTCTTGGGTCATCGGTGTTTGAGGAAATGGGAGATGAGGTTGGCATGTGAGAAATATTTGTCGCACCAAATGAATTTCTATGTCCCAAACATTAACTGGGAATAATCCCTCAATTTAAAAGGCTCAGAGGAGGCAGATTATTGAGAATTACGTAGGAAGCCTTCAGACCAACAGAGTAATGGGCATTACTAGACCTTGCTTTGAGCGATACAGCTGGTCAGGTGGAGGGAGTGTGATTTGGGAAGCATATTGGAGACAGTGACCACAACTGCAAGTTCAAATAATAACACCATGTCTTTCTGGACTGGGTCTAAAAATATTGGTTGCCAGGAGACAAAGGGGGCCCACCATCAGGGGCCTACTTGATATAGGGGGCCCACTTGCCATCGGGCAAGCTGACGCCCTGGCCAGTCTCCCACTGATTGCAGTGTCCGGAACTCTAACTATCGAAAATTAACATTTCAACCTTTGATCCATCTGCCATTTGGGGTCACATTTTCTCTTGCCATCAGTATGGCCTGACCTTCTGAATCAGAGTTATTCCCTTCTTTTACCTATTCCTCCCCATATTCTCTGCCCCTGAATTGTAACATGTTTGCTCTCTTTCCCAGTATTGACAAAGAGGCTTTAACCTCAAACATTGACTTTGTTTGTCTCTCCATGGACTCTGTCTGACCTGCATTTCCCCCCATCATTTACTGTTTTATTTCAGAATCCTGCAGGAACCCTGGTTGAAATTTACGAATGGTCCTTAAATACAGGAGAGGTGCTGGAAAACTGGAGGGTGGCAAATGTTGTGCCTCTTTTCAAGAAGGGCTGCAGGGAAAATGCTGAGAACTATAGGCTGATGAGCTTAACATCTGTAGGTGGTAAGTTACCAGAGAGTATTCTGAGGATAGGATATACAGGCATTTGGTTGGGCCAGGGCTGATTAGGGATAGTCGTGGGAGGTCGTGTCTCACAAATCTGATTGATTTTTTTTTAAGACATGACCAAAAAGGTTGATGAGGGCAGAGTTGTAGATGTTGTGTACATGTACTTCAGTAAGGCGTTCTTCAAGTTTCTGCATAGTAGGCTGCTCTTTATGGTTAGATCTCATAGAATGCAAGGAGACATAGCTGAATGGATAGCAAAATTGGCTCCATGGAAGGAAGTAGAGGGTAATGGTGGAAGGTTGCGTCTCGGACTGGATGCCTGTGACTAGTTGTGTTCCTCGGGGTTTGATGCTGGGCCCGTTACTGTTTGTCATCTACAACAATGATTTGGATAAGAACATACAGGGCAAGATTTGGAGGTTTGCTATGATACATAAGTTAGTGGTTTTGTAGATAGTGAAGATGGTTGTGAAAGATTGCAGCAGGATCTGGATCGATTGGCCAGGCGGACGGATGATGGTTGATGGAATTTTATACAGAGAAGTGTGAGATGTAGCATTTTGGGACGTTGAACAAGGGCGGGACCTACACAGTAAATGGTAGGCCTCTGGGTAGTGTTGTAGAGCAGAGGGATTTAGGAGTACAGGTGCATGGTTCCTTGAAGGTCGAGTCGTAGGTAGATACAGTGGTCAAAAAAACTTTTGGCACTTTGGTCTTCATCAGTCAGAGTATTGAGTATAGAAGTTGGGAGATCATGTTGCAGTTTGAGACGTTGGTGATACCGCATTTAGAATATTGTGTTCAGTTCTGGGCACCATGTTATAGGGAAGATATTGTCAAGCTTGAAGGAGTTCAGAGAAGATTTACGAGGATGTTGTCAGAACTAGAGGGTGTGAGCTGTAGGGAGAGGTTGAGTAGACTGGGTCTTTATTCCATGGAGCGCAGGAGGATGAGACGTGATCCTATAGAAATGTACAAAATCATGAGAGGAATAGATCGGGTAGATGCATACAGTCTTTTGCCCAGAGTAGGGGAATGGAAGACCAGAGGACATAGGATCAAGGTGAAGAGGAAAAGATTTAATAGGAATCCGAGGGGTACCTTTTCACACAGAGGGTGGTGGGTGTATGGAACAAGCTGCCAGAGGAGGTAATTGAGGCTGGGACTACCCCATCGTTTAAGAAACAATTAGACAAGTACATGGATAAGACAGGTTTGGAGGGATATGGACCAAGCGCACGCAAGTGTGACTAGTGTAGCTGGGACATTGTCGGCCAATGAGGGCGAGTTGGACCAAAGGGCCTGTTTCCACACTGTATCACAAAGATCTTATAGCAAAGCAAGATGGATTACTCTCACGCAAACGTGAGGTACGCTCATGGGCGGATTCATGGGTGATTATAGGACACATTTTAGCAACCTGACTCCGCCATCTTGTTCCGCCATCTTGTTCCACTTTCTTGCTCCCGCCTTCTTGCTTCCGGCCAAAGATTGGATCCGCAGCGAGGAGAAGGAGTGCGGGGCCCGTGGCAGCGGGGAGAGAGAGTCCGGGGCAGCGGGGAGAGGGAGTGCGGGGTCCGGGGCAGCGAGGAGAGAGAGTGCGGGGCCCGGGGCAGCGGGGAGAGAGAGTGCGGGGCCCGGGGCAGCGGGGAGAGAGTGCGGGGCCCGGGGCAGCGGGGAGAGAGTGTGCGGGGCCCAGGGCAGCGGGGAGAAGGAGTGCGGGGCCCGGGGCAGCGGGGAGAGAGAGTGCGGGGCAGCGGGGAGAGAGAGTGCGGGGCAGCGGGGAGAGAGAGTGCGGGGCAGCGGGGAGAAGGAGTGCGGGGCCCGGGGCAGCGGGGAGAGAGAGTGCGGGGCCCGGGGCAGCGGGGAGAGAGAGTGCCCCAAGACAATGTTTCTTATTTACAATGTTTCTTATTTAATGTCCCTTGTCTAGTCTGAAATAAAGTTCATTATTGGATTAGAAGAAATATAATTGTGTGTGTTATATACATTTATATAATTTTCATGTATGTGTGTTTATAAACATTTTATTCTTTAACAAGAATCAACAGAATTATGAACTAACAGAATTATGAATCTAACCCTATAATCACGCACAAAAAGTCCCCCCCTGTCAATCACCCTGCGAGTCGGGTCGGTTCCGGTTACTACAAAATCAACTCAAACACTGCTTGTGAGCCATTTAAAAAGAAATGATTTAAAAAACATTAAAAAAGACAATTACCAGAATCAAATTTTATTCTTGACAAGAAGTTTGAACTGACAGATTTATGAATCTGACCCACACAAACTGTTGCCCCGCAACATTGATTACAGTGCGAGTCGGGTCGGGTTAGGTAGGCTCAGGTTGCTAAAATGGGCGTGGAAAAATGCCCATGATCCCCTCCATAGCGTACTACACGTCAGTCCATTGCATTTAGCAGGAGTAGCCTATCTTGCTTTGCTATAAGATCTTTGCTGTATCACTCTATGATTCTATGCAGGGTTTTTTGAATTTCATATTCACTAACTATAGGCATTATACCCTAAATATTTACCATCTATTGGTGTTGTAGCCTTGTCATTTCAATAGTATCGAGTGTTTGCTCCGACTTCATTTTGATATTCGAGGGGCCGTATACTACACAGATTTCAATCTGTATCGAAGGATCATCCAGCATTTGTTTTGGTCTGTACTGCCAGTGTCAAATAAATCTCAATGTGTATCATGTTTTGCAAGATTGTTTTTGTCTTTTTTGTTCTGGAGCAACTTTGTAGGCATATCTCCCTCTGCTGGGACCTCTCCTTTGGAGCCCTCTCCCTGTTCTGGGATCTCTCTTGTGTGCCCCACCCTATCATATGCTGGGATGTTTCTTTTCCCTGTTCTGGGGTTTCTTGTGTAGTTCTCCTTGCAGGGATGTCTCCAGTTCTGGGACCTCTGCTATAGTTACCTCTCACTTTCCTGTAATCCCCTCTGTTCTGGGACCTCTCCTGTAATTCCCTCTGTGCTGGAACCTCTCCTTTAGTCCCTTTTAACATTTCTGGGACTTCTTTGTGCTGGGACATCCTCTGTAGTCCCATCTCTCTGTTCTGCAATTTCTCATGGACTCCCATCCCGTTCCCTCACAATGCCAGGGTTTCCTCATGCACCTCTCTCCCATCTGGGACCTCTTGCAGTCCCTTCTTTCTGTTCTGAGCCCTTCCTGTAGAACCCACACTCTGTGCTGGGATTTCTCAGGTATTCCACCCTCCCTGTTCTAGCCCCTCCTCTCCCTCTTCTGTGACCACTGGGCTGGGAATTCTCACCTGTAGTCCACCCCCCACCCCCTGTTCTGGGAACTCATGTTTTCATCCTTCTCTGTGCTGGAACTTTGCCTTTTTTGTTCTGGAACAACTTTGTAGACAAATCTCTCTCTGCTGGGACCTCTCCTTTGGAGCCCTCCCCCTGTTCTGGGATCTCTCTTGTGTGCCCCACCCTATAACCTGGCTCTCAACACCAGCAAAACCAAGGAACTGATTATGGACTTTGGAAGGGAGAGGATAGGGATCCACAATCCCGTTTATATCAACGGGACAATGATGGAAAGGGTCAAGAACTTCAAATTCCTGGGCGTGCACATTTCCGAAGATCTTTCCTGGTCCCAGCACACTGATGCAATTATAAAGAAAGCACTCTACTTCCTGAGAAGACTACGGAGAGTCGGTATGTCAAAGAGGACTCTCTCGAACCTCTACAGGTGCACCTTAGAGAGCATGCTGACTGGTTGCATCGTGGCTTGGTTCTGCAACTTAAGTGTCCAGGAGCGGAAAAGGATGCAGAAAGTTGTAACAACTGCTCAGTCCATCATCGGCTCTGACCTCCCCACCATCGAAGGGATCTATCGCAGTCGCTGCCTCAAAAAGGCAGCCAACATCATCAAGGACCCACACCATCATGGCCAAGCATTCATCTCTCTGCTACCATCGGGCAGAAGGTACAGGAGCCTGAAATCTGTTATAACCAGGTTCTTCACCACAGCCATTAGGCTATTAAACCCGCCAACAAACAGACTCTGAACTGTAACAGCCTATTGCACTTTATCCGCTTATATTGAACTGAACTGTATTTTTGTTTACAATATTCTATTGTGCTGCAGCAAGCAAGAATTTCATTGTCCTATCTGGGACACATGACAATAAACTCTCTTGACTCTTGACTTGACTCGACTCCTGCTGTCCCCGCTGTCTGATCTGGAAACTCTTCTGAAGAACCCCCGTCCCTGCAACTCTTTATGGGATCTCTGCTGTAGAACCCTCTCTCTGCTCAGTGTGCTCTTATGCAGATCACACTATCTTCATATGCTGTAACTTCACCTGCAACCCCCCCCCCCCCCCCCCCCCCCCCCCCCCCCCCCCCCCCCCCCCCCCCCCCCCCAACCCCCTCCCCTTGAGACTTTTCTGCAGATTCTCCCCCCTCTGTGCTGGGACTCTTCTGGCGATGCTGGGGACCTCCTTTATGGAACCATTCCCGTCTCGTCTCGTCTCCCCTCACCTCTTGGCTCACTTATACGTTTCCTGTTATTCTGCATGACGGATGCTCGGAACCCATCTGTATTCCGGGAAACCAGTTTGTTTTTGCTCTGTGCAGCCGCTCTCTGCCTCCCTCTGCTGGTCCGAGCTCAGATATACTTACGTTTATTTTTGTGTAGTGACCCAATGTGGCCTTCAGCCGAACGAGGAAAGTAGCTGTGGTTTCTTAGTGCCCATTAGAGTTCTTGGGGCATCGGTGTTTGAGGAAATGGGAGATGAGGTTGGCATGTGAGAAATATTTGTCGCACCAAATTAAATTCAATGTCCCAAACATTAACTGGGAATAATCCCTCAATTTAAAACGTTCCGAAGAGGCAAATTCTTGAGATTTACAATACAATACAATACAATACCATTATATTTGTCATTTGAACCTCACATGAGGTTCAAACGAAATTTGGTTTCTGCAGTCATACAAGAAAAGAACCAAGACACACACCAACACAAACATCCATCATAGTGAATCTCCTCCTCACTGTGATGGAAGGCAAAGTCTTGTCTCTCCCCTGCTCTCCATTCTTCTCCCGGTCAAGATCAAAGCCCCCGGCGAGCACTAGCAAGTCCCGCGGCTGTTTAAGCCGCGCCGGGCGATGTAAGGCCCCGCTCCAGGCCACTATCAACCCCGCAATTCGGGCGGGAGAAGTTATCGTTGCTGGTGCTCCGTGAAGCAGTCTCCCACCGGGAACCCGCAAGCTCCCGGTGTCACCATCCACCAGAGTCGGGTCCCAGCACCGCGCCATCACAGCTCTCCACACTCCGAAGCCGGCCTGTTCCACAATGGTAGGTCCGCAGCTCCGCTGGCTCCGTGACTTGAGCTGTTGTTCCGGTTGGAGGCCGCTGCATGGAGCTAGGCCCCAACGGCAACGGAGAACCGACAGGGAAAGTCGGGTCCCCCGTACAGGGAAGTTTCCCACCCCCCCCCCCCCCCCCCCCCCCCCCCCCCCCCCAGATCACATATACACATTTAAAAACCTACTACAAACTATACCCTCAACAGGACAAAAAAATTAAAAAAAGACAGACGGACTGCAGAGGCTGCTGCAACGTCAGTTGCGCCGCCCACCCACTTTTTTGTCGGAAGCTTTCAGACCAACGAAGTAATGGCCATTACTAGTATGTGTGCCACAGACATCATTGGCCCAAGGGACTGTTCCATACTGTGCTCATGTACAGTATGTTCTAGGCAGTATTCCATTCTTTCTATCTTAACTCTATTAACTCCCTGGTGCAGTCTTTTCTACAAACATACGTGACACTCTGCCAAATCAACAGTTTCGGGACAAAGCAGGAATGGGGTCCTGATTTTAGATGATCAGCCAGTAGTTGTGGGCTCGAAGGGCCAAATGTCCTTGCACCTATTTTTCTGTTTCTAACATAGAAATATAGAAACTTAGAAAATAGGTGCAGGAGTAGGCCATTCGGCCATTCGAGCCTGCACCGCCATTCAATATGATCATGGCTGATCATCCAACTCGGTATCCTGTACCTGCCTTCTCTCCATACCCCCTGATCCCTTTAGCCACAAGGGCCACATCTAACTCCCTCTTGAATATAGCCATTGAACTGGCCTCAACTACCTTCTGCGGCAGAGAATTCCAGAGATTCACCACTCTCTGTGTGAAAAATGTTTTCCTCATCTCGGTCCTAAAAGATTTCCCCCTTATCCTTAAACTGCGACCCCTTGTTCTGGACTTCCCCAACATCGGGAACAATCTTCCTGCATCTGGCCTGTCCAACCCCTTAAGAATTTTGTAAGTTTCTATAAGATCCCCCCTCAATCTTCTAAATTCTAGCGAGTACAAACCGAGTCTATCCAGTCTTCATATGAAAGTCCTGACATCCCAGGAATCAGTCTGGTGAACCTTCTCTGTACTCCCCCTATGGCAAGAATGTCTTTCTTCAGATTAGGAGACCAAAACTGTACGCAATACTCCAGGTGTGATCTCACCAAGACCCTGTACAACTGCAGTAGAACCTCCCTGCTCCTATACTCAAATCCTAACATGTGGTTCCACAACATCAATTGGTTAAATTGTTAATAATAATAATGAATTGGGGAACACTATTTACATTATGCAGGCCAACACATAAACACAAAAGTGCTGAGTGTTAGGATTAATATAGAAAAGGTTGTTGGTTAGCATGGATATATGGGCCAAATGGCATGTTTACATGCTGTAATAATCTATAACTATTTCCAGGAGCTCCAGATGAAGTGCCAAAGATCTGAGTGGGTGTGAATGAAGTTGCTCAGTGATGGACAAGGTGTGTGGCCCCTTGTCATGTGAGTCTTGCTGCCCAGCCACTCACCACATTGTGGAGATAGCAGCAATGCGTTTGCTGCAGCAGTGGGTTCTTAGCTAGTTTGGTCCACCCACAGAGGGCCATGCAGAGATAGCTCCTTCCCTAGACACACGGCCACTGTGTGAAAAGCAGTGAATGAATATGTGTGGACTGAGTTTGAAATTGAGTTTAGTTTATCGTCATGTGTACCGAGGCACAATGAAAAGATGTTGTTGCTTGTTAACCTGTCAGTCTTCCTCTTCTTGCATATGGCATGCACAGCCTAAAGTTGTAGGTCAAGGGTAGATATCCAGGCCAGGACAGCATCAGTTTGTGGGTGGATGGCTTTGATGTCACCAGGGAAAATCTTCAGTGAGCAGTCATTCACGATGTGGGGGATGGTCTGGTCTGGTCTGGATGCCCGCAGTCGCAAGCAGGGCTGTTTGTCATCCCCACATGCAAGTGATGGGCTTTTCTTGCATGGAGGGTGCAGATTCTGTTCAGGGTTAGCCATTGCTTGCGATGGAGGTAAATCCCAGTTGTTCACTGTGGGGCCTGTGATGATCACTCCGTTGTCGGTGTTGGCATCTTTCCAGGCTCTGCACCCCTTAGTCTTGGAGTCGATGTCTTCCGGGGATTTGACTGAAGACCAGAAGGGTTTGCGGGACTTCAGGCGCATGTTGGGCAGATTGTTCAAGTCAGCATGGAGGGGAAGGTCAGGGTAAGCCTTGATGGTAGAGTCAGTGGAAAGACAGTACGTGATTACAATTGAGCTATCTACAGTGTACAAATACATGACAATGGGAATAGCGTGAATAGCGTTTAGTGCAAAGTAAAGTCCACTGACGTCCAATCAAAGGCAGCCCAAGCATCTCCAATGAGGGAGATATTAGCTCGGGACTGCTCTCTAGTTGTTGGTAGATGTGGCAGCTGCGGAAATTGGTGGAGGGTCTTTGCAAATATTCAAAGGACTTGGTGAGTAGATGAAGACAGGGGGTTAGTGATCTGCCCCTGTACAGCTCCAGTGCGTTCCATGGACTCTCTTGTCTAAACTTGGCAATTTAAGACATCTACCATTGTTTAATGCACAGTTCTTTAATCCCCTAACTCACTAGATCAAGTTGAAAAACAGTGCTGGAGGGTTAATCCCCCATTGCCATCCTAGTTCCTGACCCTGGGGGCTCCTATGTGAACTTCCCCCAGAAGAACCTTTCCCCTCCGGGAAGACGATCTCAAAAGGCTCCATGGCAATAGACTGCACTCTTCCAGCCATTGGAGAATTAACCAGGAAACTAGCACATGTTTCAGTGATGGGAGGGGCTTGGAGAATCAGCCAGGGAGACAGAAGAAGGTGTGTTGAAACAACTGGGACTGGCTTCAAAACAACCGTCAGCATAAGAGGAGGCCTCCTCATGCAATTGGCACCATTGCTAAGGTGTGTCCAGGCAGGAGTCCATAGTGCACTCTCTAGCTGCACTCTTTTGAGGTTGTTTTAATAGCAACACATTCTTTTTACGGCAAGCTAAAAATGCTAAAGACCGCAATAGACAATAGGTGCAGGAGTAGGCCATTCAGCCCTTCGAGCCAGCACCGCCATTCAATGTGATCATGGCTGATCATCCACAATCAGTATCCCGTTCCTGCCTTCTCCCCATATTCCCTGACTCCGGAATCTTCAAGATCCCTATCTAGCTCTCTCTTGAAAGTATCCAGAGAACTGGCCTCCACCACCTTCTGAGGCAGAGAATCCCACAGACTCACAACTCTCTGTACTCCCTTAATAGCAATAATGTTCTTCCTCAAATTTGGAGAGCAAAACTGCACACAATACTCCAGGTGTGGTCTCACTAGGGCCCTGTACAACTGCAGAAGTACCTCTTTGCTCCTATACTCAACTCCTCGTGTTATGAAGGCCAACATGCCATTTGTTTTCTTCACTGCCTACTGTACCTGCACGCTTACTTTCATTGACTGATGAACAAGGACCCCCAGATCCCGTTGTACTTCCCATTTTCTCAACTTGACACCATTTAGATAATAATCTGCCTTCCTGTTTTTGCTACCAAAGCGGATAACCTCCCATCTATCCACATTAAACTGCATCGATCCCGACTACGGGTGCCGTCTGTAAGGAGTTTGTACGTCCCACCCCCCCCCCCCCCCCCCCCCAGTATAAAAGGACTGGACAAGCTAGATGCAGGAGGAATGTTCCCAATGTTGGGCGAGTCCAGAACCAGGGGCCACAGCCTTAGAATAAAGGGGATGCCATTTAAGACTGAGGTGAGAAAAAACTTTTTCACCCAGAGAGTTTGTGGAATTCCCTGCCACAGAGGGCAGTGGAGGCCAAATCACTGGATGGATTTAAGAGAGATAGAGCTCTAGGGGCTAGTGGAGTCAAGGGATATAGGGAGAAGGCAGGCACGGGTTATTGATAGAGGGCAATCAGCCATGATCACAATGAATGGCGGTGCTGGCTCGAAGGGCCGAATGGCCTTCTCCTGCACCTATTTTCTATCTGCCCACTCACCCAACCTGTCCAAGTCATCCTGCATTCTCATAGCATCCCCCTCACAGTTCACAGTGCCACCCAGCTTTGTGTCATCTGCAAATTTGCTAATGTTACTTTGAATCCCTTCATCTAAATCATTGATGTAATTTGTAAATAACTGCGTTCCCAGCACCGAGTCTTGTGGTACCCCACTAGACATTGCCTGACATTCTGAAAGGGACCCGTTAATCCCTACTCTTTGTTTCCTGTCTGCCAACCAATTTTCTATCCATGTCAGCACTCTACCCCCAATACCACGTGCCCTAATTTTGCCCACTAATCTCCTATGTGGAACCTTATCAAATGCTTTCCGAAAGTCCAGGTACACTGCATCCACTGGCTCTCCCATGTCCATTTTCCTAGTTACATCCTTAAAAAATTCCAGAAGATTAATCAAGCATGATTTCCCCTTCGTAAATCCATGCTGACAGACCGATCCTGTTACTGCTATCCAAATGTGCAGCTATTTCATCTTTTATGATTGACTCCAGCATCTTCCCCACCACCGACTTCAGGCTAACTGGTCTATAATTCCCTGTTTTCTCTCTCCCGCCATTCATAAAAAGTGGGATAACATTAGCTACCCTCCAATCCACGGGAACTGATCCTGAATCTATAGAACATTGGAAAATGATTGATCATCAATGCGTCTACGAGAGCAACTTCCTTAAGTACCCTGGGATGCAGACCATCAGGCCCTGGGGATTTATCAGCTTTCAGTCATATCAGTCTACCCAACACCATTTCCTGCCTAATGTGGATTTCCTTCAATTCGTTCATCATCCCAGATCCTCTGGCTACTAGTACATTAGGAAGATTGTTTGTGTCCTCCTTAGTGAAGATGGATCTAAAGTACCTGTGAATCCAACTTTGGTCTTAACTAATTTTTTCCTCTTCACATACCCAAAGAAGCTTTTACTGTCCTCCTTTATATTCTTGGCTAGCTTACCTTCGTACCTCATCTTTTCTCCCCGTATTGCCTTTTAAGTTATCTTTTGTTGCTCTTTAAACGTTACCCAATCGTCTGGCTTCCCGCTCATCTTTGCTATGTTGTACTTCTTCTATTTTATTTTTCTACTGTCCCTGACTTCCCTTGTCAGCCACGGTTGCCCCTTACGCCAGCTGGAATCTTCCTTCCTTTTTGGAATGAACTGATCCTGCAGCTTCTGTATTATTCCCAGAAATACCTGCCAATGTTGTTCCACTGTCACTGTTCTGCTTGGGTATCTTCCCTGTCAACTTTGGCCAACTCCTCCTTCATGGCTCCATAATCCCCTTTGTTCAACTGTAACACTGACACCTCCGATTTACCCTTCCCCTCGAATTGTATATTAAAACGTATCATATTACGGTCACTACCTTGTAATGGCTCCTTAATCTCGTTCCCTTATCTAATCCAGTTCATTACACATCAAATCCAGTTCATTACACAACAAATCCGGTTCATTGCTTTAAATTAAGTTTACTTGCCATCGCTGGGGATCACTGGGGATCCCTGGAGAAGAGCTACGACCGCTGGCCCGTGGCCGATAACATCCTGAAGCCGCGGTCTGCGCGCTGTGGAGCTTCTAGCCGCAGGTGCGGCGGGGACTTACCAGTTGGAGCGGGAACCCTCACTGGGGATACCTGGAGAAGAGCTCTGACTGCCGGCCTGTGGCCTACGTCATCTTGAAGCTGCGGTCTTCGGAAGGGAAGCTCCGATTCGGGACATACCTTCTAGATGAGAGGGCCTGGACATCTGGCCGCCCGCAGCAGTGACTGCGGAGGTTATGGTTCCGATCACGGGGGAACAATGGAGGAGGACTGACTGCACTTTGTACCTTCCACCACAGTGAAGAATGCTGTGGTGGATGTTTGTGTTCAATTTTTATTTTGTATTGTGTGTTCTTTTTGATTGTACCGCTGCTGGCAAGTTCATTTCACTGCACTTTATTGTGTATGTGATGAATAAATCTGATTGATTGATTGAATTGCTTATTAGTTCCGGTTCAATTAAGTTTAATTGTTTATTAGATTATCATTTTACTAGTATCAGTAGAAGAGATTGTTTGTCAATTTCAAAGTTCTCATCTAATGAAACTGACAGGATAGAAACATAGAAATTTAGGTGCAGGAGTAGGCCATTCAGCCCTTCGAGGCTGCACCGCGTGTAACGGGTATAGCTTGGACCCAATAGCAGCACACAGGAATGGGTACACCGTACTCACTCAGAGGCTCAGGATTGAGCGAGGGTTCCAAAGAGGGGCAGGCAGGAGACGTAGTTGGGGTAGCGGAAGGTCCGGTAACCAGGAGATCCAACACACGATGCAAAGAAACCAGCGAGGGACAGACGAAAGGAGAGTCGAAGCCAGGCAGGAAGTCGAGGAGCCGTTGCAGGGATACACCAAACAGCCCAGGAGAGAGGCAGACAGAAACCAGGAGGTACGGGATGAAGGCCGTGGTCGGGGACAGAAGGCTGAGGTGATATCTGGGAAGACGACAGGATGGAATGGTCAGGGGCAGGCAGATTCGAATCCGTGTAGGCAGTCGGGAAATCGCTGGAGAATCTTGCATGAATGCTGAGAACAATCTGGCACTGTGTGAATGGTGAGGAGAGTCTATATACTGGGTTAATAGGTGATCAGAGGCAACTGAGTGCAACAAGTGAGGAGAGTTGGGCTGATGAGAGGGGAGTGGCAGGCAGGCAGGTGAGGAGAAGGTGGGACCGGTGGAAAAGTACTGGGAGGTGAAGTGGATGGGAATGAGGAGAGGGCAGACTGTGACACCGCCATTCAATATGATCATGGCTGATCATCCAACTCAGTATCCCATACCTGCCTTCTCTCCATACCCTCTGATCCCCTTTGCCACAAGGGCCACATCTAACGCCGACTGCAACATCGCTGAGCTGTGGCTGCAGAGCGTCCAGCCGCGGGCGGGCGGCACTGGATTTCAACACTGCGGGGCCTGGTGTCCGAGTTCGCCAGTGTCAGAGGTCCGGCCAGCGCGGCCTGAGATCTTTGGACATTGCAGTCTTCAGGGAGGAAGCGGCCGCTTCAGTCCAGGCTGCTGAAGAATGTTCACCCGACGCCGATGATCCAGCTTCGCGGCAGAGGGCCTGAGAACATCGAGTTGGCTGAGGAGGCCACATATAGACCCCGACCTCGGGTGGACTATGAGGGGGAGAACTGGATATCTTTAGTGCCTTCCCTCACAGTGAATTCTGCTGTGGGGGGACGTTTCATGTTGATTTCTATAGTGTACTGTTCTGTGTCTTTTTTTTCTTTTTCTCTTTTTTTGTTTTGTATGGATTTATTGACATTTGATCTGTTCAATTAATTTAATCAATCTCTGTAAAGCACTTTGGTTCAAATACTGGTTTTGTTCAAAAGTGCTATATAAATAAACATTATTATTAAATATAGCCAATGAACTGGCCTCAACTACCCTCTGTGATGTGGCCTGAAGAAGCAATGGCATCTGATTACTCTTGCTGGCTAGAGTGTGGATCAGATGTTTGATAACAGTTGGGAAGAAACAGTCGCTGATTCTACAGGTATGTGTTTTCAAACTTCGGTACCTCTTGCCGGATAGAGAAGTGGGAGTGAGTGGGGTGAGACTGGTCCTTGATTATGATGTGGCTTTGGCAAGGCAGCGTGAAATGGAGGTTGAGTAAATGGAATTGACTCACTTGTGTGATGGCCTTGGCTATGTCCACAACTATGCCAATGAATCATCATGTCCTAGATAGTTTCCCCCTTGAAATTCAGTGGCCAGACATGCCAAATCTAGGAACAGCAGATATAGTTCCACAGTCATCTCAACAGGCTGAAGTGGAGACAGCAGAAAGCACCTTACCCAGGTTTCTTACATCATTCCCTCTACCCAGCACTGTTGTGGGAACAATGTCAATGCATGCCACCATACACAAGCTTGTCCAATCACAGCTGTCTGCATGCATTGGAGTGCCACCTGCATTGGAGTGCATTATTTATACAGAGCGGACAGACAAACTTGAATTGTTTTCTCTGAAAAAAAGAAAGGCTGAGTGGTAATCTGAGAAAATTATGTAAAATTATGTGAGGCATAGATATGGTAGACATTCACGACTTTTTTCTCCCAGAATGTAAACATCAAATACTAGTGATCATAGTTTTAAAATCAGATTAAGAATGTTTAAAGGAGATGTGGGACATGGAACCCCTATGGACCCTTCTCTGCTTGGATCCTACTCTACCTTATTTACACTTCCCTCTGCTGAGACCCCATATAGACCCTTCTTTCTTCTCTTTGCTAGGAACTCTGTGGACCGTACCCTCTGCTGGAATCTTCCATATGGACCATTCTCTCTGCTCAGGCCCTTAGTTATCCTTCTCTCTGCCAGGATAGAAACATAGAAACATAGAAATTAGGTGCAGGAGTAGGCCATTCGGCCCTTCGAGACTGCACAGCCATTCAATATGATCATGGCTGATCATCCAACTCAGTATCCCGTACCTGCCTTCTCTCCATACCCTCTGATCCCCCTAGCCACAAGGGCCACATCTAACTCCCTCTTAAATATAGCCAATGAACTGGCCTCGACTACCCTCTGTGGCAGAGAATTCCAGAGATTCACAACTCTCTGTGTGAAAAAAGTTTTTCTCATCTCGGTTTTAAAGGATTTCCCCCTTATCCTTAAGCTGTGACCCCTTGTCCTGGACTTCCCCAACATTGGGAGCAATCTTCCTGCATCTAGCCTGTCCAACCCCTTAAGAATTTTGTAAGTTTCTATAAGATCCCTTCTCAATCTCCTAAATTCTAGAGAGTACAAGCCGAGTCTATCCAGTCTTTCTTCATATTAAAGTCCTGACATCCCAGGAATCAGTCTGGTGAACCTTCTCTGTACTCCCTCTATGGCAAGAATGTCCTTCCTCAGATTTGGAGACCAAAACTGTACGCAATACTCCAGGTGAGGTCTCACCAAGACCCTTTACAACTGCAATAGAACCTCCCTGCTCCTATACTCAAATCCTTCTGCTATGAATGCGAACATACCATTCGCTTTCTTCACTGCCTGCTGCACCTGCATGCCTACTTTCAATGACTGGTGTACCATGACACCCAGGTCTCGCTGCATCTCCCCTTTTCCTAGTCGGCCACCATTTAGATAATAGTCTGCTTTCCTGTTTTTGCCACCAAAATGGATAACCTCACATTTATCCACATTATACTGCATCTGCCAAACATTTGCCTACTCACCCAGCCTATCCAAGTCACCTTGCAGTCTCCTAGCATCCTCCTCACAGCTAACACTGCCCCCCAGCTTAGTGTCATCCGCAAACTTGGAGATATTGCCTTCAATTCCCTCGTCCAAATCACTAATTTATATTGTAAATAGCTGGGGTCTCAGCACTGAGCCTTGCGGTACCCCACTAGCCACTGCCTGCCATTCTGAAAAGGACCAGTTAACTCCTACTCTTTGCTTCCTGTCTGCCAGCCAGTTCTCTATCCACATCAATACTGAACCCCCAATACCGTGTGCTTTAAGTTTGTATACTAATCTCCTCTCTAATCAGTAACGCTACCCCACCTCCTTTTCCTTTCTGTCTATCCCTCCTGAATATTGAATATCCCTGGATGTTCAGCTCCCAGCCTTGGTCACCCTGGAGCCATGTATCCGTGATCCCAACTATATCACAGTCATTAATAGCTATCTGCACATTCAACTCATCCACCTTATTACGAATGCTCCTTGCATTGAGACACAAAGCCTTCAGGCTTGTTTTCGCAACACTCTTACCCCTTATACAATTATGTTGAAAAGTGGCCCTTTTTGATTTTTGCCCTGGATTTGTCTGCCTGCCACTTTTACTTTTCACCTTACTACCTATTGCTTCTACCCTCATTTTACAACCCTCTGTCTCCACCGTCAACCCTTTAAGAATCAATTGCCTGTCTATCTTGGCCAATTCACGTCTCATACCCTCAAAGTTACCTTTCTTTAAGTTCAGAACCCTTGTTTCTGAATTAACAATGTCACTCTCCATCCTAATGAAGAACTCCACCATATTATGGTCACTCTTGCACAAGGGGTCACGCACAACAAGACTGTTAACTAACCCTTCCTCATTACTCAATACCCAGTCTAGAATAGCCTGCTCTCTCGTTGATTCTTCTACATGTTGGTTTAGAAAACTATCCCGCACACATTCCAAGAAATCCTCTTCCTCAGCACCCCTGCCAATTTGATTCACCCAATCTATATGTAGATTGAAGTCACCTATTGTAACTGTTTTACCTTTGTTGCATGCATTTCTAATTTCCTGTTTGATGCCATCCCCAACTCCATTACTACTGTTAGGTGGCCTGTACACAACTCCCACTAGCATTTTCTGCCCCTTAGTGTTTCGCAGCTCTACCCATATTGATTCCATATCCTCCAAGCTAATGTCCTTCCTTTCTATTGCGTTAATCTCCTCACTAACCAGCAACGCTACCCCACCTCCTTTTCCTTTCTGTCTATCCCTCCTGAATATTGAATATCCCTGGATGTTCAGCTCCCAGCCTTGGTCACCCTGGAGCCATGTCTCCGTGATCCCAACTATATCATAGTCATTAATAGCTATCTGCACATTCAACTCATCCACCCTATTACGAATGCTCCTTACATTGAGACACAAAGCCTTCAGGCTTGTTTTTACAACACTCTTACCCCTTATACAATTATGTTGAAAAATGGCCCTTGTTGATTTTTGCCCTGGATTTGTCTGCCTGCCACTTTTACTTTTCATCTTGCTACCTATTGCTTCTGCCCTCATTGCTTCTGCTCTCTGTCTTTCTGCTCACATATTTAAGAAACCCACCACCTCTTATTTTCTGTTTATTATCTTTTTCTTCTCCCCCCCCCCCCCATGTTGGGTCTGAGTGCTTCCCTTCTCTGCCTCCTGCCTCACACACTGTCTACTAGCTTTCTCTATTTGTGTCCCTCCCGCCAACCGTTCTAGTTTAAAGTCTCCCCAGTAGCCTTGGCAAATCTCCCCGCCAGGATATTGGTCCCCCTCGTGTTCAAATGCAACCTGTCCTTTTTGTTAAGGTCACACCTTCTCCAAAAGAGGTTCCAATGATCCAGAAACTTGAATCCCTGCCCGCTGCACCAGTCCTTCAGCCACGCCTTTATCCTCCACCTCGCTCCATTCCTACTCTCACTGTCGCGTGGCACAGGCAGTAATCCTGAGATTGTTACCTTTGCAGTCCTTTTCCTTAACTCTCTTCCTAACTCCCTAAATTCTCCTTTCAGGACCTCTTCCCTTTTTCTACCTATGTCATTGGTACCTATATGTACCACGACCTCGGGCTCCTCTCCCTCCGATTTCAGGATATCTTGGACACGTTCAGACACATCCCAGACGCTGGCACCAGGGAGGCAAGCTACCATCCGGGTCTCCCGACTGCGTCCATAGAATCGCCTGTCTGACCCCCTAACTATAGAGTCCTCTATTACTACTGCCCTCTTCTTCTTTTCCTTGCCCTTCTGAGCAACAGGGCCGGTCTCTGTACCGGAGGCCCAGCCGCTGTCGCTACCCCCAGGTAGGCTGTCTCCCCCAACAGTGCTCAAACAGGAAACATCCTCTCCACATCCACTCCATCCACGTTTTTACCAGGCTGGGACAGACGGTAGCAGCTTCAAACTGTGTCCGAAAGCTCGTGTCCTGTCCTGCATCACCCAAGGCAGCAGAGATGTTATAGGAGAGGGCAAGCACCATAACAAAGTAGCTCACGATGGTTTGGGTAACATTCAGGAATGTCTATGCATGTCACATCATGAATATTACTGAAGAAGGGTCTTGACCCGAAATATAATCTATACCATTTCTCCAGAGATGCTCTACCTCACCCAATGAGTTACTCCAGCACTCTCTGACGTCATCTATCCATGTTCTCCAGAGATGCTGCCTGACCCGCTGAGTTACTTCAGCACTCTGTGAAACGTCGCCTATTTATATTCTCCGCAGATGCTGCCTGACCCACTGAGTTACTCCAGCACTGTGACTATTTTCCCTTCACCCATCTGCCCAAGCCCACTCTCCCCCCTCCTTTCCTATGTTTCTTTCCACCCATAAACCTCTCTCTGCCTTTACATTTCACTCCTCTTTCAAATCTGCTCTACTTATCTACATGCATTTTTCTTCTTATCTTTTTAGTCATAGAATGATGCAGTGTGGAAACAGGCCGTTCAGCCCAACTTGCCCACACCGACCAACATGTCCCATGTAAACTAGTCCCACTCACACACGTTTGGCCCATATCCATCTAAATCTGTCCTATCCATGTATGTGTCCAAATGTCTTTTGAGCAGTGGTATAGTCCCAGCCTTAACTACCTTTTCTGGCAGCAAAATAAGGCTCAGAATGCATCAGAGAACATCTAAAACCCCTGAGCCCGTTTAAGCGCCCTGGACCCCCACATCAAGGGACTTCACGCTTCGCGCTCGTGATGTGTGCAGCGCGCACATTATTTCAGATTAAATTTATTGTTATCCTGTCATGCCACCCCCCTTTCTGAAAAGCTTCGTACTGGCCTGATATGGACACACTGATATGTTCTGTATTCATGCCTACTATATTCTGTTGTGCTGAAGCAAAGCAAGAATGTCTTTGTCCTATCTGGGACACATGACACTAAACTCTCTTGACTTAACTTGATATTCTTAATTCACTTTGCTCAGTGCAGCCGCTTCCCTTGCTCATCTGGTCGGGGACCAAGTCTTTGGCGTTTGGGGAGTGTCACATGCTGAGAGTGACCGCCCCGATGAAAGTGAGGGCGTGCCCTGGAATCATTGAACTCTTGTTCAACGAGTGCCCAGAATTATTTTCATTGCAGTCTTAGAGAGACGGTGCAACACCTCCAAGCAGCCCTTTAAACAGAGGTGACGCCCTTGGGGAAATTAAGTGCCCTCTAAGGTAAGCTGTGCATTGTTATTCCAAATGTTGCCAAATTTTCCTGTGTATTAAATCCAACGGGTTACCTGCGAACAACGCAACACCCACTCCCAGTACTGGAAATCCATTTTAGACCTTTTTATTTCCGTGCAGGCACCTCCTGTACAAACCCTCTATGCGTGTCGGAACCTCCTCAGTGGACCTCCGGAGAGAACTGGTAGCTCTGCTGCCGGCTTTGTTACTATCTGTTCTCCCCAGTCACCACCGCATCTTGTATAACGGGGGTTCCTTTTAGATCTATCAAAATAATGACCAAGTTCAACATTACTCGGTGCAGCCGCTCGTTTGTGGACGCCGTATCCAATTCTGGAATCCTCCCTGTAGACCCCATCCCCGTCCCTCTATTGTGATACTTTCTAGTTCCCGGGATACTTTTGGATATTCTCACTGGCTGGTTTGCCTGAGTTTTGAAAGCGACGAGATATCTTTGACCACCACCACCACCACATCTCATCTTCCTGGAAAACCCCCTCGTAGACTCTTCTCTGTCTCTCTGTGCTGGGAGCTCCCTCCAAGGCTTCGTGTGCTGTGAACCCCCTCATTGACGCATCCCTCTGTGAATATCTTTGCATCCATCCCTGGCCACAGCGAGGTCCCGCACGACTGGGAGTTTCTAAAGTGTTTCTTTGTTTGAGGAGAGTAGAAGTAATCCAGGGAATTATAAACCGGCGAACATCACGTCAGTGGCATGGAGGCAATTATAGAGGGATCACGGTGATAGGATTTACAAGCGTTTGGATTAATTTGGAAATGGACCAGCGGTGACTTGGACATGAACGTAGATAGGTTGGTACATAATTCTGTGGACAACAGATAAGGGCTGAGAAATTGCAAATTAAGTTTAACCTGAACAAGAGTGGGGCGAAGCAGTTTGTGATGTTAAAAGTAAGCGACCAGGATACAGTTAATGGACGATCCTTTAACAGCATTGACGGACAGAAGGATCTTGGGATCCAAGATCTAAGAGAAGTTTATAAACCTGCCCAAGACATAGACAGGAAATCAGGATATTCTATCACGTTGTGGAAGTACGAAAGAAGGTGCCAATAGCTTTAAGACGCATGGTGTATAGGGTGATTTCACGAAAGGTCACTGGATCGTAGATCCTCACCAACGTGACCGCAAAATCCAACTGGGGTACAAGCGTCACTTCACACCCGTTAAAAACCGCGAAAACGGCCCGTTTTTGAGCTGTAAATAACTGTGCCAGTCTGGGTGACCGTGAGGCACAGTTATCTTACTTTACAGTCCAGAAGATAGATAAAAACGAAGGTAAATACAAGAGTGAACTGAAGGGGCAACAACAGCGGAAGTGGTTAGCGGACATTCGCCGTGGAGATATAAATATTGAAAATATCGGGAATTATCGCGTTTGCTCGCTGCAGTTCATCAAAAGTAAGGCATTATTGACGTTTTATCTTTATTCATTTTATATGAAAAGTGGTAAAAGTGAAAAATCCGTCAGTAAAATAAATAAGTAGTTTGGGTGATTGTGCAGGCTTTAAACAAGAAACATTGAGAAATATATTTTGGAAAATAATTAAATGTCCTGATTTTGTCCAATTAACAGCTGACAATTATCCCATTCCTTATGCATCTGAGTAAAATTTATTTCGAAACGCATTGATAGTTTAGGATTATTTAAATGGTAAATGTAGCTTCAGAAGCGTTTTCATTTTGCATGTTAAAACCCACCTGAGAACCATGGGCGATTTTGCAATTTTACTGATGGATTTTTCACTTTTACAACTTTTTATATAACAAATGAATAAAGATAAAACGTCAATAATGCCTTACTTTTGATGAAATGCGGTGAGCAAACGCGATAATTCCCGATATTTTCAATATTTATATCTCCACGGCGAATGTCCGCTAACCACTTCCGCTGTTGTTGCCCCTTCAGCTCCCTCTTGTATTTACCTTTGTTTTTCTTTATCTTCTGGACTGTAAAGTAAGATATCTGTGCCTCACGGTCACCCAGACTGGCACAGTTATTTACAGCTCAAAAACGGGCCGTTTTCGTGGTTTTTAACGGGTGTGAAAGTGCACGTTTTCAGCATCAATAACATGCACCGGAAGTGACGCTTGTACCTCAGTTGGATTTTGCGGTCACGTGGGTGAGGATCTATGCTCCAGTGACCTTTCGTGAAATCACCCTATAATGTTTTTTGATAGGCCGGAATTGAGGGCTTATGGATCACGTGTGGGCAGGAGATATTGTTCACATTGGCATCATGTTCGCTACATGCATTGTACGTGTTCCTGTGCTGAACTCTTCCATGCTCCATGACCTCAAGTTTACACCCCTCTTTTAGTGCTGGTACCCCCTCCAACACCACTCTCCCCCCCCCCCCCCCCCCCCCCCCACACCCATCTCCCTATGCTAGGACCTCCTCTGTGGACTCGAGTTCACCTCTATATGATAACCCCTGATCCTCCTGCGCTACGAGAAATAAAGCCCTAACCTGCTCAAGCTCTTCCCATACCTCAGGCCCTTGAGCCCAGGTAACATCCTGGTTCAAGTATCTTTTCAAGCTTGACAATGTCTTTCCCATTGCACTGTGACCAAAATGTGAAGACCATACTCAAAATGTGGCCTCACCAAGGCATTATATATTGATGACATGACCTCCCAACTTCAATACTGCTCTTTCAGCACTGGGACCACACACGCACAGACACACGCACACGCACTGCCATCGAAGGGATCTAACAGGAAGGGATCTTCAAGAAGGCAGTTAACATCATCAAAGACCCATACACCCTGACCACGTTCTCTTTTCACTGCTGCCATTGGGAAGAACCCTGAACTTTCAGGTTCAAGAACAGCTTCTTCCCATCAACCATCAAGTTCTTGAACCACCTTGTTCAATCCTAATCACAATCCTACATCAGCATCGAACCATTACAGACTTTGCACTATTAAAATTGCACTACATACTTTTATTTTTGCACAATCATGATCCAGTTTACTTCGAATAACTAATAATTTATCATGTATTTATCTTTGTTGTTGCATATAATGTGCGTTTAAACCTTGCCTTTCGCATGTAAGAATTTCATTATTCCGGTTCAAATGCAAATTTCAAATCCGGTTCATTTACCAACCAAAACAGTCTTGACTCGTGGATTTGAACTCTTAGATTTAATCAATTTAATTCCCTTTCTTCTCCAGAAAGCTGCAAAGCCAGACATGGAGACATTTATATGACTTTCACACACATGGCATTCATTGTTAACAGATTCCCATGGTAGATGATTAATTATTGGCAAGTGAGCTTGTCCTTCTGGTAAGCAGGGAGAGAGGGAGAGAGGGAAATCAGGGGATGTGGGAGAGCAGACACAGAGAGAGAAATAACATGGTAAGAGAGATACAGAGAGGAAAAGGGGGAGAGAGAGAGGAAAAAAAGATGCACACAGTGGGGACAGAGGGACACAAAGAGAGAGAACTGAGATGAAACTTAGGAAAGCATGAGATGGGAGGGGGGGGGGGTTGGGGTGAGGGGGGGGGGGGGGTGAGGTGAGGAGAGAAATCGGGGGATGTGTGAGAGAAGCAGAGACCAACAAATACAGAGACAAAGAGACAGAAATAAAACAGAGAGAAAGAGAAAGAGTGGAATGGAGAGAGAGAGAGAGCAAAACAAAACAAGATGCACACGATGGGGGACAGAGAGAGAGAAGGAGAGAGTGAAAAAGACAGTTTGCGGTGAATGTTCGATGTCCATCCACCATCTGGCCATCCGGACACAGGGCATCATCGGCAACTTTCCCTCCCTCACAATAAAGACACTTTCTTCTTTCAGTGAATGATGGCCGGTGCTGTACCCAATCTGTGTTACAACCGCAGAGATGTGTTGGACATGGTGGCAGCTTATCGCCGTGGAGGTATGCAAGGCCTTCAATTGGCCATCGATGACAAAAACAAACAGTTGAGCAACGTGCATGTTCGGATAGCGGTGATGGGGGAGTCTGGAAGTGGCAAGTCGACCCTGATCAACACTCTGCTCGACTTGGATGATGAAGAGGCTGCCCCAACCGGGTTTAAGGAGACCACCACCAAAATAACACCGTACTCCCACCCCAGCCTTCCTAACGTCCACTACTATGACTTTCCCGGGTTCAACACGCCCAATTTCCCAGTGGAAGCGTTCATGAAGAAAACTAAATTTGCCGAGTATGACCTGGGCATAATTGTAATTGAGCGGTGGACGGCTAATGACCAGTTACTGGCCAAGGCGCTGAAGAAGGCGGGCAAACCCTTCCATGTGGTGCGCTCCAAGATCGACCAAATTGTCACATCAGAGAGGGGCAAGAAGGTTTACAATGAAGACGTGATGTTACAGCGTGTGAGGAAAAACTGCTGTTCCTCGCTGGAGAAAGCAGGGATGGGGAAGACTCGTGTTTTCTTGTATTCCAAGTACAACTTGAAAGCGTACGACTTCCCCGAGCTAAAGAAGGCCGTGGTGTCCGATCTGTCGGACACACAGAAGCAGCTATTCCTGCTGTCGCTTCCCAACACAAGCGAAGATTCAATAAATGAGAAACGCGAGGTTCTGCGAGTGAGCATTGAATGTATGGCGGTCATCTCGGCGGCAACCGCTGTCATTCCCGTACCGGGTTTGTCTTTGGCTTGTGACCTGGTGCTCATTGCCTCCAATATCCTGGTCATGCGGAAGATCCTGGGCCTGGATGATGGGTCTCTCCGGAAATTGTCCCAAAGAGTGGGCAAAAGTCAGGATGATCTGCGGAGAGACACCGAGCACGCATGGGTGTTCGGGGAGATCAAACGGGAGCAGGTGATGCTGTTACTGCAGAGAAGCAAGGTGGCGGCGGCACTGACAGTCGCCGAGCTCGTCCTCGACTTTGTCCCAATTCTGGGCTCTGTCTTCGGGGAGCCAACGTCGTATTGGGTGACTCGCAGAATGCTGACAAATTTACTGGAAGAAATGGTGGAAACAGCTAAAATAGTCCTGAGAAACGCTGAGGCAGCAGCTTCGGCAACTCCTGGTGGAGCCGCGGGTTATTGACGGGCTTGACAAGGCGGCGCAAGTTACCCAGTCCTGGCAACTTCCTCGTGAATCTTCTCTGGACTCTCTCCAGTTTGACAACATATTTCCTATAACATCTCAACGCGGTCTCTCCAACGTCTTAAACATCTGTAACAAGATCTCCCAACTTCAATACGCAATACTCTGACTGATGAAAGCCAATGTGCCAAAAGCCTTTTTCACCATCTTATCTACCTGCGATTCCACCTTCGAGGTGCACCCGTACTAGATCCCTCTGCTCTACAACACTCGATCACTCACTGTGTAGGTCCTACACATGATGACATCCCAAAATGCAACACCTCATATTTCTCTGTATCAACCATTCCTCAGCCCATCTGACCAATCTATCAAGGTCCTGCTGCAATTTTTCACACTATTTTTGCTATGTCCAAAACCACCCACTTTCATATCATCTGCAAACTTACTAATCTTGCCATGCATACTCTCATCCAAATCATTGATGTTAATGACAAACAGTAACAGGCCCAGCACAGAACCCTGAGGCACACCACTCGTCAAAGGCATCCAGTCCAAGAAACAACCTTCCACCATCATCCTCTGCTTCCTTCCATGAAGCCAATTTTATATACGTTCAGCTATCTCTCCTTGGATCCTTTGTGAGATTTTCCAGAGCAGCTTACTTGCGGAACCTTGTCGCTAATGCCCATCTCCGGGATTCTTCTTCTTTATCCTCGGGAATTGCTCGTGCCCCGAATCCCTTCATTCCCTGCCCGCCCATTTGCCGGGCGTAAATGCCTCTTAAACACCACTATTGTATCTCCTTTCACCACCTCTTGGTGCGGTCCGTTCAAATTTGCCCGAAAATTTTATTTCGTAACATCCCACCTGCCTTGCATCTATTACCTCCAGATTATTTAATTTCCATCCAGAGTGAAAGATTCTGACTTGATACACTGGGAGTCACTTTGGAGCCAATGGTCGCCATGCTGACACCTTCACATGTTCTATTCCTGACCACTTCCCTCTTTAGATGTATCTGTGCCTATCTCGCGGATAGGCCAGCCGCCACATAATCCAACATTCGTCCCACCCTGCCACTTGTGTGTATGGACTCTGTGCCATCCTCCCAGTTCTTCCATCTTTGTCACATTTTCTCTGCACAGATACCTCATCAATATCTCCGTTCTTCCTGAACCATGGCTTCCTGTGTACCACAGTTGACCGCATCATCTATTTCCAGCACCTCTACTATCACCCCATCTTCATAGTCATAGAGTTATACAGTGTGGAAACAGGCCCTTCGACCCAACTCGCCCACACCGGCCAATAATGTCCCAGCTATCCTCGTCCCACTTGCCTGCGCTTGGTCCATATCTATCCCTCCAAACCTATCCTATCCATGTACCTGTCCAACTGTATCTTAAATGATGGGATAGTCCCATCCTCAACTAGTTCCTTTAGCATCTTGTTCCATACACCCACCACCCTTTGTGTGAAAAGGTTACCCCTTAGATTCTAATTAAATCTTTTTCTCTTCACCTTGATCCTATGTCCTCCGGTCCTCGATTCACCTACTCTGAGCAAAAGACTCGGTGCATCAATCCAATCTATTCGTCTCGTGATTTTGTACACCAATATAAGATCTCCCCTCATCCTCTTGCGTTCCATGGAATAGAGACCCAGCCTACTCAACCTCTCCCTATAGCTCACACCCTCTAGTCCTAGCAACATCCTTGAAAATCTTTTCTGAACCCTTTCAAGCTTGACAATATCTTTCCTATAACATGGTGCCCAGAACTGAACACAATATTCAATGTGGTCTCACAGACATTTTATACAACTGCAACATGACCTCCCAATTCTATACTCAATACTCTGACTGATGAAGGCAAAGTGCCAAAAGCCTTTTTGACCACCTTATCTACCTGCGACTCGACCTTCAAGGAACCATGCACCTGTACTCCTAGATCGCTCTGCTCTACAACACTATCCAGAGGCCTACCATTTACTGTGTAGGGCCTGCCCTTGTTCGACGTCCTAAAATGCAACCCCTCACACTTCTCTGTATTAAAATCTATCAACCACCCTCCGCCCACCTGCCAATCGATCCAGATCCTGCAGCAATCCTTCACAACCATCGTCCCTTTTCACAAAACCACTAACTTTTGTATCATCTTTTGTGATCTCACCTTCCATCCGCATATATTAGAATATCCTTTGCAATTCTGCCAGCTCCAATGTTCCACCACCAGACACACGTTCCTGTCCCATCCCCTTTCAACATTTCAAGGGGATGCCAACTCCCTTGTCTACCCTTGCAGCCCCACTAACCACCACTGCCTGTCATCCTCAGTTACAGGATTTGCAACACCTTTCCTTTCACCTCTTCCTTTCCCACCATCCAGCGACCCAAACTCATTTTCAAGGAAAGAGAGTGGTTCACTTGCACTTCCTCTGATCTAATGTGGTTTAGTTTAGCTTAGAGATAGGCGCAGTATCAGGCTCTTCGGCCCACTGAGTCTGCATCGACCATTGATTCTCAGACCCGGGCAGTATCCTGCACACTAGCAAAAATTTTACCGAAGCCAATTAACCTACAAACCTGTATATCCTTGAAATATGGGAGGAAACCAGTGCACGCAGAGAAAATCCATGAGGTCGCAGGGAGAAATTACAAACCCAGAGTGTTGTGAATCTGTGGAATTCTCTGCTACAGAAAGCAGTGGAGACCAATTCACTGGATAGATTTAGTTCGTAGGATGGGGTCAAGGAAAGATCGTTCACGTTGCGGCACTGTTTCCACCAATCTTTCCACCACCACGCACAAGAAGCCTGATCTGCATTGTGTTTCCAGCATTTTCAGTTTTATTTCAGATTTTTAACATCTGCAGGGTTTTTTTGATTTTCATATTCAAACTATTGGTATTATATTCTGAATATTCCCTATCTATTGATGTTGTAGTCATGTCATTTTATTAATATCAAGTGTTTGCTCTGACTTAATTTTGATTAAATTAGCAATTGTTTTGGTCTGTACTGCCAGTGACGAATAAATATTGATGTGTATCATGTTTTGAAATAATTGTTTTGCCTTTTTTTATTCTGGAACAACTTTGTAGACCCATCTCTTTCTGCTAGCATCTCTGCTGTTGATCCCATCTCTCTCTGCTGGGACCTTTGATTTGGTGCCTCCTCTCTGTTCTGGGATCTCTCTTGTGTCCTCCCCCCTTCACCCTCCCAATCATATGCTAGGATGTTGCTTCTAGACTCCTTTACCTGTTCTGGGGCTTCTTGTGTAACTCCCCTCTCTCTGTGTGCTGGAACGTCTCCTGTTCTGGGATCTCTGCTATAGTTGCACCTCTCTTTCCTGGGACCTTCCCTGGAGTCTCCTCTCCTTGTTCAGGAACATTCCCCTCTCGGTGCTGGATTCTCTCCTTCAGTCCATTCTCACGTTCTGAGACACTTTTGTTCTGGGACCTCCCCATCTCACTGTTCTGCAATTTCTCCTGGACTTCCACCCCATTCCCTCGCTATACCAGGGCCATCTCACACCCCTCTCCCTGATCTGGGACCTCCTGCAGTCCCCTCTTCCTGTTCTGAGACCTTTGTGTAAACCCTACACTCTGTGCTGGGACTTCTCAGGCATTCCACCCTCCCTGTTCTACCCCCTAATGTAGCCCCTGTCCCTTTTCTGGGCCCACTCCTGTTCTCCTTGCTGGGATCTCGTCTAGCCCCTCTCCTTGTTCTGAGACTTTCCTGTAAAGCCCCTCCCCCTTCCTGGTCTGGAACTTTCTGTGTACATTCTACTCTTTGTGTTGGAAGTTCACACCTCTGTCTGATCTGGGAACCCTTCTGAAGAACCCCGTCCATGCCACTCTTTCTGGGAACTCTGCAACGGTACCCTCTCTCTGCTCTAGGACCTCTTTTGCAGATTCCTCTATCTTTATATAATTTATATCCTGTAACCGCCCCCTCCCACTGAGACGTTTCAGCAGAGCCTTCTCTCTCTGCGCTGGGACGATGTTGGGACCTCCTCATGGACCCCTTCCCCTCTGGTTGCACCTCGCCGCCTGGCTCACTTATAGTTTCCTGTTATTCTGCACGCCAGTTGCTCAAAACCCCTCTGCGTTCCGGGAAACCAAACGCCAGTTTCGTTTTGCTTAGTGCAGTCAGTCTCTGCCTCCCTCTACTGGTCAGAGCTCAGATATATTTACAGTTTACAAATCAATTTTGTCTCAGAGGAATCAAGTGAGAAACAATTCAAATCATTATGCAGTACTCATTAAACCCGAGAGCTTTTAAAAAAAGTAAAATTCCAAGGCAGTTTTGCTGCAATCAGTTTCATGTATTGTATGTGGAATGGATAAGCACCTTGCTTACACTTATAATTACCAAAGGTGACATAAGCTCTGTTAACATCATGAGATTTCGATAACACAAAAATGACTCAAAAAATACATTTACATATGATGAGCCTATTTATCACTATTTCTCGCGAACCCCTATAGCGACCTCTCGGGGAACCCTAGTGTTCCAGGGAACCCCGGTTGAGAAACGCTGTTTTAGACCAATGAGGCATTACTAGACCATGCTTTGAGCGATACAGCTGGTCATGTGGAGGGAATGTCTGTGAGGGAGCATCTTGGAGACGGTGACCAAAACTGCATATTTCAATGTCGTCATGGATAACGATAGGGACTGACCAGAAATAAAGGCATCAAGGCATCTATCTATCCATCCATCCATCCATCTATCCCTCTGATTTTTTTAGCCTCCTTACTCACCGTTCCCCTCAATTCCAAGTGCACCAAGCTTTGTTCCGATCGATGAAATATTGCAAAAGTCATGAAGGTTTAAAAATCGCAAGACCAGCAGATTGGTCTTCTCTCCTGTCTGTCACCGGGACGGTAACTCCTCTTCCGGTGCTCACTGTCACTCAACGGAACAAGGAGAATTAAGCCCCAGAGGTCGGGCTGAGTCTGTAAACCGTCCGCAAGCCGTCCGCCCCAAGGCCGTCCAGATGCCGTGAGTGAATGCAGGGCAAAAGGGGGGGGGGAGGGGGGTTGCCAGGGGACACATATTCCACCCCCCCACCCCCCCATTTTTTGTAATCCGGATTTTAAAACCCGGTGAAATCTCCGCTTTCCGCGAAACAGTGGGGGTGGGACTGCTGAGCGATGGCGCAGATTGGACGAGAGAGTCATCGGTCAGCAGGCAATGGGGGCGGACATAATGATTCAGCGCGATCATTGGAGGAGGGAGGTGTCGGTCAGAGGCGGAAGCTTGGACTGAGGATAGGGCGCGGTGATTGGTGAAGGGAAACATGCAAAAACGCTCTCAGCAGCCTAGGACACAGACCTGGATCCGCAGCCAGGATCGATCCTGGCTCTCCGGTGCTGCAATCGCTGCCGAACCACCACTGGACCTTCCCCGTACCCACCCGAGTTCCCCACTACGCCCGGGGGTGGCCAGAGATATTGGGAGCCAGATGGGCGCTGTGCCTCCAGGCCCACAGCCAGCGCAGAGAAGCAGCGCTAAACCCAACTCAACTCTGCCTGTCCCGCCAGGTTAACCTACAGCCCTGCCAGGACTCACAGGAAATATGGCCCAGACTTACAGCCAGTGCAGAGAAGCAGTGCTAGCTCCACGACTCCAGGCTGGTGTCGCGTCAGTCCAGGCAGGGCTGTAGGTTAACCCGACGAGACAGGCAGAGTTGAGCTGCATTTAGCGCTGGATTGAGCTGTAATTACCGTTCACAGGGCCCATGGCTGAAGCTTCCGAAGCCTCGCGTGTGTGTGTGTGAGTGTGCGCATGTGCGCGCGGCAGCCAATAAATTGTGTCCCCCCTGATCCCCGGTCCCCCCCCCATATTTTGATAGAGATTTCCGTGCCTGAGTGAGTGATCTGTGAGTCCAGAAGCCGTGAGTGAACTGTTAGTCCAGAAGCCGTGAGTGAGTGGACTGTGAGTCCAGAAGCCAGGAGTAAGTGACCTGTGAGTCCAGAAGCCATGAGTGAATGAACTGTGGGTCCAGAAGCGGCCCAGTGCACGGAGGCGGTCCAGAGTGCGTAGCCTGCCTGATAGCTGCAAACCCGAGAACTGTCGTGTTACTTACGGACAACAATGTTCTCGCCAGAGGTCTACTGGGAAGGTTCCGCCCCCGAGAGAGGGTTTGTACAGGGTGTTCCAGCACAGAAACAAAACGGTCCATAGTTTACTCCCAGAACTGGGAGTGGGTTTACATGTGTTGTCCGTGGTTAACCCGTTGGTTACAAAACACGGGAAATCTTGGCAATATTCGGCACAAAATATTCAGCATAAAAAGGCAGATTACCTTAGTGCAGTGCTTCTTAAACTGGTGAATGGTTCACCCAAGGGCGAATGAAATTATTTTGGGGTGAATGAAATTAGAGGGGTGAATGAAGGGTGAATTACTTCATTTATTCAGATTTATATATATGTTTTCCATACTTAAATGCATTGCCATTAAAATGGTTAGTGAGTTCTTATTGGTCTCTCTTCTCTACCTATGGTTTTCTAATTTCAAAGTAGCATGATATTTCCCAAATCGAGAATATTACTGTCTGCCCTCTCCGGTCCTCACCCCATCTTGTATAACTGGGGTTCCTTTTATATTCTCCGTGTAGATCCCATCTCCATCCCTCTATTGTGCCAGTTTCTAAGGAGCCAAATTTCTTCAAGGTAAATTGCCGATATCAGTATTAGTTCCTGGGATACTTTTGGATATTGAGGGGGGGGGGGGGGGGGTTGCTGTTGGGCCATCCCCGTCCGCTCTAGCTGTGACCGACGACACCAGCGGCCCTAGCAGGGACGAGACGCCCTGGAGGGGATGGGGATGGGGAAGAATCAAAGCTGGAAAAAACAGAAGAAATGAAGGTTCAATGCTCCATTGTTTTCCAGGACTGTTTATGCATAGTGACCTGGGCATGTGCAGTTGGAAGAAGTCGGAATACCGAACTCGCTTATTTCAACAGGTTTCCTGTTTCCTGAGTAGACCGATGTCACTTTCCCCAGTTCCTCCAATGTATGGTGTTAATCCGCGTGTTCAAGTCATCAACAGGCGTGTTAGGGTCTCCACCATGGCCATCTCCACCATTTCTAAGTTGGATGATCAGCCATGATCATATTGAATGGCGGTGCAGGCTCGAATGGCCGAATGGCCTACTTCTGCACCTATTTTCTATGTTTCTGCAAGGAGGATTTATGTAATCCGATTAATCGACTTGCCAGACCCAGACCGCCCCTTCCCTCCGTCCCCCCGTCCCCCCTGTGCATGTGTGCCTCCAGCCCGAGGAATGAGTGGGGGGGGGGGGGGGGGGGGGGGGGGGGGGGGGGGGGGGGGGGGGTGAGTGTGATGGCTCGGGGTTCTTACCTTTAGTTCTAGTTTAGAAACAGGCCCTTCGGCCCACCCGCTAATGTTAAGCTCGTGTTAACCTACAAATTTGTACATATTTGGAGTATGGGAGAAAACCGGAGATCCCGGAGAAAACACACACAGGTGGGAGAACGGACAAACTCCGCACAGACAGCACCCATAGGCAGGATCGAACGAACCCAGGCCTCTGGAGCTGTAAGGCAGCAACTCTACCCTTGCGCCACCGTGCTCTGGCAAATGATTCACCTGGGTCTGGAACAGGGATCTGTTCTTGCATCATCATTGGTAAAGAGGCCACATGTTCACGCAGCCAACTGACCGTCTCTGCACTGTCCTATCTCCAAAGTAAACTTGCCTACACTTGTTTTAACAGTCAATCCTCAGAATACATTTATTCCCAGAATAGGGGGGGTTGCACGTAAGGTAATTGGGTCAAAGGGCTCGAGTCCCTGGCCGCGGATAGAGTGTATGCCCATATTCCCCTGCAGCCATTAGATTTTATAACACTGTATGGGGATGCTTTGCACTTTTAATAGTTATTTATTGGGTCTTTTTAAGTATTTATTGCTTTCATGTATTGTCCATATTTTAGTTTATGTATCTATGGTCTGCTTTCGTTCTGACTGTGTTGGCTATTGGACATCTGAATTTCCCTGAGGGGATCAATAAAGTATTTATCATCATCATTATCATCATCATCATCATCATACTCGCCAAGGACCAGACGGAGGCGTCTATCTAACTACCCCATCTCCTTTGGCCCTTCTGACCATCTTCTCCGCATCTTTGAACTGAGGATACAGTCCTTCCCTCCATAAATTTTTGGAGCAGAATTGGGCCATTCGGCTCATCGTCTACTCACACATTCAATCGTGGTTGATCTATCTTCACCTCTCAACCCATCACCCCTGACGCCTTTCCTCTGGCGATGGGGACGAGGGCTTAACCTGCTGCTTTTTTCCTCCTCCGTGTTCTTTCCATAAGGTGTGCATAATGCCTGTAGGAATCCCATTGATCTGTTCCCGGGTACTCCTGGGTTTCACGGGGCAACAGTGGTTTCCCTTCGAATTAGTGGCAGGATCCCGTCCAACCGCATTCTCTAATCTACCACATTCTAAAGTCTGCAACACCTCATTTGCCAATTTCCCCCACCATCTGTCCACCACCCGCTTTAACGATGGCTATACCCTCTGATCTAATCGCATTTGCATACCTGTACCCAATGCCTGTTGGCTGGACCCCAAATGTTCCTTATATATGCCAACCATCAGCGTCTGTTACCCCAGGTGTTATATCCCCTGCCCTACCATACACCGCATTTTATCAGCAACCCCTGCACACTAACATTATCCCACACACACTAATGAACCTTTTAGATCCTTTTAGAAGCTAAGACAAACTTCTTCACTGTCTACCCCCCAACAACCTTGGTGCCACCCGCAATCTTATCCAAATCATTAATATGCATGATAAATAACAGAGGATGCAACACTGATCCCTGGAACACACCACAGATCATAGGCCTCCAATTTGAAGTACAACCTTCGATCACCACCCTCTGATTCCTACCAGCAAGGAAATTTAATATCCATTGGATCACCTCACCCTGCATTGCATGTGATCTCACCTTCCAGGCTAGCCTGCAAGCACGACCTTGTCAAAGACCATGCTAAATTTCATGTAGACATTGTCTACCGCCATGCCCTCATCAATCTTCTTGTTCACCTCTTCAAAGGACTCCATCAAATTCATTAGTCACAATTTCCGGGGTGGGAGATTGCAACCTTCACGTGGTTTGCCCTGTTTCGACGAATGCAATCAACCTGGTGTGCACAATCAAATAAGATCAAATAAAACCTACAACTTTAGGCTGTGCACGCCAGACGCAAGAAGAAGAAGTCACAATTTCCATTGCACAAGGTAACGTTGAATATCTCTAATCAATCATTGCCGTTCCAAATGCAGGTAGAACATGTGTCTCAGATTCCTCTTCAGTAACGTTCCCATCACTAATGTTAAGCTCAACGAGCTGTCATTCCCTCATTTGTCCATGCAGCCTTTTATTTAAGGTACCCTTCAGTCTTCCGTCACCTCATCCATTCGTTACAGCCAAAGTACAGGAGTCAGAGGTCATGGGGCGAAGGCAGGAGAATGAGGTTAGAAGGGAGAGATAGATTTGCCACGATTGAATGGCAGAGTAGACTTGTGTAGGAAAGAACTGCAGGTGGTGGTTTAAATCGAAGGTGGGCACAAAATGCTGGAGAACTCCCCTGACATCACTCAACCCGAAAAGGTCCCCCATTCCTTCTCTCCAGAGATGATGCCTGTCCCACTGAGCATTTTGTGTCTACTGGCGGAGGAGACTTGATGGGCTGAATGGCCTAATTCTACTTCAATTCCTTGTGACCATATGACTTTATGACAATGATTGTCCAAATATCGCTGCCAGATATATTTAGCTAGGATACACTGGATCAGGCCTTAGGGATATATGTACTGTCATATGCTTTATGCATAGAAACAAAGAAAAATAGGTGCAGGAGCAGACCATTTGGCCCTTTGATCCAGCACCGTCATTCAATATGATCATGGCTGATCATCTAAAACCAGCATGGATGATTTTTCCCCATATCCCTTGATTCATTTAGGCCTAAGAGCTAAATCAAATTCTCTTTTGAAAACATTTGGAGAATTGACCACCACTGCCTTCTGTGGCAGGGAATTCCACAGATTCACAATTCTCTGGGTGAAAACGTTTTTCCTCATCTCAGTCCCAAATGGCTTACCCCTTATTCTTAAACTGTGACCCCTGGTTCTGGATTCCTCCAACATCCGACCATTTTTCCTACATCTAGTCTGTCCAATCCTTTAAGAATTTTGTATGTTTCTATTAGAACCCCCTCATCCTTCTAAATTCCAGTGAATACAAGCCCAGTCGACCCATTCTTTCATCATATGTCAGTCCCGCCATCCCGGGAATTAACCTGGTGAATCTGTGCTGCATTCCCTCATTAGCAATAATATCCTTTCTCAAAATAGGACACCAAAATTGCCCACAATACTCCAGGTGGTCTCACCATTGCACTGTACAACTGCAGTAAGACCTCCTTGCTCCTAAACTCAAATCCTATTGCAATGAAGGCCAACATATCATTAGCTTTCTTCACTGCCTGCTGTACCTGCATGTTTACTTTCAGTGACTGATGTACAAGCACACCCAGGTCTCGTTGCACCTCCTCTCTTCCAAATCTGACACCATTCAGATAATAATCTGCCTTCCTGTTCTTGCCACCAAAGTGGATAACCTCACATTTATCCACATTATACTGCATCTGCCAAGCATCTGCCCACTCACCCAATCTATCTGCCCACTCACCCAACACTATCCGTCACCGTGCAGCCTCATAGCATTCTGATGGCAGCTCACACTGCCACCCAGCTATGTGTCATCCGCAAACTTGGAGATATCACATTTAATTCCCTCATCTAAATCATTAATATATATTGTAAATAACTAGGATCCCAGCACCAAGCCTTGCGGCACCCCACTAGTCACTGCCTGCCATTCTGAAAAGGACCTGTTAATTCTTACTCTTTGGTTCCTCTCTGTCAACTAATTCTCTTTCCCTGTCAATACCCCACCACCTATACCATGTGCTCTAATTTTGCACACGAATCTCTTGTGTGGGACCTTGTCAAAAGCTTTTTGAAAGTCCAGATACACCACATCCACTGGCTCTCCCTTATTCATTGTACTTGTAACATCCTCAAAAAATTCCAGAAGGTTGGTCAAGCAAGATTTCTTTTTCATAAATCCATGCTGACTTTGACCACTCACTGCTTTCCTCCAATACCTCTAATACCTCCAACACTTTCTATTTCGTAATATGGGATATCCTTCAAGCCATCACTATCCCCTTCCCTAAATTCCCTGGCTTCCATGATCTCCTCCAAGGTAAATGTAAATGAGAAATGTCCATTTAGACCTAGCCCATCTCCTGGCTTCACAGAATGACAACAATATTGAGGCTTCAGGTGACTATTCTTCCCCTTGTGTCTATCTTGCTCTTAATATACATAGAATCTCTTAAGATTCCCATACGAAACTTTCTATCCTGGGCCTCCTCCATTGCTGGAGTGAGGCCACATGCAAACTGGAGGAACAACACCTCATATCTCATGTGGGTGGCTTGAAAACCAATGTTATGAACATTGAATTCTTCAATTTTAGGTCACAACACAAACCAACCCTACTGTAATTTCATACCCCAAAATCCCACTTTTCTCCCCTCTCTCACCTGGACATATCTATTTCTCCCCTCTCCCTCCTCTTCCACCTACATTCCTTCTTCTAGATTTAAAATTCGCAATTCTTAAATCATTTTGTCTTACACCTTCTGCCTTTTCACCTCTGGCCTTTGTCCAGCATCTGCCCCCTCACCTGATCTGCCTCCTCACCTAATCTTTTACCTGCCAAGCATTGCCTTGCCCCTCCTCTCTTCCAAATTTCTTGTCGTCCCTACAATCCATCTGAAGAAGGGTCCCGACTCAATTTGTCACCTATCCTGCCCGACCTGATTTACTCCAGCACTTTGACACTTCAAAAAAAATAAACCAGCAACTGCAGTTGCTTGTATTCTCTTGACATCCCAAGGCTCTTTGTTCCATGTGCAACATACAATTCAAGATGAGCACAGCTCCAACATATCTCAAGGATTTTAACAGTATCCAATGCAAATAGCTCGCTGATTTGGCACCCCTAAAGGGCTCCTTCCTTCTGCTTGCATTTTAATCTATCTACAAAGTGCACTACAGTACCTCACCTGGGTTACCCCACCATACCTCCCAAACCCATGACCTCCACCACTAAGAAACACAATAGGTTTCTCTCTGAGTCTCATTCTATTCTGACTTGGAAATCACTCTTCATCATCACTGGGCCTAATTTCTGGACCCCCATCACTAACAGACCAGTGGGAGCATCTTCACTGGAGGACTGCAGTGGTTCAAGGAGATGAACTTCAACTATCTTTCCAAAGGAATGTAGGGATGGTCTTGACAACAACGCTTGTAAATGAATACTATGTATTCCCAATATTAGATTCAAAACAATTTGAATTCTTGAACTTCTCTCCTTGGGATGTGGATTTAAATTTGATTGGATGATCAGCCCAGAACCCCGGATGACTAATCCTGGAACATAACTGCCAGGTTCATCATAACTATGTGACAAGAATAATGTGTTGATAGCTGAACTGTTCTCAATGAGAAACTATGATTGACAATACAATTGTAATAGAAATTTAAAAAAATAATAAAATCTTCAGGCAATCTGAAATTATGAAATAACCAGAAAATAGGGAAATGTTGAGCACCACAATTCAGATTCAGATTCAGATTCAATTTTAATTGTCATTGTCAGTGTACAGTACAGAGACAACGAAATGCATTTAGCATCTCCCTGGAAGAGCGACATGGCAAATGATTTGAATAAATAATAATAAGTGTCCGGGGGGGGGGGGGTGGTGATTGGCAGTCACCGAGGTACGTTGTTAGCCTGTACTTCACAATAGTAATGGGGTGGAAACCACATTATAATGCCTCATTGGTGATTAAGAGGCTTTTAGATAGACATGGATATGCAGAGAAGGGAAAGATATAGATCATGTTCAGATGGATGAGATTTGTTTATATTTGACATTGTGTTCAGCATAGACGTTGTGGCCAAAGTGCCAATTCCTGTGCAGTACCTTTCTATGTTCTGTGTTCTCTAGCAAGTGTTCCCAGATGGCAATGCCAAGCAACATCAAAGATTATAGAGGAACGTTCCTCTATAATCTTTGAGCAACATTACCAACAGCAGATAGATGCTAATTTCACCACCCTGCAGTTGCTGACATCACCGGCTGTCAACAATTGCCTGCTGACATCAGCATCAGCACATTATTATGCTCCCTGCACAGGCTCCCCGTGTGTAACTAAGAAGTCAAAATGGATTTTGAAAGCAAGCTGCATCGCAGGGGTGGGATGATTTACACGTTGTCGGCTCTGGAAAGGGATTCACCCAACAAGAGCCAAGTCCCGGCGGTAGGATGATTCCCTTCTTCCGTCTGCTTGCCATCTTGGTCACTGTGTACCAAGGTTACAGCTCGAAAGCAGGTGAGAGAATGCAGTGTGTAGGTGTGACAGGGGCATGGAAGAATGTGATTGTAAACAAATGTGAGTACAGAGATTGTCATGCTGCTTTAACCACAACGAGTAAATGAGGAACCATGATTCTAAATTAGGCTGATCCTATCTGCATTCACATGATCCACATTGTACCATTCCCTGTCTATTCACGTGCCTGTCTGAAACATATCTATTGTATGTGCTTCCACCACCACCTCTAGTAGTATGATCCAGGCACCTACCATTCTCTTTGCAATAAACATGTCTCTGTAAATTTACCCCTTACCTTAAAAGCTGCCAGCCAGTACAGGCAAATGTATACCGCTCAATCTGCTTGTGTCGCTCCTTACAGAGAGATCTTCCCCCCAATCCCTCCACGTGCTGAGCTGCTGCTCTGCTTCCCACACCCTGCCATTCTCCTGAATTGCACAAACAAACCCCAGCGAGGTTTGTCATGTCCTAACACTTCCTATTGATCCACGTTTGCCCCATATCCATCTAAATCTTTCCTATTGGCGTTTGTGCCCCTGACCCTGGGATCTGGTGTGAAATATTTCTGCGTCTGGTGTCTGTAGTCTGTGGTTTGTGTTTGGTGTCTCTGTGTTTTGGTGTCTGTTGTGTAATGCAGGCGACTCCCGCCTTGTGGAGGTTCGGGCGACAGGAATAGGCATTAATGGCATTTATAAATCATTACCAAACAATCAGATTCAGATTCAGATTCAGATTCAGATTCAATTTTAATTGTCATTGTCAGTGTACAGTACAGAGACAACAAAATGCATTTAGCATCTCCCTGGAAGAGCGACATAGCAAATCCTGGAAATAATATCTGGAAACAGGTTAATTCTTACGAATTTTGTGTGAAAAATAAACTTAATATTAAAACACTTAAAAAAAAATCACACATTGATGTACCTGCAAAAAATTAGGCTTTGTATTATGCAAAATGGCGATATAGATCTTTTTCTCAGAATGCAATCTCCCCAACCTGCCTTAACAGTTACAGTATGTGTTTGGTGTCTGGTGTGTGTCCTCTGTTTCTGGCATCTGGTGTGTCATATTTCTTTGCCTGCTGTATGTGCCCCTGCATCTGGCTGCCTGGTGTGTACTATTTCTGGAGAAAAGAGGAGGAACTGCAGATGCAGCTTTACAAAAAAAGGCACACAGTGCTGGAGTAATTCAGTGGGGTCAGACAGCATCCCTGGAAAAATATTTAAGAAGGAACTGCAGATGCTGCAAAATCGAGGGTTGACAAAAGTGCTGGAGAAACTCAGCGGGTGAGGCAGCATCTATGGAGTGAAGGAAATAGGCAACGTTTCGGGTCGAAACCCTTCTTCAGACTGGAAAAATAGATAGGTGACATTTCGGCTTGGGGAACTTCTGGGTCTGGTGTGCAATAATATTTCTGTGCCTGCTTTGTTACCTTTCTGTATCAGTGTCTGGCTTGTAATATTTCTGTGTTTAGTGTGTAATATTTTTATTGTGTAATATTTTTGTGTATGATGTGTAATATTTCTATGCCTGGTTTGTAATATTTCTGTGTCTGATGTGTAATATTTCTGTGCCTGGTCTGTAATAATTATCTGTCTGGTGTCTGTGTTTCACCCTGACTTCTCCCATGTGCTTTTTTCATTTCCAGGAGTCTTCCTTGTGGGGTGTGACAGTGAAAGCATGACACTGAGGGTGACAGAAGATCTGATCACATCCTGTTACTTCTATTCCCAGTCCGAGGCACAGCGTATTACCGTCCTGTGGGAGAGGTTTGATCCTCAGAGAGTGGTGTACAGTTACCAGATCAACCAGAGTCTCTGGCAAAACCAGGACCCCAGCTACCGAAACCGGACACAAATGTTCGAGAATGAGATTGCGGAAGGGAACGTGTCTCTGAAGTTGAGGAACGTGAGTCTGTTGGATGCAGGGATGTACAGGGTTAACGTCAGCGCGTCCTCAGGACAAGGCTTTAAGGACATCAGAGTCATGGTGGGAGGTAAGAGCACAATGTGGCCACTCTCAATACTGTCTGAACAACAATGGTGCCACACGATTTTTACAGCACAGTGTTCACATTATATCACTCCCATTCTTCCTTTTCCATTCAACCTACAAGCCCCAGTTTCCACCACTGGATTCAGCTTCTGGATCAAGTTGAGTTGAAGATAGACACAAAAAGCTGGAGTAGCTCAGCGGGACAGGCAGCATTTCTGGAGAGCAGGAATGGGTGACAATTCGGGTCGAGTCTTTTCTTCAGACTGGTTGACATCAAGTTGAGTTGAGTTCATTGTCATACCCGCCAGCATGGTGGGGATACAGCTACATTGAACATTTTGAAGTTTAAGAAAGAACTGCAGATGTTGGAAAAATAGACAAAAATGCTGGATAAACTTAGCGGGTGAGGCAGCATCTATGGAGAAAAGGAGTAGGCGACGTTTCGGGTCGAGACCTTTCTTCAGTCTTTGTGCAAGGAAATGTAGAATAGTTCATTGTTAGAGGAGGGGAAGGTGACAACGAGGCATACACTCAGTAAAGTTAAGCAGGAGGACAGTGAAACGAGTTGGAGAACTAGGGTGGGGGAGGGATGGAGGGATGGTTCCACAGGGCTGTGTGCTGAGCCCCCTCCTCTACTCCCTCTTCACCTATGACTGCACACCTGTACATGGTACTAACACCATCATCAAGTATGCAGACGATACAACGGTGATTGGCCTCATCAGCAACAACGATGAGTCAGCCTATTGGGAGGAGGTCCAGCTCCTAGCAGCATGGTGCACTGACAACAACCTGGCCCTTAACTCCAAGAAGACCAAGGAGCTCATTGTAGACTTCAGGAAGTCTAGGGGCGGCACGCACACCCCCATCCACATCAACGGGGCAGAGGTGGAACGTGTTTCCAGCTTCAGGTTCCTGGGGGTCAACATCTCCGATGACCTCTCTTGGACCCACAATACCTCAACTCTGATCAAGAAGGCTCACCAGTGTCTCTCCTTCCTGAGGAGACTGAAGAAGGTCCATCTGTCTCCTCAGATCCTGGTGAACTTCTACCGCTGCACCATCGAGAGCATCCTTACCAACTGTATCACAGTATGGTATGGCAACTGCTCTGTCCCCCCCACCCCCCTCCCCCGGACACTCCTCCCACAGGAAAAAAACACTATGTCTGTATACATGCTAATGAAATTATTTATTGAAATCATATTCTATGTCGCTGTTCCAGGGAGATGCTAACTGCATTTTGTTGTCTCTGTACTGTACACTGACAATGACAATTAAAGTTGAATCTGAATCTGAATCTGAGAGAGAGGGAGAGCAAGGGTTACTTGATGTTAGAGAAATAAATATTCATACCACTGGGTATGAAGCAATGCAGAGAGAGAACATTCGGTGCTGAATCCTAGGGGTATGTGACTGGACAATGTAGAAACATAGAAACATAGAAAATAGGTGCAGGAGGAGGCCATTCGGCCCTTCGAGCCAGCACCGCCATTCATTGTGATCATGGCTGATCGTCCCCTATCAATAACACGTGCCTGCCTTCTTCCCATATCCCTTGGCTCCACTAGCCCCTAGAGCATTATCTAACTCTCTCTTAAATCCATCCAGTGAATTGGCCTCCACTGCCCTCTGTGGCAGGGAATTCCATAAATCCACAACTCTCTGGGTGAAAACCCATGTTTATTTTAACCCACGTTTATGCTGAACTGTGTCTCTGACTGGATTATGTGTCGGGTGGAACTGCAGATGCTGGCTTACACTGAAGATAGACAGAAAATGCTGGAGTAACTCAGCGGGACAGGCAGAATGGGAGACGTTTTGGGTCCGAAGAAGGGCCTCGACCCGAAAAGTCACGCACTCCTTTCATCCAGAGATGCTGCCCCTGCCGCTGAGATACTCCAGCATTTTGTGTCTCTCTCTCTCACAAACTACAAACTGGACTATCAGAAACTTTAGAAATATATACAGCATGGAAACAGGCCCTTCAGCCCAACTGAGTGGACTTGTCAGCTGGCAGTTATTGATCAAAGTCTCTCCAGGGACAGGAGAATGTCCAGAACATGCATCAACAACTCACGAAATATGGATATCTCTTGTCTCCCCCTCCCTCACCCTCAGTCTGATGAAGGGTCTCGACCCGAAACGTCATCCATTCCTTCTCTCCGGAGACGCCGCCCGACCCGCTGAGTTACTCCAGCATTTTGTGCAAATGCACCATTTGTTTTTTTTTAATGTTTAATCTATTCTCGCCGTCAACTTTATCCACTTCACAGACTGCTATCTACAACAGACCCCCCACAGAAGATGTTCTGTTCACACAGATAATGCTGATATCAGCTCCTCATAGCTGCCTGAGGAACGGTCTGGACTGGAAATGTCGCCCATTCGTTCTCTCCAGAGATGCTGCCTGTCCCGCCGAGTTGCTCCAGCATTTTGTGTCTATCTTCACCAAAATCTCACTGTAGCACTATTTTTTCCCCAAAACGAATCCCTTTACATAGAAACATAGAAAATAGAAAATAGGTGCAAGAGTAGGCCAGTAGATGGAGGGATTTCAACCCTAGGAATATCTGAAGAGTGACCTTTCGTCGGAATCTAAGCCATTCAGTATTCAGCCATTGGTCTGTAAGATGGTTTAAGGTGTGCACTGGCTCTGCTGCAAGTGATATCCTTTTCTGAGCGAACGCATATGAGAAGAGTGGGTAGACTTTGCCATTGTCAGAACGCTACTTAGCTGGCTAGGTTTCAGATGATTTGGTTGTTCCTGTTGGTTTCATGGACGTTTCCCGTCCACTGTTCTTTCTCCTGCAGCCATCGGTCACTCCCCTCGATTTCACTCCTTCGTCACCAAGAGGAATCACTCGGTGTTGATCTGTGACTCTGCCGGATGGTTCCCTGCCCCCAGCGTGTCCTGGCAGAACTGGTGGGGCCTCAACATCACCAAGTACTCGCAGACCCACGAGACAGACAGCCGGGACGGACGGGTGCGGGTGAGGAGTGCCATGGAGTTCCCCACCGGCTCCAACGGCAGCTACACCTGCACCATCTGGAACCCTCTGCTCTACCAGGGAACCTCCGCCAACTACACCCTGCCCAGTGAGTAGCAGGCGGCACAGCCGGGGGGACTGGGTCACTGGCGGGCAGGCATTGGGTCGTGTAAGAAACAACTGCAGATGCTGGTTTAAACTGAAGATAGACACAAAATGTTGGAGAGAAGGAATGGGTGATGGTTTGGGTGGAGACTCTTCCTCAGACTATTGTAACTCAGGGTTGGAAATTAACTAACTGTTAGGGTTGGTAACACCATACTGTAAGGGTTGGAGTTCACGGATAGAGCCAGTTACGGTGAAGTAACGGTGATACATTTCCAAGTCAGAATTGGATGTAGCTTGGAGGGCAATGTCCTGTTGGTGGTGTTCCTATGCTTTTGGTGCCCTTCTCCTTTTTCCTAGTACAGGTGGCGGATTTGGAAGGTTCTGTCTAATAAGTCATGGTGATATTTATTAGGGAAGATTTATGTGTGTTCCGTCATCCCGTTTCATAGGTGATAATTCAATGTGTGTTCGACCATGGATGGTGAAGGATATTTAGCTCTAACTGATTCCATCCCGGGGCCTCCCTCCCTCATTGTAGGTGCAGGAAGTTCAAAGGTTCAAAGGGTTCAAAGGTTTACTTATTGTCACATACACCATGCTAGATATCAGATACCACTCAACCTCTGGCGTAGAACCATGTTTTGTGCGTAGGGCACCTTTACTGACCCATCATAAGAATTGTCAGACCACTCCTGATGCTGTGACACATGAGCTTCAGAGAGAATGGGAGAAAGAGAGTCACAGACCTGAGAGGAAAGGAGAGAGGGAGAGGCTTGGGGAGGGGATTACAGAGCTTGGGGACCCAGGGAGCTGAAGGCAGAGATGGTAGATGTAACTCCAGACTTGGAGGAGTGAAGATCAGCCGATAGAGATGAAGGTTCTGTAGAACAGGAAGGATGAACACATGGAGGGAGTTGTAAACGAGTTGTAAATGAATCTCAAATCTGGAATTACCCTGCACTGAGGAAACACACGAGATATAGAACTGATGTTTATAATGTGTGTGACTAACAATATATTGAGAGCAACTGAGGGGGTCTTGTGTCTTGTGAGGGGGTCAAGTAGAGCATGGAGAGTGTGGATGAGGTTGTGAAGTGCATGAAGCTCGGTCAGAGCTTTGATTGTGGAACAAGAGGCAACTTAGAACCTGTGGGATCCCACCAACAATGCAAGGGGATTGATGGATCAGTGCTTTATCTCTCTGACCTGTGATCTCCCCTTCCCAAGCCTCTGACCCCCAGCTCCCTGGCCAATGACCTGGAGCTTCCTAACCCATTTCTTTCACTACCCTGACCCGTGACCCTCCATCTTTCTGACCCATGACCACCTCTCAAGCCGAGTGAACTCCGCCTCCCTGAACTGTGACTTCCACCTCCCAGTCCAGTGAACTCTAACTTCCTGACCTGTGACCTCCACTTTACCGACTCATGACCTTCACTTTGCTGGACCATGACCTCCACCTCTCAGGCTTTGTGATTTCCACCTCCCTGTCCCATTTCCCAGACCCAAGATCCCAGCAGCTCCTTAACCAGTGACAACCATTGTCTGTCCTGTGACCTCCAGCTTATCTTCACCTCTCCAACCCACAATCACTGAAACCCCTGAGGTTACAATCTCCCAACACCTGCTCCTCTCCTGGACCTCCCACCCCAACCACCAAGACAAGGGCAGTGGGCAGAGGGAATATGTCCCGTTTCCCTTGACCAGAACCGTCTCGGAACTCCGTTACCAACAACACAGAGGGGTGCCTTCACCAGGAAGACTGGCGCGGGTCAAGAAGGCAGATCGCCACCTGCTTCTCAAGAGAAATAAGGGATGGGCAATGAATGCTGGTCTTGACAATGTTCCACTGCTCTTATGAGATGTGGTTGTCAGCATCTCTTCCGTCTTAGATAGAGACATAGACAATAGGTGCAAGAGTAGACCATTCGGCCCTTAGAGCCAGCACTGCCATTCATTGTGATCATGGCTGATCATCCACAATCAGTACCCCGTTCCTGTCTTCTCCCCATATCCCTTGATTCCGCTAGCCCTAAGAGTATCTAACTCTCTTTTGAATGCATCCAGTGAATTGGCCTCCACTGCCTTTTGAGGCAGAGAATTCCACAAATTCATAACCCTCTGGGTCAAAAAGTTTTTCCTCATCTCAGTTCTAAATGGCCTATCCCTTATGTGGCCCCTGGTTCTGGACTCCCCCAACATCGGGAACATGTTTCCTGCCACTAGCGTGTCCAATCCCTTAATAATTTTATATGTTTCTATAAGATAACCTCTCATCCTTCTAAATTCCAGTGTGCACAAGCCCAGTCGCTCCATTCTTTCATCATATGACAGTCCCGTCATCCCGGGTATTAACCTCCTGAACCTACGCTGCACTCCCTCGATAGCAAGAATGTCCTTCTTCAAATTAGACCAAACTGCACACAATACGTCAGGTGTGGTCTGACCAGGGCTCTGTACAACTGCAGAAGGACCTCTTTCCTCCTATACGCAACCTTTTTTTATAAAGGCCAACATGCCATTAGCTTTCTTCACCGCCTGCTGTACCTGCATGCTTACTTACAGTGATTTGTGTTGTGGGTGAGGGTGGAGGCTGAGGTCCCATCACTAACGTCTCTTGTGCCAGCTCTAGGGAACAGTCCTGACATCCACTCGATGGTGACAGGTGGTGGGCGCTCGGTCCTGACCTGCCTGTCGTCCGGCTGGTACCCAACCCCCAACCTCACCTGGCACAACGAGCAAGGACAAGCCATGACCAAGCTGTCCCAGACGGAGCTGACTGACGACACACGTGGAAGCGTCTCGTTGAAGAGCACACTGCGGCTGGAGGACGACTCCAACGGGAACTACACTTGCGCCATCTGGAACCCTGCGTTAAAGCAAGGACTGAGGTCCTCCTTCACCGTCCTGAGTGAGTATGGCCCACAGAACGCTAGGATTTAATGCACTCCTCGACAGAACAAGATCACACTGGAAGTGACCAGCAGTGATTGGCCTCTTTTTCTAAGCACATGCTGGGTCTGGAACTTCATGCTGAGTACAACCCAAGCCCGGAATTAGCTCAGTGTACATGACCTGGGCATAGTTCAGAATGATCATAGCCTCGGCGTTGGTCACAGTGATCATAGCCTCGGCGTTGGTCACAGTGACGACAGTTTGAGTCTAGAACACAGTGACCACACAGCCTGGGCCTAGCTCAGTGTGTGAGCACAGCCTGGGGCTAGATTAGTGTGTGTGCAGCCCGGGCGTAGGTCACAGTGACCACACAGCTTGGGCCTAGCTCAGTGTGAGCACAGCCCGGGGCTGGATTAGTGTGTGTGTGCAGCCTGGGCGTAGGTCGCAGTGACCACACCCTAGGTCTAGGTCACAGTGACGACACAGCCTGGGCCTAGCTCAGTGTGAGCACAGCCCGGGGCTAGATTAGTGTGTGTGGGCAGCCTGGGCGTAGGTCATAGTGACTACAGCTTATGCATAGAACACAGTGACCACACCTGGCTGGATTATCCCAGGTAATCTCATTAGGATAATGTTACCTTCACCCAGTGATTCTGGAAGGTTTCATGCTGGTGATGCACAGACCCCGACAGGATGGCACACCCTCTCATTGGACCTTACTTCCTTTCCAGTTTCCCGCTATAAGGAGATCCAGTCACACTGGATCGCAGTCGGCGCCATCATTTCCATGTCCATCGTCGTGGTTGCTGCAGTGATCAAAGCAAAGAGCGTCATCATGCTGATCAAGAAAGAGAGGAAAGGTATAGATGTCGCTGCACACACGCATGCACATGCACACGCACAAACACGCACAAACACGCACAAACATATGCACTAATCGAGGTGAACATATCAGCATGAAAAGGGACTGGCCGACAACCAGAAACCTGAGTTAGGATAAATGGCCATTTTCGGGTCTGAAAGTTGTTACGAGTGGGTGTCACAGAGCCTCAGTTGTTCAAAATCTATATTAGTGACAACTGAAGGGGGCCATGTGAAGCCAAATTTACCAATGATGCTAAGACAGGGGGGAAAGGAAGATGTGAGGAGGACACAGAAGGACAGCATAAGGATATAGATAGGTGGATAAACATTTGGCAGAGGGGCACAATGTGGGGAAATGGATGAGGGGAGGCTCCACTTCAATAGAACAATATATATGAGACACAGAACAGTAGTGTGTTGGTGCAGCAGGTAATCAGGAAGGCAAATAAAACTTCTTAACTTCAAAAAAGATTAAGGGAGGAATTCTTGCTTCAACTGTTGGGACCACAACTGGAGCAGCTTTGGAAGGATTTATTTAAGGAGGGATATGTTTGGCACTGGAAGTAGTTCAGAGAATTTCACCAGGTTGGTTCCTGAAAATGTCAGGTTTGTCTTCTCGAGGATAGGCCCAGCAGATTGGTCCTTTATTCAATATAGTTTCCTAGAAGGATTGATGATCATATTGGATCGCATTAGTTTCTTAGGGTTAGGGACAGGGTAATGCTGAGATGATGGGAATCTAGAATTAGACGGCTTTATAAATCTTTGCATTTGGAGTATTGAAGCATTGTCTGGCTGCCACATTACAGCGAGGATGTGGAGACTTTGGAGAGGGTCCAGAAGAAGTTTACCATTCTGATTATTAGCTAAAAGGAATGATTGGACAAACAGATTGTTTTCTCTGGAGCGTTGGAGGTTGCGAGGTTGATAGAAGTGTGTAAAATAAAAAGGCACAGATGGGTAGACAATCAGAACCTTTTTCCCAGGGCAAAAATCTCAAAGATGAGAGGGCATACATAGCTTTAGGGCCAAAGGAGGAAAGTTTAAAGAGAATATGCGGGGAAAGTTTATTTACACTGAGTAGTGGGTGCATGGAAAACACTGCTGGGAGTGGTGGTGGAAAGAGCTACAATAGTGGCATTTAAAAACATTTAGATAGACACATAGATATGCAGGGAATTAAAGTATATGGGCCTTGCGCAGACAAAGGAGATTAATTTAACTTGGCATCATGTTTGGCATAGATATTATGGACCAATGTGTCAGTTCCTGTGCTATACAGTTCTATAGTCTAGGAGGTATCATTTGCCCAGTCAAGACAGAATTGAGAGGGAATTTCCTGTCGTAAGACATTATGAATCATTGAAATACTCTACTTAAGAGACCTGTGGAGTCATTGAATATATTCAGACTCTGATGGACAGATGGTTAGTCAACAGGGAGTTGAGGGTATGGGGAACATGTAGAACAGTGGACATGCTAGGATCAGAGCTGCCATGATTTTGGCATTGATCTTATTGGATGGTGAAGCAGAGCAGGTGGGCCCAATGGCCAGACCTGCTCCTGTTCCTTGTGTTCTTACAGTGGCAGATGGAAAAGTGCTCCAGATGGAGAGGGGGAAGGAGGAGAGGGGGTGAGACTGGGCTGGAGTACGAGTGTGGGAGCGGAGGGTGAGCAGGGTGGGGCGTCACATGGAGAGGGTTTTGGAGGTGATCGGAGTAACGCTTCTTCTGCTGTCTGCAGGCCATGCTGCATTCTCCCCAGCAGAGTGAGGCTACCGGCAGACACGGGAGGTGCGAGGACAGAGCAGCAGGTCCTGAGCAATAGAGGCATCTTGTCCATTCTCAGCCCTGCCCATCTTCAGAATTAGAAACCAACGCCCGAGGCAAGTTTGCACGGTTGGTCTATAACGGAATAAATATTTATACTGAGCAACTCTCTTGTCTTGTTTGATGTTGGGAACCACAGCAGAGGATTGGGTGGCTGAATGTTAACCCTTGGCCCGCCAGACTGCAGCCGAGGGAAGGGCAGCAGAGGTCAGTGGGGGCACTTCCAGGAGTTTGACTGGAGATGGTCTTCCATTGCACATTGATTGGTTAATTGATTGATTGATTGATCGAAAAGGTACAGCATGGAAACAGGCTCATAGGCCCAGCGAGCCCACACCGACCACCATTTGCACTACATGTTCTCATCCACTCCATGCACCCCAAGGACACTTTGCAGTAGCCAATTAACCCACAAACCAACACTTCTTTTGTGATGTGGGAGGAACCCGGAGCACCCAGAGGAAGCCCACCTGGTCGCCGGGTAGACGTGCAAACTTCACACAGATACACTCCACAATCCCACGCCCGAGGTTTGGATCGAACCTGGTAGTCTGGCACTGTGAGGCAGCAGCACTAGCAGCTGCACCACATTGCCAATGTCTGAAGCACACAACTCCAGGTAGGAGTGGACAGCTAGACTGAGGGAGTCCTTTCCAAGGCACCCTCTGCTGCCTGACGTGGACATGAAGGATCGCATGTCGAATTCAGAAGTGAAGAGAGTTCTCCCCTGTCCTTCATAGATATTGGAACATAGACCATAATAAATACAGCACTGGATAAGTCCTTCAGCCCACAATATCTGAACCAATATTGTCTGTAAGCACATGATACATATCCCTCCATTCTGTGCTTATCTAAAAGCTTCTTAAATGCCACTATTGTATCTGGCTGCACCATAACCTGATAGTGCATCCCAGGCACACAGTGCCCTCTGAAAAAATCTTGCCCTGCACATCTCTTTAAATTTTGCTCCTTTCACCTTAAAGCTATGCCCTCTAGTCTTTTATATTCCCACCATGAGGAAACCTTTTGACTGTCTACCCTATCTATGGCTCATAATTTTACATACATCTATCGGATTTCCCCTCAACAATCTGACCTCTGCTTGTTGCTAATACCCGGGGATCTGAGTATTAGCCATAAGCCATTATTAGCCATAATTAACCAATTATGTCCAATCTCTGCATATAGCCAATACTCTCTAATGCAGGCAGCATTCTGGTAAACATCAGCACTCTTCCCAAAGCCTCCACATCCTTCCCTAAGGTAGCCATGAAAACTGAACACAATACTCTAAACATAGTTTAAAGTACTATAAAGGTGCAATGTGACTTCCTGACTCTTGTACTCAGAATCCTGACCATTGAAGGCAGGCATATTTTACACCTTCTTTTCTTTACCATGCCTGATGAAACACTGACTTTTCTGGAGTCTACCCTGTGGTCCCCTTTCTTGACCTCCTTTCAGACCCCTCTCATTCCTTTCTGATGTTCTGAGCCAGAAAGCCCATCTCATCTTATGGGCAATCATGTCCCAGTTCCACAGCTTACGCGGTGCCTGGTCTCTACTGCCCTCTGCTGGTCAGAATCCTGTGGAGCTGTTGCATTTTAATGCTCCATTGGTGCTTCACTTGTCACATACGCAACTGCAAAGTGAAATCATTTTTGGTACCATTTCCAAAGTTGAAAGTTCAGTGAGAAAGAGTGAGCAAAAGGGGGAATAAAGAGACGGCACTCTTCTCTGGCAATACCTTTCCCCTGAATCTGGTCCCCCCATGTCAAAGACCCTGACGTTGCCCTGTGACACAATACAATAGCAATATCAGAGAATGGAGGGATTATAGACCATGTTAAGGTAGATGGAATTGATAGCATCATGGCTGGCACAGACATAATTGGCCAAAGGGCCTGTTCCTATGCTGTACAATTCTATATTCTACGAAGGCACAGCAGCTAGTGATGGATAGATGGGTGTAAGGCATTGTGATGAGGATGGAGTGGATGAGGGCAGGTATTTTGGCACATTGTGTGGGTGCATGAATCATAGCTCAGCCACACGACCACTGTGCAGAAATAAGCACTTTTGCTGTTCTGCACAGTGCCCCAGTTGGCCAATAAAGAATCCTCATCCTTGCTTTCAAATCCCAAATGGATTTCCAGTCAATGATTTAAAAATCTGGAAACAAAAAGCAAATCCAGGAAAATGGCCATAAAACTGCAGGTTTGATATAAAAACCCAACCTGGTTTACTGAGAAGAAGAACATTGAGATCTGCCTCAATTACTACTGCCTGGTAGTCAGCACAATGGCGCAGTGATAGAGCTGCTGCCTCACAGCGCTAGAGACCTGGGTTCGATCCTGACTCCAGGTGCGGTCTGTGCGGAATTCGTTCTTTCTCCCAACGATCGCGCAGGTATTCACCAGGTGCTCCGATTTCCTCTCACGTGCAGGTTAGTAGGGTGATTATATAGTATAGGTATCCTTTATTGTAAAGTATCCTTCTGTAAATTGCCTCCAGCGTGTAGAATGCAAAAGTGGGTTAACAGAACTAATGTAGGGGAGATCGCTGGTTAGCGTGGACCTGGTGGGCCAAAGGGCCTTTTTCCATGCTGTGTCTCTAAACTCTAAACTCTGGTGGCACTTACATCTACCATAATGAAGGTTTTCAAAAGGTGGTTATGGCATCAATCAAGTCCTGTCTCAGAACTGACCTGATCATGCTTCAATTTACCGATCTCCACAACAGGTCAACAGCATGGTGGCACAGTGGTAGAGTTGCTGCCTTACAGCACTAGAAAACCTTGTTTGATCCTGACTAAGGGTGCTGTCTGTACAGAGTATGTACATTCTCCCTGTGACTACATTCCAGGTACTCCGGTCTCGTCCCGCACTTCAAAACTTCAAAAGTTAATCAAAGTCAAAGTCAAAGTCAGTATCCTTTATTGTCATTCAGACCTTTCGGTCTGAACGGAATTTCGTTGGCTTGCAGTCATACATATAATAAAATAACAAAACACACAATAAACACAAATTTAACATCCACCACAGTAAGTTCACCAGGCACCTCCTCACTGTGGTGGAAGGCAAAAGTCTTAAAGTCTTTGTCTCCTCTCTCCTTGTTCTCCCTCTGTGCTGAAGTGATCCAGGCCTCTGATGGTGTGACCCCACCGGGTGATGGTAAGTAAGTTCCGCGGCTCAACCGTGCTCCGCGATTGGAGGTTAATTGGCTTTGGTAGGTTGTAGGTTAGTATATGGGATGATCGCTGGTTGGTGTTGTGGGCGGAATGGCCTGTAAATCTAAAAAGCAGATGCCATCTCCATGCTCTCCACCCTGCTCTGAAAACTGGATGAAAAGAATACAAGGGCCAATCTACCATTCATCAACTACCATTCAGTAATCAACACAGTCATGACCTCCAAACTGATCATCAAGGTTCAAGTTTAGGGCCTCTGTGCCTCTCTTTGCAACTGGATCCTTGACTTCCTTATTGGCAAACCTCAATCACTGTGCATCGGTAGCAACATCTCCCCTGCACACGCCATCAACACAGGTGCACTTCGAGGCTGCACTTCTCTCTTTACACCCACGACTGTGTGGCAAAGCACACCTACAATGTCATCTATAAATTCGTCGACCACACCTCTGTTGTACCAAAACACAGGTGGTGTTCGAAAGAGGTACAACACCTGGTTGAGTGGTGCTGTAACAACAACCTCTTACTCACTGTCAACAAAGCAAAATAACTAGTCATTGACTTCAGAAAGTGGAAGTCAGGCGACCATGTGCCAGTTTTCATTGCTGTTGGTGGTGGTGAGGGGGGGTGGGGATGGAAACAGCTTCAAATTCCTGGGCATTAACAATGCAGATGACTTGTCCTGGGGCAAAAAGGCATGGCAGCATCTTTACATGCCTAGAAATTTAGAAGATTTGTTATTTCACCAAAGGTCTCCAGATACACTTTGGAGAGTATCCTAACTGGTTGCATCATGGCTGGGTATGGCAATTCCAATGCACAGGAAAGCTGGAAGCTGCGACGAGTGGTGGACTCAGCCCAGTCCATCATGGGCACAGCCCTCCCCACCTTCAAATGTATCTACATGAGGCACTGACTCAAGCAGGCGGCATCTATTATCAAGGAACCCCACCATCTGGGCTATGCCCCTTCTCACTGCTTCCATCAGGCAGGAGGTACTGAAGCACCACCAGGTTCAAGAACAGCACTTTTCCTAAAACAACCAGGTTCCTGAACTGACTAGGACAACTTTAATTCTACCTCAACAATGGAACACAATGGATCACCTCCTGCACTACAGTCATTTTTTAATTTTGTTATTGCACTAATGTCTTGTTTTCGCAGTCTTTTTCTTTTCATTGTCTGGCATTATTTATCTTTTTTCGTGTGTTGCCTGAGTCTATGTGCCTGTGATGCTGTTGCAAGCATTTTTTTCATCATATCTCTACCTCGCTGTACTTCTATATATGATATTAAAGTTGGTGTGATTTCATTCAAGGAGGAAGAGTCGGCTACTCAGCCCCTCCACCATTTAATGGCTGATCTGATTGTAAATTCAACTGTGCATCCCACCTGCTGGCATTGACCATTTATCCCCTTGCTTATCACATATCTATCCCTGTCTTACAAATATTCTGACCTTCGTGGAAAGGAATTCAAGATTTGTGGCCTTCTGAAAGTAAATAAAAACACGCCATCACTGCCATAAATGGGAGAGCCTTCATTCTAAACAGTAACCCTAATTGTACATTCTCCCACTGGAGAAAACATCCTATCCACATCCCCAAACCAAGATCTCAGGATCTTCAATTATTCAACAAGTCTCCCCTTCACTCTTCCAAACACCAGCAGATGGCAGGTCAAATCTGACACCTTACAGTGTGGCCAATATGTGAAACAGAACCAAAACAACCCAATAGATCACTCAATCAAGGACCAATAATGTATGGGTTATTAATCTTTGCTTTGATAGTTATATTTATGGACACAGAAATGGGTAAAAAAAAATCAGAAATGGAATCATCTGAAGTGCGGAAGACCACAGAGAACATAGAATGTAGACCAGTACAGCACAGGAACAGGCCCTTAGACGTACAATGTCTGTGCCAAACACGATGCCAAGACCATCTATCTGCTTGTACATGATCTATATTTCACCAGTCCCTGTATATCCATGTTCTATCCAAAAGCCTCTTAAATGGCATTGCTATCGTATCTTTCTCCACCAACATTTCTTGCACTGGATTCCAGGTGCCCACCACCCACTGTGTAAAAAATATTTACCCTGCACGTCCCCTTTAAGAGGTTGAAACTTTCAAGGGAGTTGGATAGAAAGACGAGCGTTGGTCCCAAGAGCCTGTGTGGGACGGCAAGTATGGATGAAGAGTTAGAACTGGTGAGTGTGGGTGAGCTGAACTTTATGTATCTTTGTGTCGTTCCAACTCTCTTCTTACATCTATACCTCTCCCGCCCACTTGGATTCTGATTTCCATATCTTAACCATCGAACATTTCCTGAAACATTTCAGCACTCCGGGTAAACCGGTACCACTTACTGTACTGTTGCTCGGCAACACTGCAGAGATTGGGTCTGGAGTAACGTGCCAGCGAATACCAATGAGCTCCCTGACCCGAGGGGGGGTGGATGAGTGAGAAAGGCTCCCTTGTGCGGTACGTTCGCTGAGTACAATGCAGGGTATTTGTGCTCATGTTGTCATTCCTATTGAAAGAGACGATCTCCTGCAGGAAAAGTGGGTGCACGAAGCAGACCGTGCAAGGATCAGGCAGCACGGTGTAAGGGGAGGCACAGGATGAATGCAGAGATGGAGTTCTCCCAGGCTTGAGAACCAGGGGTCACTGTCTCAGAATAAGAGTAGCAATGTTACAAAACTTTTAGATTTTAAAAATCAAGTCTGCAATTTATCCCATCAGATAAAGCATAAAAAGAAGTTTAATTTGACGCCTAATTCACTTTCATATCTTCAGTATTAAAACATTTATGGCCATTTTCATACTCTGAAATTAGCATCTTGTTCCCTATTGCTTTTCCATTGACTTAAAAGCTGTGATCGAGGAGTCAAAAGCCCATAACTTTCTTAAAAATTAAGAGAACTGAATGAAATTTTATGTTATTATTGATTGAAGCATTCTGAAACAAATATGAAACTATCTTACTTGGATGAGCTGAAATTAAAGCATATAATTAGTTAGTTACCTAATTGTAGCTAATTACAAAATTCAATTTAGGATGAACACGAGGAGAAATATCTTCACTCAAATCTCTGAAAACGTAGTTATTGAGTTCAATCCAAACGGTGATTGATACCGTACATATCTGAATGTTAGAGTATTGGTAGAGGTTTGTTATTGTGACACATACTATGATACAGTGATAACTGTTGCCCTGTGTGCTATCCAGTCAACTCATACTATGCATCATTTATCCTGCAAATCATACTATATATACTAAAGAGCAGAGGGGTGTGTGATAGTGCAGGAGGTAGAAGATCAGCCATGGTTTTGCTGAATGGTGGAGCAGAGTTGAAGGCTGAATTCCCTTCCCTGCACTCAAATGTTTGCAAAGAACTGCATGTCCAGTCAATTATCGGGACTCAGGCAGTTGAGGAGTGTCCTGAGGGCCAGGCATAAGGCAACCTTGGATGAGTTGCCAGGCCTGTGAAAACCTCCAGCATGATGGTAGGTTTCTGCCCCACAGATGCAGAGAGAAGTCTTCTCCACCATCATAGTGTAACAAAGTGTAAGGGTCAACAATTGGGATCAACCTCCACCCCAACAGATCCTCACTCCCACTTCCCAAGGCATCCTTTCCTTCCCAATCCACCACCTGCTGCCCACCTCATTGTCAACTCAAAACCCCTCCCCGTCACAATTTCACCTGTCAACAGCCCCTTTATCCCATTGAGCACATCTTGTCCCTGCAAAACCTTCTCATCCCATGGTGACAGCATTCCACACCAATCCCACTGAACCGCCCTCTCTACCTCCTCAGCCTATTTCCAGGTCACCTGGCCCATCATGACCTCACCCACTTCCCCAACATCTTCTTACCCACCTCCACAATCCAGAGTCACCCCCACACCCTTAGCACCAAAGAACCAGGGGCGGCACAGCGCTAGAATTGCTGCCTTGCAGCGCCAGAGACCCGGGATCGATCCTGACTACGGGCGCTGTTTGAACAGAGTTTTTACGCTCTCCCTGTGATCATGTGAGATTTCTACGAGTGTTCTGGTTTTCTTCCCACACTGCATAGACATACATGTTTGTAGGTTAATTCGATTTTGCAAAATTGTAAATTGTCTCGCTGGTCAGCAGGGACTCGGTGGACCAAAGGGCCTGTTTCCATGCTGTATCTCTAAACTTTAAAGTAAAAAAAGAAACATCCATCTGTCCTGTTGACACAAGATCACCCCGATCACCACAACCACACTTGGTCTTGGTTCCACCCACCCCATCACTTTTCCCCTCAAATTATTGAGTTGCGTTCCCCCGACACTGCACGAGAGTTAATATTTCCACTTGCTTGCTTTTGACAGGACTTATCTTGGGAATGGGGACATGTGCAGGTTAAACATGGAGAACAGGGTTTACCCAAGTAGTAGCTGAGTGACTTCCAAGAGGAAATTGGGTAAATAGTTTAAAATGGAGGATATTAATGAAGAGCAAAGCATAAAACTAATTTGAGAAGCGTGCAAGAGGCCAGCACAAACATGATGGGCAAAATGATCTCCCTTGGTTCTTTAAGCTTCAAGGATTGAAATGCCTAAGGAGGCCATTTTAAGGAGGTCAGTCATAAGGAAGGCAAACGCAATGCTAGCATTTATTTCAAGAGGGGCAGAATACAAAAACAGAGATGTATTGTTGAAGCTCTATAAGGCACTGGTAAGGCTGCATTTGGAGTATTGTCAGCAATTTGGACACCATATCTGAGGAAGGATCAAGAAAGGATCTCTCTGGAGAGTGTCAAGATGAGGTATACAAGAATGATCCCAGGAATGAGCGTTTGACGGCATTGGGCCTGTACTTGCTGGAGTTCAGACGAATGAGAGGGGGACCTCATTAAAACTTACCAAATTACCCCGTTCCTACTTTTTCCCCATATCCCTTGATTCCTTTAGCCCTAAGAGCAAAATCTAACTCTCTTGAAAACATCCAATGAGTTGGCCCCCACTGTCTTCTGTGGCAGAGAATTCCAGATTCACAACTCTCTGAGAGAAAATTGTTTTCCTCATCTCAGTCCTAAATGGTCTACTTTTTCTTAAACTGTGGCCCCTAGTTCTGGAGTCCCCCAACATCAGGAACACTTTTTTCACGTATCTAGCCTGTCCAATCCCTTAAAACATCTCTATGTTTCAATAAGATATCCTCTCATCCTAAATTCCAGTGAATACAAGCCCAGTCGACCCATTCTTTCATCATATGTCAGTCACTACATCCTGGTGGAACTATGGTGCATTCCCTCAATAGCAATAATGTTCTTCCTCAAATTAGGAGACCAAAATTGCACACAATACTCCAGGTGAGGTCTCACCAGGCCCCTGTACAACTGCAGTAGGACCTCCTTGCTTCTAAACTCAAGTCCTCTCGTAATGAAAGCCAACATGCCATTAGCTTTCTTCACTGCTTGATGTACCTGCATGCTTACTTTCAGCACACACAGGTCTCATTGCACCTCCATTGGCCTAATCTGACACCATTCAATGATCTGCCTTCCTGTTCTTGCCACCAAATTGGATAACCTCACATTTATCCACATTATACTGCATCTGTCATGCATCTGCCCACTTACCCAACCTATCTAATTCACCCTGCAGCCTCATAGCATCTTCATCGCAGCCCACACTGTGTAGTGTGTGTAGAATGGTATTTGTGTGCAGGGATCACTGGTTGGCACGAACTCAGTGGGCAGAAGGGCCTGTTTCCGCGCTGTACCTCTAAACTAAACCAAACTAAAAAAAGATAACTTGGAAATGCTCAGCAGGTCAGGCAGCATCTGTCGTGAGAGAATGTACAATCTAATGTTGCAGCCAGAAGTGATGCATCTTCCATCAGAATTGGTCCTCAGTTTGTGCCTGCTTGCTTTCTTGCAGGCTGTGTAGTGTGGCTGCTATGGAGTGCAGGACTGTGTGGACTTGTGTCGCCGTTAGCAGGAACTCGTTGCCTGCCACTTGCTGCTGAACATGTTCACAGGCCTCGACTATCAGTGGCACCAGTTGGTCCAGACTGTACAGGTTCTGGCTCTGAACATTCATTACCCTCAGCAACCCATGAAGGGTGGACAGGTACTGGAAACAGTTCCTGAGATTACACTGCATGCTGCCCAGTGAGATATGCAGCTGTCTGATCTTCGACATCTCTTCCTTCACCCTACTCAATGTCTCGGTGGCTTTCTCCACTTCCTTCTCTAGCTCCGGCACCCGCCTGTCAATTCGATTCATCTCCTCCTTGTTCTTCTTGATGCTGGCGGTCACTTGGCAAACCTCCTCCCAGGCTTCCTCCACTTCTAGCTTCCTGTACACGTGCTCTTTCTCAAAGGCAACTGCCATAGGGATACCTGCAAGAGAAGACATGTGGTCTGCTCGTGCTCATCGGTACGACATCGAGTATTAGACTCATGTTGCAGCTTTATAAAATATTGGTCAGGCCACATTTGGAGTATTGTGTGCAGTTCTGGATGCCCCTTTATACGAAGAATATGGACACTTTGGAGAGAGTTTACCAGGATGCTGCCTAGATTAGAGGGTATTACCCATAAGGAAACGTTTGAACAAACGTGGATTGCTTTCTCTGGTGTGTTGATGGTTGAAGGGAGACCTGGTGGAAGTTTATAATATTGTGGGAGGTATAGATGAGGTAGGCAGTCAGAACCTTTCTCTTGGGTGGAAATGTCAAAGATCAGAGGGCATGGCTTTAAGGTCAGAGAAAGTATAAAGGAGCTGTGCGGGACATGTTTTTTACATAGAGCGTTGTAGGGGCTTGGAATGCACAAAGGGATAGGAGTGGGGCAGAGATGATAGTGCTGTTTAAGAGGCTTTTAGATATGCACATAATTATGCAAGAAATGAAGGAATATGGATCACATGCAGGCACTTGGTATCATGGACATGTGGGCTGAAAGGCCTGTTCCTGTGCTGCACTGTTCTGTCAGAGTTACTGTTCTCCTCAACGTATAGTGGCAGAGAAGATCCTCTCCAACATAATCCAGTCACCACCCCTCCTAATAAATCAATTGGGGTGACCACAGGATGGTAGCTTTAAACAGAAGCATCGGCTTGTGATATGAGAGGCATTAATGGTCTAGACAGTCACAACCTTTTCCCCAGGGTAGAAATGTCCAACACTAGAGGTCATAGCTATAATATGAGAGGGGAAAAGTTTAATGGAGATGTGCGGGGCAAGGTTTTTTTTTTTTTTACACAGAGAGTAGTGAGGGCCTGGAACGCTTTTCCAGTGGTGGTGGTGGAGGCAGGTACGAATACGGCGTTTAAGAGGTTTTTGGATAGGCACATGGAAATGCAATGGATAGATGGATATGGGTCATGTACAGGCAGATGAGGTCAGTTTAACCTGGCATCATGTTCAGCACAAACATTGTGTGCTGTCCTATATTCTATTTTCTATAATGCCAAAAATCAATGTAGAGGGGCAGGAGCAGGCGATGGGTCACATGATATGGAACAAGTGTTGTGGGCTGTGGGGATTCAATTGGTCAAGTTTCCAGATGGTGGAGGATGTTTTCCAACCAGAAATGTATTGGATGAATCAGGACAGAAGGTATGGATGAATCTTTCAGCAGCTGTTGATGTGTGGTGGTGTAGAACAGTCTGCCAGAGTAGTCATACTCCTTCAGCCACAAGGATCTGTGGTGGCACCTGGCACAGCTGAAAGCGTTGCAGTCTCGTCGCACTAGCGAGCCCGATTCAACCTTGTCCTCTTGTACTGTCTGTGTGGAGTTTGCACATTCTTCCTCTTGGATTTCCCTCTGGTGCTCCGATTCCCTCTCAAGGGTTGTGGATTGGTGGGTTTAGTTTAGTTTAGTTTAGTTTAGATACAGCACGGAAACAGGCCCTTCAGCCCATGCCAAACAGTGATTCCCATATCCTTCGCACCAGGGATAATTTACAATTCTTACCAAAGCCAATTAACCAACAAACCTGTTTGGAATGTGGGAGGAAACCGGAGCTCCCAGAGAAAACCCATGCGGTGAAGGAAAGAACATACAAACTCCATACACACAGCACCCGCCGTCAGGATTTCTGGGTCTTTGGTACTGTCAGGCGGGAACTCTATGGCAGTGCCACTGTGCCACCCAATTAGTTGCTGTGTGATTATCCTCGGTGTGTAGGAGAACCTGGGGGGTGAAGGGAGGGAGCTTAATGGGATGTGGGGAGAACAGCTTCCATGGAATATTAGTGAATGGGGATGCTTTGAGTGCTGCTTGGACTCAATGGGCTGAATGGACTCCTATCTTGTTTTGGAAATGTGAACATTTGCATTCTGAGGTGCTGCCACTTACCAATACATGGAATAACGAAGGACAGACCAATTCCTATGTCTCTCCCCGTCCGCTTCTCTCCCCGTTTGGCCCTGGCTGCAGCCAGCGACTGCTTTGCTTGCTTGAGCCACACGGCGGCACTTTGGACCTGACCTTCAGCCTGTTCCCGCCGAGCGGCCAGGTCTTCCAGCTGCTCCTGTGTGGATGCGAGGTCGGCTTGCAGCTCATCCTGCCTCTTGCTCAACCTGCCCCGTTGTGATGTCAGCTCTTCGCAAGCCTTGTCGACGAGGCCAACGACAGTGCCGGCGGCCTCCTCTGCCGCCAGCGTCCCCGTGTGTGCACCTTCAACCTCGCCCTTGATGTCCTCACACATGGAGTCGCTGAGTTCCCCCGAAGGCGCGTTGACCACGAATTCCAGCAAGGACAACAAGTTAGAGATCCCTTTGAGGAAGTGGGGCAGTGTTGCCTCTTCAAAGTTCCGCTGGTACTTCTCATGGTCCTCCATTGGGCTTTGGGTTAGCTGAGTCTGACAGAAACAATGAATCTTAGTCACCATCGTTTGATCGCAGAAGCTAAATCTGCTGACATTGACAGCGCAGTTGCCAATCGGCACTTCCAAATATTCTTTCTAAATACGTCACCCTGCTCCCTGTTCACTGTCGAGAGCAAAGGGCCAGAACTCAGGGCAACAGCTTGCAATAGGAGCACCCGGACCAGGACACCCTGATAGAGAAGCAGAGAGGTAGGAGATAGGCAGGCACGACCAGAGTTAAAATCAAACGGATGAGGAAGCAGAGAAGAGGAACGGCCTATTCTTGTTATCTTCAGGAAACCAGCTGAGCTACTCATAGAATGTGAGCAGTACAGCACTGCTCATTTGGCCCACAATGTCTGTGCCAAATAATTTCTGCCCTCAGGTGATGTATACCATTTATTCCCTGCATATCCGTGCAACCATCTAAAAATCTCTTAAATGCTTCTATGGTATCTCAATCCACCACTGGTCCAGGCAGCGCATTCCAGGCACTCACTACTCTCTACGTAAAACAAAATTCGCCCCTCACATCTCCTATAAACTTTTTCTCTTTTCTTAAAGGTATGCCCCCCCAGTCCAAGACTGTCTACCCTGTCATTGCTGCACAGAATTGTGTATACTTTTATAAAGTAGTGCTTTTGTAGGGGCCTGGGTTGTACAGGGAAGGACTCGTGCTGCCTGGGACATAAATATTGCACCGAATCAGTTCTAAGGATCTGTTCCCCAAATCTCAAGCATGGTATCTAGGAGTTAGAGAGTTATGCAGCACAGAAACAGGCCCTTAGATTCAACTTGCCATGCCAAACAAGATGGTATTTCTGAGCAGGTCCCACTTGACTGCATTTGCCCCATAGCTACCAAAACCTTTCCTATCCACATCTCTGTCCTAATGTTTTTTAATAGTCTTGGTTGAATCCACTTTGACTGGAGCTTGACTAATGTTGTACCATTTTTTAGGAAAGAAGGCGAGGACAGAGCACAGAATAACAGGTCGGTGAGCCCGACGTCAGAGGTGGGAGATATTGGAGGGATTTTGAGGAGAAGGATCTATCAGGATTCTAGAGAGCGTAAGAAAATGAGAGGTGGTCCCATTGAAATGTACAAATTTTTCACCTGATTTAACAAGGGGAGATGTGGATTGACGTTTCCCCAGGCTGGGCTCTCAGAATAAGGGGTCTTCCATTCACAGAGTTGACACAAAATGTCATCATCCAGGGGGTGGTGAATTGGTCGAGTTCTCACCTCCAGAGGGTGCTGGAGGTTGTCACTGAGTGAGTTTAAAACAGATATTGATAGTTTTGGGGGATATGGGATTAGTGCAGGAATGTGGTGCTGAGATAAAACATCACATGATCATATTGAAAGGTGGAACAAGTGCAAGCAGCAGAATGGCCTCCTCCTGCTATTATGGGAGTGAGAAGAAAGAGATGGATTGATGGAGTTTTTCAGAAGTGAGAAAACTGAGCAATTAGGGCTGCACGGTGGTGCAGCGTTAGAGTTGCGGCCTTATTGTGCCAGAGACTCAAGTTCAATCCTGACTATGGGTGCTGTCTGTACGGACTCTCCCTGTGACCATGTGGATTTTCTCCGAGTGCTCTGGGTTTCTCCTACATTCCAAAGACGTACATGTTTGTAGGTTAATTAGTGTACGGGGTGATGACTGGTCTTCGTGGACTTGGTGGCCCCAAGGGCCTGTATCTGCACTGTATCTCTAAAGTCTAAAGCCTAAAAGCAAACTGACAGAGGTGGAGACACAAGAGACCGACACAAGAAACTGCAGATGCTGGAATCTGAACAAGGGTACCGACCTGAAATGTCACCTGACCATTCCCTCCCCAGATGCTGCCTGCACCACTGAGTTTCTGCAGCTTTTTGTGATTTGAATCTGACTGAGGTGTCTAGTGAGGAAGAGACAGCATGGTGACAACTACCCTAGTGGTGAGAGGATTGAGAATAAGCGACAATAGATACAGGCCAATTGTGGAATAGTATGAAGTGAAGGGGTTTCAGTTTTACCATTGACCACAAAAGAGTTTTACAGCTGTTGGCATGTCCAAAATTTTTTTTATATATAGGCTCTGGGTCTGGTTCGCTATATATACTGTGTTGATCAAAAGGGGAAACTGAACCTCCGGAAACTTATAAGTGCAGGTTCTGGGTTGGCTGGTGGAAGAACCAGGAATCCAGTGGAAATCAGCTCGAGCAATGGTAAATGAAGAAATGTCTTGCTCCCAAAATGTTAGTTCTGTTTCTCTTTCCGCCTGTCGAGTGTTTCCATCATTTCCTGCTTTTATGGTGGGCTGAGTGGCTACTGTATGATCAGGGGGTTGGGGTGGAGGGGGGTGGGGGGGGGGGTGTAGCAGGAGAATAGGGGTGAGGGGAGAATTGGGGGGGGGGGGGGAGGGGGTAAGTAGATGGTCATATGACGGAGAATGAGGGATGGGACTAAGGGTTTACTGAGAGCTGGCAAAGACTGAAAAGCCTCTTTCCACCTTGTATGGAAAATATGAAAGGCATAAATGTGAAAATAGATCAAAGAGATAAGTGAACTAAGTGTCCATTAATGAGTTGGTTTACAGTAGACCGCTGACTATCCAAAGGCATGGTCTCAGTGTTGTTGGTGGCATGGTGACACCGCTGGTAGTGCCAGTGTCTCACTGCTCCAGAGACTTGTTGGACCTCTGGTGCTCTCTGTGTGGGCTTTGCATGGTCACCTTGGGACCATGTGGATTGCCTCTGGATGCACCAGTTTCCTCTCAAAGGAATAGGTTTATGTGTAATTGGCCACTGCATAATGTCCCCAGTGCATAGAATATGGACAGCTGATAGGAATGTGGGGAACATATAATGGAATAATATAGTCCAAATTCAATATAAATGGCTGGTAACAGCTCAGAGGTCTGAAAGGCCAGTTTCCACACACTTTGACTTCAATACTGACCATCACATCCTGTCATCTTAGACCTTCCAAGCACAGAGGATCATGCAATTGGATGGCTAATGGTCGACACAGACACGTTGTGTTGAAGAGCCTATTTCCGTGCCGTGTCTCTCCATGACTATGTTATTTTCTGTAATCACTGACCCTCATTAAGCAGCCAAATGCGTGATCCATTCTGTGTCTGCCCTTCGCCTTTTGTCACAAAGATTCATTCTGTATCCAACTCTTAGTCACCCACATAAAGCAGTCTTTGTGTGACAGTCCTTTCTTGTCTGCAACAAGTCCCAGTCTCCCTGAATGAGCCTTTATGTTGGACAAGTTTTGCCAGCGAGAGAGATTTTCCCATCATTAGTACAGTGCAATGAGCGTGCATTTTTCATCCTGGCCTGGTTTTAGGGTTCCATTTAAACCCGACTGTCACTCGCCATTGATTCTATCCTGTGAGTCTCAATCAGCAGCTAAATGTTCAGACGATAAGTGCCGCTGTTGGAAAAGGCGGGAATACTCGCTGACCAAACCCCAGGCCGCGGAAAGCAGCAGGATTACCAGCATGGACAAATTGGGCTGAAGGGCCTGCCATTGGGCCTTCCGACTGTGACATTGCAGAGAAAGCGGAGCAAAACATAGCTGGAAATAAGCTGGAAATACAATCCTAACATCTTGGAAATCTGCAGCAGAGACTGGGAAGAACTAACATTCTCATCAATCAAATACAGAATTGTCAGGGTACAAAATAAGGCCACTCAGCCTTGCTGAGAATGTATTCTGTGGACCGTTCCCACTTCCTTATTCAAGGGCTGTAGGTCTAAAAATCTTGGCCCTTTAAATGCTCATGCAAGGATATAGAATATAGAACACTACAGCATAGGAAAAGCCCCTTCGGCCCATGCCATTTATGCCGACTACGACGTCAATTTAAAATGCATACGGTCTATATATAACTCTCCATTTCCGGTTTGATCAAATCTTTGACCAAAAGTCTCTTAAACATTGCTATCTATTCTGCTTCAACCATCACCCCTTTCAGTATGTTCCAGGCACCTACCACTCTCCCTGCAAAATACTCCTGTTTGTCCATCTCATTTAAACTTTTGTCCTCTCACCTTTAAAGCTATGTCCTCCCATATCCGAAGCATTTCTTATTTGTGGTAATGGTCCCTGCCTCCGTCAGCTGTCTGACAGAGAAATCAAGGTCACCACAACTCATTGAGTGAAATTATTTTCATTGCCCCGAGTTGTTTTTCCAGTTCCCTTCCGTCTGTATGACTCCTATTCCCTAGTTGCCACCTAACCTAACAACCCAACTCCAACTGGCAACACTTTCTCCTCCTTTACTCCAACAAATCATAGAACATAGAATAATACACCACATGTATAGACCGTTTGACCCACAATGTCTGTGCCAAACACGATAAACCATAAAATAAAACGAACCTGGACTTGAACCAAGGTCTCAACACAGATGGGGCAGGAGGAGATTGACTCTACAAGAGGCGGTGATGAACTACTTTCTCTACTCACACGGGGACTCATATGTGCTTCTGATTCATGGCTTCAAGTTTCTCAATGCCACCCTGAACACGCCTTCTCCACTTTGAGTGGTCTCGGCCAGGGATTCCCCAGAGTAGGAATGCTGCTTTTCTTCAAGGAAACTTTCAGAGCCTGCCTGAATTTTTCCTGTATCCTATGAGAGAGTTTGGAACAGAATGTTCGTTCTGGAAGTCATTGGAACCGCATATCCTGCCCGACATATCTGACTATGTGGAACTACAGGCTCAATGCTGAGTGAAGACACTGATGCTAGTATCATGATCAAAGCACAAAGTGCTGGAGGAACTCCGCAGGCCAGGCAGCATCTGGGGGAACGAATGGACAGACTATGTTTTATGGCCGGGATCGTCTGATGACCAGACACGTGTATCCATTTCCCTCCAGAGATGCTGACTGACCCCCGAGTTGCGTCCTGCATTTTGCGTGAGTTTTCAATTAAAATAAGAAACACCATTCACCCTAAACGCACAGAAAATATCTATCAATCTCTGCCTTCAAAATATCAATTGATTTGGACTCCGCAGCCGTCTGTGGCAGGGAATTAACAGATTCACCACCCTCAGAAGAAATAAATTCCCATATCTTTCTAAAAGTCCCAGGGTTTTCTCCCTCCCCTCCCTTTCTGTATGTCTCTCCCTCTTTTTCTGTCCAGTGTATATGTATATGTATATCATATATATACTCTCTCTCGCGCGTCCATGAAGTGCATTCCGCCATTCAATCATGACTGATCTATCTTTCCCTCTCAACGCCGATCTCCTGCCTCCTCCCATGACCCATGACACCCGGACTCAAGAACTCCCGTTCAGTTAGGTTTATTGTGACATGTAGAGTGAACATTTTTTTGTTGCGTACTGTGTGTCCCTATCCGTTCCAGGTGTCCCCCTATCATGGGGTTCTGCCCCAGTCTGTGTCCCGGTCGAACTCTTTCGCTGTACGGGGCGCACTGGGTTTTTGGCTCGGATGGATTCCACTTGTCACGGGCGAGCTGTAGATCCCTGTGTCCCGGGTGAACAATATCCACCACTGTCTGGCCTGGCCACACTGCATTTCTATCAGTCTCCCTACCTGCTTCCACTACCTGCAACCTCCGACAACCACCTGCAACCTCCGGGAACCGCACGGAAACCTTGGGTGGGGCGCAAAGTCTCCAGAGGTTTCCGATCAGGTTTCCTACGTGGGACAGGGGCATTAGATGACAGGATGAGATGGTCAGTATTAACGTCAAAGTGTGTGGAAACTGGCTTTTTAGACCTCTGAGCCCTTACCAGCCATTTATATTAAATTTGCACTATAGGGAGGTTTCACGGCAGTCGGGTCACCACCCATGACCCGTACTGTTGCTACGCTACTCCAAATGGATTATACGCGATGAACTGCAGGTAGGCACTTACCATTGTTTCCAGCGTAGCGGGCCCGTTAAAACCCGCTGAAATTGTCAATTGTTGCGCTGTAAATAATTATGGAAATCGGGATAAGCGTGAGAGACATTTAGCCTACTTCAGAATTCCAAAAGTGAGGAGAAATGACGGCAGATAGAAGCGAAAGCTGAAGGGACAACAACAGACAGTGCTGAGCGAACATTGGCCGTTTGCTCACTGCATTTCATCAACTAAGGTGTTTTTTCTTGATTCCTTTGGCATCTAAAAAGTTTCAGAAGTGATAAACCTGGCTGTAATTTTTTTAAATCGCCCATGGTTCCCGTGGATTTTTACATACAAAATGAAAACGCATTTGAAGACAATTTTACAGCCAGATTTATCACATCTGAGAATTTTTAGATACCAAAGGAATCAAGAAAAAACACAAATAATGCCTTACTTGATGAAATGCAGTGAGCAAACGCTATAATTCCCAATATTTTCAATGTTTACCAAGCACTTTAGCTGCTGTTGTCCCTTCAGTTCTCGCTTCTCTACACCTTCATTTCGCTTCACTTTTGGAATTCTGAAGTTGGGTACATGTCTCTCACACTTACCCCGACTCCCACAATTTTTTTCAGCGCAAAAATTCAAAATTTTGGCGGTTTTTAACAGGTAGGAAAGTACGCGTTTTTAGCATTAATAACATATACCGGAAGTGACGGATGTCCTCCAGATGGATTTAGCGGCTCCGTGCGTCGAGCCCTCTGACCCAGTGACCTTTCGTGCAACCTCCCGATATTATCCCATTTTATTTTCCCCACATTCCTATCTAGTCCGGATTCTATGCATTGGGGTCAATTTTCAGTGGTCAATTTGCAGTGGCCAATTACACACAAACCTATTTCTTTGAGAGGAAACTAGTGCATCCAGAGGAAACCCACATGGTCACAAGGAGATCGCGCAAAGCCCACACAGAGAGCACTAGAGGTCCAACAAGTCCCTGTAGCTGTGAGACAGTGAGTGGCACTACCAGCTGTGTCAATGTGCCACCACCAATACTGAGACCATGCGTTTGGATAGTCCTTTCCATCAGCGGTCTACCGTAACCAACCCATTAATGGACAGCCAGCTCACTTATCTCTGATCTATTTTCATATTTATGTCTTTCATATTTTCCATACAAGGTGCAAAGAGGCTTTTCGGTCCATTGAATCTTTGCCAGCTCTCGCGCCAATAGTGCACTCCGCCATTCAATCATGACTGATCTATCTTTCCCCCTCAACCCCGATCTCCTGCCTCCTCCCCTGACCCCTGACACCCGGACTCAAGAAACCCAGTTCAGTTAGGTTTATTGTGACATGTAGAGTGAAAAACGTTTTGTTGCGTGTTATGTGTCCCTATCCGTTCCAAGTGTCCCCCTATCATGGGGTTCTGCCCCAGTCTGTGACCTAGTCGAACTCTTCCGCTGTCCGGGGCGCACTGTTTTGTTTTTGTCTCGGATGGATTCCACTTGTCACGGGCGAGCTGTAGATCCCTGTGTCCCGGGTGAACAATATCCACCACTGTCTGGCCTGGACACATTGCATCTGCCTGTGTTCAGGTCAAACTGTGTCGCTGTACTGGGCGGGCTATGTCTCTGTGTCCCGGCCGGACCGTAGCCCTCAACGACTTTACCGATCCCAGGCATCGAGTCTCTCCCTTTTCCGAGAGGATTGTGTTCCCTGCCGTCCATATACTTCTCTGTGTCCCTTTTTTGATTTTTGTTTTAGAGATATAGCGCGGAAACGACAAGCGAGCACTATCGAGCCTCCACACTGGGGACAATTTACAATTCTTACCTTAGTAAATTAATCTACAAACCTGGAGTACGTGTGGGGTTAGGAGGGGAGGGGAGGGGGGGTCCGAGCACCCGGAGAAAACCCACGCGGTCACAGGGAGAACACACAAACTCCGTACAGATAGCGCCCGCAGTCAGGATCGAACCCGGGTGTCAGGCGCTGTAAATGCAGTAAATCCACCGCTGCGCCACTGTGTTCCATATCCCAAACCTATCGAGATATTCACCTGACCCGTGCACTATTGAACTTCCCGGGAATTGTGCCTGGAAAATAACCGTTAGATCGAGGAGTACAGGCAAAGTTTAGAGAATATAGCGCGAAAATAGGCACCTTCGGGCCGCAGAGTCCGCGCTGACCAGCGATCCCCGCACATTAACGCTACCATACACACACACTAGGGACAATTTACATTTATACCAAGCAAATTAACCGACATACCTGTACGCCTTTGGAGTGTGGGAGGAAACCGAAGATCTCGGAGAAAAACCAGGCGGTCACGTAGAAACTCCGTACAGACAGCACCCGTATTCTGGATAGAACCCGGGTCTCCGGCGCCGCTGTAAGACAGTAACTCTACCGTCGCCCAAAGAACGAGGCAGAGGGACAGAGAGGACGGGAGCTAGGGCGCCACAGGGGACGAGTATCTCTCTCACCTTGATTACAGCAGTCCAGCGGGCAACAGTGCGAGCGATGGGTCAGCGACTGGAAGCCAGAACACGGTCAAGGATCCCGTCAAGCGAAGTGTGGTCGAAGTGGTCTTTTGCAGAGGGCGCTGGCGCCAGGGGCGGAGTTTGCCGGAAAAAACAGCGACCGAAAATAAGAGAGAACCAAGAGTAAAGTTAGGGAACTATTGCAGTTTCACAGCGATGGGGGCTGGGGCTTTAATAGAAAGCGCTTGCTGCCGACTGTGCAGCTGAGATAAGCCCGGAGCGGGAGGAGGGTGCGGGTGGGGCCGGGAGGAGATTGGTCAGAGGGAAAGAGTGTGAAGCAACGGGCTTCACAGTCAGTGGTAAAGATGTCTGCGGACTTTGGCATCTGGGATAGACACAACATTTTGGAGCAACTCAGAGGGTCAGGCTGCATCTATGGAGAAAGGGAGTATGTGACGTTTCGGGTAGAGACCCTTCTTCAGACTGAGAGTCAGGGGAGAGGGAAACTAGAGATATGAAAAGGCACAGAGAACAAATTAATGAAAGGTACGCAAGATGTCAGAAGAATGGTCTCGACCCGAAACTTCACCTATTCCTTATCTCGGGAGATGCTACCTGGCCCGTTGAGTTACTCCAGCATTGTGTGTCTATCTTCGGTGTAAAACAGCATCTGCAGTTCCTTCCCACACATTCTGAAAGCTGGAATTGGGAGTGGGAACGGATGGGAACCAACAAAGGGGACTTTACGTTTTTAGCAGGATAAAATCAAATGGCGAAAGTTAAATTACTTACACCGGATTCAAATGTCGTGGGGTTGATAACGAAGACCCACGCTGGCGTGGGAGGGTGGGTTAGTTGGTTGTCGCGGTGTTGCAGGCTACACAGTAGCGCTGCGGCACAATGCCAGGGATCCGGGATAGTCGAGACTAGAGTCATAGTCATACACACAGCATGGAAACAGGCCCTTCGGCCCAACTCGTCCATGCCAACCAAGATGGCCCATGAGGCTGGTCCCACTTGCCTGCGTTTGGCCCATATTTCTTCAGAAGGTGGTAAATCTGCAGATTTCAAGCGGAACTGGAGGACGTCATTGGGTATGTTTAAGGCATCGATTGCCAGGTTATTGATTGGGTTGTTAGTGGTTATGGGGAGAACACATGAAAATGTTAAGGAGGAAAGGTAGATCAGCCATGATTGAATGATGGCATAGGCATGATGGGCCGAATGGTCTAATTCTGATCCTATAACTTGTATGTCCTTCAAACCTTTCCTATCCATGCACCTGTCCAAATGTCTTTTAAAATGCTGTTATTGCACCTGCTTCAATTAACTCTTTAGGTAGATAGAGACAAAAGGCTGGAGTAACTCAGCCGGTCTGACGGCATCTCTGGAGAAAACTAATAGGTGACGTTAATAGCCGAGACCCTTCTTCAGACTGAAAAGCAGGGCGAAGGGAAACGACAGATAAAGGCAGTGATGTCTGGAGAGAAAGAACAAATTAATGAAAGGTATGTAAAGAAGTAACAATGATAAAGGAATCAGGCCATTTTAGCAGTGGGCTTAGTGAAAACGAGTGATATTTCTCGTTTCCCTTTCCCTTGACTCTCAGTCCGAAGAAAGGTCTTGACATAAAACCATATAACCATATAACAATTACAGCACGGAAACAGGCCATCTCGACCCTTCTAGTCCGTGCCGAACACATATTCTCCCCTAGTCCCATATACCTGCTCTCAGACCATAACCCTCCATTCCTTTCTCGTCCATATAACTATCCAATTTATTTTTAAATGATAAAAACGAACCTGACTCCACCACCTTCACTGGAAGCTCATTCCACACAGCCACCACTCTCTGAGTAAAGAAGTCCCCCCCTCATGTTACCCCTAAACTTCAATCCCTTAATTCTCAAGTCATGTCCCCTTGTTTGCATCTTCCCTCCTCTCAGTGGGAAAAGCTTATCCACGTCAACTCTGTCTATCCCTCTCATCATTTTAAAGACCTCTATCAAGTCCCCACTTAACCTTCTGCGCTCCAAAGAATAAAGCCCTAACTTGTTCAACCTTTCTCTGTAACTTAGTTGCTGAAACCCAGGCAACATTCTAGTAAATCTCCTCTGTACTCTCTCTATTTTGTTGACATCCTTCCTATAATTAGGCGACCAAAATTGTACCCCATACTCCAGAATTGGCCTCACCAATGGCTTGTACAATTTTAACATTACATCCCAACTTCTATACTCAATGCTCTGATTTATAAAGGCCAGCACACCAAAAGCTTTCTTTACCACCCTATCTACATGAGATTCCACTTTCAGGGAACTGTGCACAGTTATTCCCAGATCCCTCTGTTCACCTGCATTCTTCAATTCCCTACCATTTACCATGTACGTCCTATTTTGATTTGTCCTGCCAAGATGTAGCACCTCACACTTATCAGCATTAAACTCCATCTGCCATCTTTCAGTCCGCTCTTCCAACTGGCATAAATCTCTCTGTAGACTTTGAAAATCTACTTCATTATCCACAACCCCTCCAATCTTAGTATCATCTGCATACTTACTAATCCAATTTAGCACACCATCATCCAGATCATTGATGTACATGACAAACAACAGTGGACCCAACACAGATCCATGTGGCACTCCACTAGTCACTGGCCTCCAACCTGACAAACAACCATCCACCATTACTCTCTGGCATCTCCCATTCAGCCACTGTTGAATCCATCTTGCTACTCCACCATTAATACACAACCATTGAACCTTCTTAACCAACCTTCCATGAGGAATCTTGTCAAAGGCCTTACTGAAGTCCATACATACAACATCCACTGCTTTACCCTCATCAATTTCCCGAGTAACCTCTTCAAAAAATTCAAGAAGATTAGTCAAACATGACCTTCCAGGCACAAATCCATGTTGACTGTTCCTAATCAGACCCTGTTTATCCAGATGCTTATATATATATTATCTCTAAGTACCCTTTCCATTAATTTGCCCACCCTGACGTCAAACTAACAGGTCTATAATTGCTAGGTTTACTCTTGGACCCCTTTTTAAACAATGGAACAACATGCGCAGTACACCAATCCTCCGGCACTATTCCCATTTCTAATGTCATTTGAAATATTTCTGTCATAACCCCTGCTATTTCTACTAACTTCCCTCAATGTCCTAGGGAATATCCTGTCCGGACCTGGAGACTTATCCACTTTTATATTTCTCAAAAGTGTCAGTACTTCCTGTTCTTTGAATCTCATAGTTTCCATAGCTACTCTACTTGTTTCCCTTACCTCACATAATTCAATATCCTTCTCCTTGGTGAATACCGAAGAAAATAAATTGTTCAATATCTCCCCCATCTCTTTTGGCTCTGCAGATAGCTGTCCACTCTGACTCTCTAATGGACCAATTTTATCCCTCATTATCCTTTTGCTATTAACGTCACCTATTCCTTTTCTTTTCTCCAGAGGTACTGTCTGACCACTGAGTTATTCCAGCTTTTTGTGTATTTCTTCAATTTAAACCAGCATCTGCAGTTCCTTTCTACACAACTCTTCGGATAGATAGTTGCATATACCCACCACCATCTGAGTTAAAAAGCAGCCCCTCAGTTTCATATTAAATCTTGCCTCCCTCACCGTAAATATACATTCTCTTGTTTTTTTAATTCCTCTTCCCTGGGTAAAAGATTATTTGCTTTCACCCCATCAATTTCCCTCATGATTTTATACACCTCTATAAGATAATAGACAATAGTCTATTATTGTCTATTGTCAATTGATTTTTTACACCTCTATAAGATCACCCCTCATAGTCATAGAGTGATACAGTGTGGAAACAGGCCCTTCGGCCCAACTCGCCTACACCGGCCAACAATGTCCCAGCTACAATAGTCCCACTTACCTGCAGTTGGTCTATATCCCTCCAAACCTGTCCTATCCATGCACCTGTCGAATTGTTTCTTAAATAATGGGATAGTCCCAGCCTCAACTATCTCCTCTGGCAGCTTGTTCCATACACCCACCACCCTTTGTGTGAAAAAGTTACCCCTTGGATTCCTATTAAATCTTTTCCCCTCCACCTTGGTCCTCGATTCCCCTACTGTGGGCAAAGACAGTGCATCTACCCGATCTATTCCTTTCATGATTTTGTATACCTCTATAAGATCTCCCCTCATCCTCCTGTGCCCCATGGAATAGAGACCCAGCCTACTCAAACTCTCCCAATAGCTCACACCCTCTAGTCCTGGGAACATCCTCGTAAATATTTCCTGAACCCTTTCAAACTTGACAATATTTCTCCTATAACATGGTGCCCAGAACTGACCAGAATATTCTAAATGCGACCTTACCAACGTCTTATACAACTGCAACATAACCTCCCAACTTCTATACTCAATCCTCTGACTGATGAAGGCCAAAGTGGCAAATGCCTTGTTGAGCGACCTGCGACTTGACCTTCAAGGAACCATGCACCTGTACTCCTAGATCCCTCTGCTCTACAACACTACCCAGAGGCCTACCATTTACTATGTAGGCCCTGTCCTTGTTCGACATCCCAAAATGCATCACCTCACACTTTTGTGTATTAAATTCCATCAACCATTCCTTCACCCACCTGGCCAACTGGAAGCAATCCTGAGATCAATACCCTGCAGGTGCTGCTTTTCAGTCTTCTACCCAATTCCGTAAATTTTTGTTGCAGAACCTCCTTCCTCTTCCTACCTATATCATCTGTGCCAACATACACAACAACCTCTGGCTGCTCCCCCTCACTGGTGAGGGTACCATACAGCCGCCCTGGGACGTCCTGGACCCTGGCACCAGGGAGGCAACACACCATCCTGGAGTCTCGCCTGCTGCAGCAGAATCTCTTATCCGCAACTCTGATGATGGAGTCTCCCACCACTACGGCTCTGCCTGATGTCACTCTTCTCCATTGAGCCTCGGCACCAGGGTTGGAATCACAGCCCTGGCAACCACTCAATCTTGCTGTGTCATCTGCACCCAACCTGGTTACAATAGGTACAGCCACCTGGGGTCTTCTGCACTTAATGTTTCTCATCGTCACCACCCTTTGCTCTTCCTGTATCCTTGGTGAGAAAACCTCACTGAAGATTTTCCTGAGGTCATCCATCCAGCTGCTGCTCCAGTTCCCCAACACGTTCATTCAGGAACTGCACCTGGACTCAATTTATGCAGGTGTAGATGTCAGAAGCTCCAGCAGTGTCCCTGAGTTCCCACCTCCTGCAGGAAACACACTGTACCAAGTCGACGGCCATTTTTTCAGTGGACAAAAAAAATCACAAATTTCGAATCAAGTGTGGCATCCTTGCCTCAGCCTCCTCGCCGAAGACTCTTGAGCCAAAGACTCACACTTCACCTCCCATAGCACTTCACCTCAGCAAGGCCGTTCCCAAAAAGTCGCTGCACCACAGCTGCGCTTATTTTTATCTGCTACCTTATCAAATACTTTAGGACTAATCTGTGAGCTACTTGAACCCTCGGCCTTCAGTACTCCAAGGAATAAAATCCTAGCCTGCTCAACCTCTTCCCATAGCTCAGCGCCTCAAGTCCGGGTAACGTAATTGTAAATCTTCTCTGCATTCTTCACAGCCGAATGGCATCCTTCCTATAGCAGGTGGATACAGTTGAGACGCGTTTTAGTTGGCAGATTAGTGGACAAAGGCTAGAGATGAAAAGGAATGTCAGATAAGAAGAGGGAAATGTAAAGCTAGGAGGGATATAGGTGGAAGGGGACGGGTGGGTGAGTGAGTGGTGGAAGGAAGCAGGATAGTGGTAAAAGTGGGTGATCACCAAGGTGTGGCTCAGGCTAGTTGGATCTCCGGGTAGCTAATCATTTTAACTCACCCTCCCATTCCCATACCAACCTCTCTGTGCTGGGACCTCTCCATTACCAGAGGAAGGACACATACAAATTGAAGGAACAGCACCTCATATTCCGCTTTGCCGACAGAAATGCTGAAGAAACTCAGCGGGTGAGGCAGCATCTATGGAGAGAAGGAATATGCGACGTTTCGTGTCGAGACCCATCTTCCGACTGATATCGGGGGGGCAGAGGTGGAGGCAGTAGGCTTGTAGGAGAGCTGGGAAGGTGAGGGGGAGAAAGCAAGGACTACCTGAAATTGGAGGTCAATATTCATACCATTGGGGGTGTAAGCTACCCAATCGAAATATGAGGTGCTGTTCCTCCAGTTTGCGCTGGGCCTCACTCTGGCAATGGCGGAGGCCTAGGATAGAAAGGTCGGATTTGGAATGGGAGGGGGAGTTGAAGTGCTGAGCCACAGGGGAGATGGGATTCTTTATCTCCATAGATGCTGCCTCACCCGCTGAGTTTCTCCAGCATTTTTGTCTGCCTTTGACTTTTCCAGCATCTGCAGATCTTTCTTAATCATATTCCGCTTGGGTACTTTATAACATAACAGTATGAACATCGAATTCTTCAATGTTATGTAACATCTTTCTTTGTGTTGAAAGGAATAACAGATGCTGGGATATACCGAAGATAGACACAAAATGCTGGAGTAACTTAGCAGGTTAGGCAGCATCACTGGAGAAAAGGGATGGGTGACATTTCGGGTCTGAGAAAGGGTCCCAACCCAAAACATTACCCATCCTTTTTCTCCAGAGATGCAGCCTGATCCTCTGAGTTACTCCAGCACTATGTGTATATCTCTCTTCCCTTCTCTCTTTCCTGTGCCCCCCAACCCCTCCTTCACCCCTACCCTAACTCCACCACCCCTCCTCTTCTTCCCCAGCCACCCCCCTCCATTTACCCCATCAGGCATCCCTACAACAAGTGTATGTTGTCGTCTGCAGAAACAAAAACAAATTGCTGGAGGAGCTCATCGAGTCAGGCAGCATCTGTGCAGGGAAGTGGACTGACAACATGTACAATGAATGGAGGGTTGTGGTCTGAGTGCAGGTAGATGGGACTAGCGGAGAATAAGTGTTCGGCACGGACTAGAAGGGCCGAGATGGCCTGTTTCCGTGCTGTAAAATTGTTATATGGTTTATATGGTACTCTCACAGTTCTGAGGAAGGTTCTTCTCCACTTGACTCAGATCCTCTTCCCACAGACGCTACCTGACTTACCGAGTCCTCGAGTATTTGCTGGGTTTTTTTAATTTTAATTTCCAATAAACTCAGTTTTTAAATTTAATTTCCAGTATCTGCATTTGTTTTCCATTTTGACGAAACATCACACCCACTCTCCCCAAGAACCCAATTTCGAGGAGAAGCGGAACGTTTCCCTGGGCTCTGGAGCATCATTTCATGTTCAGCAAGCAGCGCCTTGCCGCAGCTTCCCCGGGACAGCCCGCGGTCCCGGCGCTGGGACCCCGGCGCTGCTGCACCAGCTGAGACCCCGGCGCTGAGACCCCGGCGCTGAGAGCCCGGCGCTGCTGCACCAGCTGAGACCCCGGCGCTGAGACCCCGGCGCTGGGACCCCGGCGCTGGGACCCCGGCGCTGCCGGCGCTGAGACCCCGGCGCTGAGACCCCGGCGCTGAGACACCCCGGCGCTGGGACCCCGGCGCTGCTGCACCAGCTGAGACCCCGGCGCTGAGACCCCGGCGCTGAGACCCCGGCGCTGCTGCACCAGCTGAGACCCCGGCGCTGGGACCCCGGCGCTGGGACCCCGGCGCTGCTGCACCCGCTGAGACCCCGGCGCTGCTGCACCAGCTGAGACCCCGGCGCTGAGACCCCGGCGCTGAGACCCCGGCGCTGAGACCCCGGCGCTGCTGCACCAGGGCGGGACCGGGCGGCTCAGACAGGGACCGAATCCCCGCCAGTGCCCGGACCGCATGTCCGGCTCCGAGCATTCGGCGACCCGTGCTCACTGGGACACCGACTGAGGAGGGGAGACGGGTTCAGGGACGGACCTGCTTCCGGTTATCAGTTTCTATGGTGGCGGAAGCCGGTGGGTGATTCTCACTCAGGTCCATGCAACGGGGGGAATGGAGGAATGTGAATAATATGATGGGGGGGAGGGGTGGGGGACAGGGAGGGGGTGAGGGGGGGGGGGGGGGGGTTGGTGAGGGGGTGGGGACAGGGGGGGTGAGGGGGGGAGGGGGTGAGGGGAGAGGGGGGGAGGGGGTGAGGGGGTTGGGGGACGGGGGTGTGAGGGGGTTGGGGGGAGGGGTGTTGGGGGGGGGGGGGGGTGTTAGGGGGTTGGGGGGAGGGGTGAGGGGGTGGGGACAGGGGGTGAGGGGGTTGGGGACGGGGTGGGGGGTTGGGGACGGGGGTGAGGGGGTTGGGGAGGGGGGGAGGGGGTTGGGGGGGGGTGAGGGGGTTGGGGAGGGGGTGAGGGGGGTGGGGGGGGAGGGGGTGAGGGGGTGGGGGACAGGGGGGGAGGGGGTTGGGGACAGGGTTGGGGGAGGGGGTGAGGGGGTTGGGGAGTGGGGGGGGTTGGGGACGGGGTGAGGGGGTTGGGGACAGGGGGTGGGGGAGGGGGGGGGTGGGGGGGGACGGGGGTGAGGGGGTTGGGGAGGGGGTTGGGGACGGGGGTGAGGGGGTTGGGGACAGGGGGAGGGGGGTGGGGGAGGGGGGAGAGGGGGTTGGGGACGGGGGGTGAGGGGGTTGGGGACGGGGGAGGGGGTTGGGGAGGGGGGTGAGGGGGTGGGGACGGGGGTGAGGGGGGGTGAGGGGAGGGGGGGGTGAGGGGGTTGGGGACGGGGGGGGGGGGGTGGGGGGGGGGGTGGGGGGGACGGGGAGAGGGGGGGGGGGTTGGGGACAGGGGTGTGAGGGGGTTGGGGACAGGGGTGGGGTGGGGGGTTGGGGAGGGGGGGAGGGGGGGGTTGGGGAGAGGGGTGGAGGGGGTTGGGGACAGGGGTGAGGGGGGTTGGGGACAGGGGTGAGGGGGGGGGGGGGACGGGGGTGAGGGGGTTGGGGACGGGGGGTGAGGGGGTTGGGGGAGGGGGGTGAGGGGGTTGGGGGACAGGGGGAGGGGGTTGGGGACAGGGGGGGGGTTGGGGGGGGGGTGAGGGGGGTGTGGGGACAGGGGGGAGGGGGTTGGGGACGGGGGTGAGGGGGTTGGGGAGGGGGGTGGGGGGGTGTTGGGGACGGGTTGGGTGAGGGGGGTTGGGGACGGGGGTGAGGGGGTTGTTGGGGACAGGGGGTTTTTTTTGGGGGTGTTGGGGGGGGGGGGTGGGGGGGGGGGACGGGGGGTTGTTGGGGACAGTGGGGGGTGGGGGGTGGGGGGTTGGGGACAGGGGGGGTGGGGGTTGGGGGGGGTGGGGGGTGGGTTGGGGGTGGTGAGGGGTGTGAGGGGGGGGGGGGTTGAGGGGGTTGGGGGGGGGGTGAGGGGGTTGGGGACAGGGGTGAGGGGGTTGGGGACGGGGGTGAGGGGGTTGGGGACAGGGTTGAGGGGGTTGGGGACAGGGTGTGAGGGGGTTGGGGGAGGGGGTGAGGGGGTTGGGGACAGGGTGTGGGGGGGTTGGGGACAGGGGTGAGGGGTTGGGGAGGGGGGGTTGGGGACAGGGTGGAGGGGGTTGGGGACAGGGGTGAGGGGTTGGGGGGACAGGGGTGAGGGGGTTGGGGAGGGGGGTGAGGGGGTTGGGGACGGGGTGAGGGGGTTGGGGACAGGGTGTGAGGGGGTTGGGGAGGGGGTGGGGGGGTGGGGGACGGGGGAGGGGGTTGGGGACAGGGGTGAGGGGGTTGGGGACAGGGGTGAGGGGTTGGGGGACAGGGGTGAGGGGGGGGTTGGGACAGGGGTGAGGGGGTTGGGGACAGGGGTGAGGGGGGGTTGGGGACAGGGGGGAGGGGGTTGGGGGGGGGGGGTGGGGGGGTGAGGGGGTTGGGGACAGGGGTGAGGGGTTGGGGACAGGGGGTGAGGGGGGTTGGGGGTGAGGGTGTTGGGGTTGGGAGGTTGTGGAGGGGTTGGGGGGGTTGGGGGGTGTGGGGGGGGGTGAGGGGGTTGGGGAGGGGGTTGAGGGGGGTTGGGGACAGGGGTGAGGGGGTTGGGGACAGGGGGGTGAGGGGGTTGGGGAGGGGGTGGGAGGGGGTTGGGGACAGGGGTGTGAGGGGGTGGGGTGGGGGGTTGGGGAGGGGGAGGGGGGGGGACGGGGGTGAGGGGTTGGGGACAGGGGGTTGAGGGGGTTGGGGACAGGGTGAGGGGGTTGGGGACAGGGGTGTGAGGGGGTTGGGGGACAGGGGTGGGGGTTGGGGACAGGGGTGAGGGGTGGGGTTTGGGGACAGGGGGTGAGGGGGTTGGGGACAGGGGGTGAGGGGGTTGGGGAGAGGGGGGAGGGGGTTGGGGAGAGGGGTGAGGGGGTGGGGACAGGGGGAGGGGGTTGGGGAGAGGGGTGAGGGGGTTGGGGACAGGGGTGGGGGTTGGGACAGGGTGTGAGGGGTGGGGACAGGGGTGAGGGGGGGGAGGGGGGACAGGGGGTGAGGGGGTGAGGGGGTGGGGAGAGGGGTGAGGGGGTTGGGGAGAGGGGGTGAGGGGGTTGGGGACAGGGGGGGGGTTGGGGAGGGGGTGGTGAGGGGGTGGGGGGGGGTGAGGGGTTGGGGAGGGGGGTGGGGGGGGTGTGAGGGGTGGGGGAGGGGTGAGGGGGTTGGGGGACAGGGGTGAGGGGTTGGGGACGGGGGGTGAGGGGGTTGGGGACAGGGGAGGGGGTGAGGGGGTGGGGGGAGGGGGTGAGGGGGTTGGGGAGAGGGGGTGAGGGGGGTTGGGGACAGGGGTGAGGGGGTTGGGGACAGGGGTGAGGGGGTTGGGGAGAGGGGGTGGGGGGGGAGGGGTGAGGGGGTTGGGGACAGGGGTTGGGGGTTGGGGGGGGTGGTGAGGGGTGGGGAGAGGGGTGAGGAGGGGGTTGGGGAGAGGGGTGAGGGGGTTGGGGGTTGGGGTGAGGGGGGTTGGGGAGGGGTGAGGGGTGGGGAGGGGGTTGGGGGGGAGGGGTGAGGGGGTTGGGGAGAGGGGTGAGGGGTTGTGGGGACAGGGGTGAGGGGTTGGGGACAGGGGTGTGGGGTTGGGGAGGGGGTGAGGGGGGTTGGGGACAGGGGTGAGGGTTGGGGGGGGGAGGGGTGAGGGGGTTGGGGAGAGGGGGGGTGAGGGGGTTGGGGACAGGGGGTGAGGGGGTTGGGGACAGGGGTGAGGGGGTTGGGGACAGGGGTGAGGGGGTTGGGGGACAGGGGTGAGGGGGTTGGGGACAGGGGTGAGGGGGGGGGTGGGGGGGGTTGGGGGGACAAGAGGGGGGGGTGGGGGGGGGGGCAGGGGGGGGGGGGGGGGGGGGGAGGAAGGGGGGGGGGGGGGTTGGGGTGAGGGGGTTGGGGGCAGGGGTGAGGGGGGGGGGGCAGGGGGAGGGGTTGGGGGCAGGGGTGAGGGGGTTGGTGGGGAACAGGGTGAGGGGGGGTGGGAACAGGTGTGAGGGGGTTGGGGACAGGTATGAGGTGGTTGGGGAGAGGTTGATAGTGTAGGGTAGGAAGGAACTGCATATGCTGGTTTAAACTGAAGATAAACATAAAATGCTGGAGTAACTCAGTGGGACAGGCAGCATCTGTGGAGAGACGGGATGGCCGATGTTAAGGGTCGAGACCCTTCTTCAGTCTGACTCTCTTACCAACGATCAATTTCAGTACCACAGTTCGCCAAGTTTTAACATTAACCGTGTGACTTTATGTTAAATCTTTCCGTAGGCAGAGATGCAGATAACCGTCCGACACACAAAGCCACTACTGCAACTGACACTGGCTGTAATCAAACCTGATGGAGTGGCACATCCACTGATCCTGCAGGTAGAAATCTTTGATCTATTACTACCAATTCTCCCCTCTTGCCTGTGTCCACTGGGCGAGAAACATAACTTATCGTACCACTGAACCTGTCCAGTGCCACCCCTAGGTATACAAGGGTCATGGCCAATAGTGAAAAAAAAACTTGGCAGTGAACAGGTTAATGACCTTAGCACACTCATGCTTTTGGTGTTGGTTTATTATTGTCTTGTGTACCAAGCTACAGTGGAGTATCACAGTGTGACACGATGAGCACAACCTTCGTCCTTCCACTCAGGGCAGCCCTTGGGATCGAGGGAGGCTTGCTTCCGCTCAGGTGTTCTGGGTTCTGAGGCAGCTGATGTGGAAGGTATGTTTGGGGCAGGTGATGCTTGGTGGGTCAGCAGGACAGTGGGCACAGTGGTGCAGCAGTAATGTTGCTGCCTTACAGTGCCACAGACCCGGGTTAGATCCTGACTAGGTACGCTGTTTGTACTTTCTTCCCGTGACTGTTTGGGTTTTCTCCGGTTTCCTCCCACACTCCAAAGACGTCCATGTTTGTAGGTTAATTGGCTTTGGTAAAATTGTAAATTGCCCGAAGTATGTAGGATAGTGTTAGTGTATGGGGTGATCGCTGGTCGGTACAGATTCAGTGGGCCAAAGGACCTATTTCTGTGTTGTATTTCTAAAGTCTAAAGAATTAGCCATAGCTTTCCTTACAACAAACAAGCGGCACTCTCACTCAGTGCTGAAGGAGTGGCTGTAGTAGCCAATATTATTTGTTGTTGTATCCCACATCCTTTCTGTGTTGGGGAAGTTGGATGGGGTCCAGATCTCTTGAAATTGTTGTGGTGGTCATCCCCCACCAAGAGAGGTCCATCTCCCTTATCTGCTTTTATTAATCATCTAACTTAATTAATTGTCCAACTTCAACTTTTTGAAAAACAGGTAACATTGTTTACGATTTTTCTAGCAACAAGAGTTTTAGACCTTTCTAAATAATTATCCAAACCTACAATAAATCCACGACTAAACTGCAGGAAGCAGCAAATAAGCCGAGTCTTGCACGTTCTTTAACAGCTAACGTTTGTTGGGATCTCTTCCTTACCACAGCTGTACCTTAAAGTCTGTAAGTCCTGGTGTGTTCTGAATCATGGCGAAGTTGAAGTCCTGTGAGCTCTCTCAAAGCATGCACTTAAATAATCCATAAGCCTATGCTTCTACCCTAATCTATAAACAGTTAACTATGTTTTGGAACCAGTTGTCCTTGGTGCTGAAAACAAAGATTATTTGTTACATTGGGCGTCAAGCTATTCTCGAATGTCTCAGAGAAGAAAATATTCATCTTATCTTTCCTTACTAGGTGTCCTTGATCAGAGGCCTCATTGTTTACTGATTCTTCGAAGTGAGCCAAAGTATTTTCCCAAGCTCCTAATTTCCAAGTGAGCCTACTTGCTTATCGTTTAGTGCTGTTAGCAGACAACTCTATCTTGGGTAAAAGATGGGCAGCGCAGTGGTAGAGTTGCTACCGTGCAGAGCCAGAGACCAGGGTCCGACCTTGCCTACAGGTGCTGTCTGTAAAGAGTATGTTCACCCTGTGACTGTGTGGGTTTTCTCTAGGTGCCACACTCCAAAGACGTGCAGGTTTGCAGGTTAATTTACTGGTGTAAGGAGTGATCACTGGTCGGCGCTGACTCAGTGGGCCGAAGGACCTGTTTCCATGCTGTATCTCGCGGATACAGTCTTAGATTTTAGACTTTTTAAGGTTTATAAAGCCTGTCTAACCCTCGCATTACACTATCTTGCCTAACACTAACTGTTGGTTGCAGGCAGTCCATCAGAGGATTCTGGACAACAGCTTTATCATCGTAATGCAGAAGTACTTAAAATGGAGCCAGGAGGAGTCTCGAAGGTTTTATGTAGAACACTCAGGTGTGGGTCTATCTTATTGAAGATGTTGATAGATGTATTCAAACTTACCAATTTCATGGTAAGGCATTGCAATGCTGAAATAATTTTGAGTGCAAAGTGAGAGACCCAGAGGAATTAAATGGAGGAATTAAGCCCCATTTTGTCAAAACACGTTGACCAAGTTGGATTGGGAGTCTGTTGTACAATATTTACACATGGATGGATAATGGAAGCCTATCAAGAAAAAATATATATTTCCATAGTTATAGAGCTATATGGCATGGAAACAGGCCCAACTCGTCCATGCCGACATAGTTGCCTAACTGAGCTAGTCCCACTTGCTGACACCTGACCCATCTACTTTCAAACCTTTCTTATCCAAACAATAGACAATAGGTGCAGGAGTAGGCCATACGCCCTTCAAGCCAGCACCGCCTTTCAATGTGATCATGGCTGATCATCCACAATCAGTACCCCGTTCCTGCCTTCTCCCCATATCCCCTGACTCCGCTATCTTCAAGAGCCCTATCTAGCTCTCTCTTGAAAGCTTCCAGAGAACCAGCCTCCACCGCCCTCTGAGGCAGAGAATTCCACACTCACAACTCCTTGTGTGAAAAAGGAGACCTTGCCTATCCACGTAGTTGTCCAAATGTCTTTTAAATGCTGTAATTACGCTTTTCTTTCCCACATCCTCTGGCAGCTCTTTCCATGTATGCACCACCCTCTGTGTGGAAAAAGTTGCCCCATGACTCCCTTTTACTCTTCCCCCTGTGCTTAAACCAACGCCCTGAAGTTTTAGATTCCCCTAATCTGGAGAAATAAATATTGTGAGAAAGGTGATCCATCATTGTTAACTAAAGAGGAAAAAATAGAAGGATCTCAACCCAAAACGTCACCTATTCCTTCTCTCCATCGATGATGCCTCCCCCGCTGAGTTCCTCCAGCATTTTGTATCTACTTAGGATAAAAATGTTCAAGAAGGAACTGTAGATGCTGGAAGATCGAAGGTACACAAAATTGCTGGAGAAACTCAGCGGGTGCAGCAGCATCTATGGAGCGAAGAAAATAGGCGACGTTTCGGGCCGAAACCCTTCTTCAGACCCTTCTTCAGACTTCTTCTTCAGATAAAAATGTATTAGTTTAAAGGAAATGACACAGTGGCTGAGGAGACAGCTGAGGATTAGGAATTTTTGGGGGGGGAATCAACAATAAATACATAAAATATTGATAGCGATATGTGCAGGTTAAACTAGTGGGAAGGTGGCAGCTGGTGAAATGAGTTTGTCCACTTTGGCATGAGGAATAGAAGAATAAAATAGTTTGTTAATGGTGACCAACGGGAAAATGGTGCACCAACATGGCTGATGTATGCGACACTGGGCAGTTGGGGAGATAAATCGAGCAATGTAGATTAGAGTACAAAAAGGAAACCTGATTCCAAGTGCAAAGTGCTGAAGAAACTCTGAGGGTTAAAAGGTATCTGGGAGGGAATGGACAAGTGACACTGGGTTGGGACTCTTCTTCAGCCCTGAAGGAGACTCCAAATTAGGTTCTCCTATACTCACTGCAGCTTAGAAGAATGAGAAGGTGATCTCTGAGTCGTACAGGTTTCTGAGAGAGGTGCACAAGATGAATGCTGATCACACGAGGGAGCATTATGCAGTGGGAGGGGTGGTGATGAGAAAGCGTTGCACTACGGGAGGGGCGATACTGAGAGAGTCCTGTGTTGGAGGGGCAGCATTGAGAGAGCACCGCACAGTGATAAAGGGTCAGCACTGAGTGAACACCACACTGAGTGATCCCTGCACTCAGGGCCGGATTTAGATGAAGAGAGGCCCTAAGCTGTCCCACTTGTGAGACCCCTCCCATACCCCCACCATCACGACCGGTCCACCAGATTGACACCGATTTGCAGCCAAGCTTGGCCAACAAAATAAGGGGCTGGAAAGCTGCACTTTTTATTTATTTATTTATTGCCAGTGCTAGTGTCGAGTTATCTGCTTAAAACACTATTATTCTGAAATGGAGGGCAAGGAAAGGTACTGAAGGGTTGTTTAGAGACTACAGTGTGTTGTGACAGCATATGTAAGAAAGGCCTATGACGGTGTACACTTTGCAGGGCTTTCACTTAACTTGTTTTTTCTGTTGTCAGCCGGGCAACCTTGGCAACTTTTTAGGTTGCCAAATGACAGTTTAGGTGGTCATTTAAGACAGTTTGCATGATGCGTGCGATAATGTGATCGGACAAAATGCGTGGTTACCAGTCGGAATTATGCTCAATGAAACATTCACATATTATTTCTGCTTCAAATAAAGTCACAAACTAAACATATTCACCAATCAAGACATGATATATACCACATGTGCAGGGGGGAGGACGTGCTGGCCGTAGTTGTGCGTATGTGCAAGGCGGGGGGGTGTTCTCTTAGCAATTATTTCTCCCTGATTAGATAAAATTGATCTTCTTGTGCAAAATATAGCTGCTGCTGTTCTGAACGATACAAATGTTTGCATGCTTCAAGATAAGCAGATTAGTTGTTACATACTAATATGTAGGACCATCCATTGGTGGAGGCACAGTATTTCAGTTAAGTAAATATTGTAAGGTCTAGATCCTTTGGGTTTTGTCACTGATGAAAGCATGTTTTTTCCTGACTTGCTGTCTCCAGGTAGATTCTTCTATCAACGAGTGGTGGAGTTCATGGCCAGGTGGGTTTTATATTCATTGCATATCTACTATATATCCAGTATTCTGACCATGTTCATCTTTTCACGGGCATGCATGCAGTTGTTTTTAATCCCGGCGTTTCACCTCCATTCTCCTTGGCAGTGGGCCCATGAGAGCATATATTCTGGCTCACGAGGATGCAGTGACTCGTTGGCGGCAGCTGATGGGGCCCACCAGGGTGTTCCGCGCACGCTACTCTGCCCCCCACTCGATCCGTGGAGACTTGGGGTTGACAGACACCAGGAACACCACACATGGCTCAGGTGAGCTACCCAGACATGGGATATACTCCAGCTCAGCCTTGCTGACATTAACATGGAGCCATTCCCAGAGGCTTGTAACACTCTCTCAGATAAAGCTCTTCTGTTTGTCATGGACACTGGTTTACTAAGGTCACTGGGACTTGGAAAGTGCCACACTGCTGCCTTTATGTGCGAATGAGCCTTGTGTCATACTCATAGAGTTATACAGCATAGAAACAGGCCCTTCGGCCCAACATTTCCACAGTGACCAAGATGTCTTCCTGAGCTAGTCTCATTTGCTCGCATGTAGCTCAAGTTCCTGTAAACCTTCTCTCTCCATTAACCTGTACAAATATATTTAAAATATTGTAATTATACCTGCCTATACAGCTTCCTCTGGCAGCTCGTTCCACATATTCACCATCCTCTGTGTGAAATCCACGTACCTCAGGATCCCAGTAGATCTTTCTCCTCTTAGCATAAACCCATACCCTCTGGTGTTTGATTCCCCTACCCTGGGAAAAAGACTGTGGCCATTCACCTATCTGAGGGGTGAGGGGTGACCATATAGGGATTTATAAACCTTCATGGTTTTATAAACCTCTATATGGTCACCCCTCAGCCTCTTGCATTTCAAGGGTTAAAACCCCAGCCTATAGAGCCTCCCCTTGTAGTTCCGGATGGCGTAACATCCTCATGTATCTTGTCTCCATCCTTTACAACTTAAGCACATCCACCCTATACAGCTAATATAGCATGGAAACCAGCCCTTTTGCCCTACTTGTACATGCTGATCAAGTGCCAACCAAAATAATCCCATTTTCCTGAGTTGTCCGACATCACTCTAAACCTTTTCTATCCATTTACCTGTGCAAGCGTCTTAAGTGTTATTAATGCACTCACCTCAACTACTTTCTCCAGCAACTCATTCCATATATCCACCCCCACCTCTGTGAAACAGTTGCCCCTCGGGTTCCTATTAATTATTTCCCTGCTCACCATAAATCTATGCCCTCTAATTCTCGATTCTCCTTCCCTGGGATAAAGACTATGCATTCAGCCTGTCTATGTCCCTCATGATTCTATACACCTCTATAAGATTACCCCTCAGTTTCCAACTCTCCAAGGAATTGGGCAGCACAGTGGTCGAGCTGCTGCCTTATAGGGACAGAGACCTGGGCTTGATCCTGACTATGGGTGCTGCCCAAACAGAGTCTGCATGTTCTTCGTATAACTGCGTGGATTTTCTCGTGTGCTCCGGTTTCCTTGCACAACCCAAAGACGTGTGGGTTTGTACGTTAATTGGCTTTGGTAAAATTATAAATTGTCCCTAGTGTGGAGGAAAGTGCTCCTGTATGGGGTGATCGCTGGTTTGCGCGGTGTGTCGATGGGCCGAAAGGCCTGTTTCTGCACTGTATTTATTAAAGTCTAAAGTAAAAGAATAAAGGACCAGCCTGCCCAACTTCTGTCCAAATCTCTGTCCTCCGATCCTTGACAACATCCCCATAAATCTTTTCCGTACTCGTTCCAACTGAATGGCATCTTGCTAGTGGGGTCTCCAAACTAAGTATAGTGTTTAGTTTGCCCAGCCCTCTCACTGGAGGCTGTGTATTGACACTGGATTTTCATTTCTCCATTTCAGACTCGCCTGAGTCGGCGGCGAGAGAAATCTCCTTCTTCTTCCCCGAGTTCCAGCAGCAGCAGTGGCTGAGCACGGAGGAGGAGCTCTATCGTCAGGGACACTACTACTACCACCCACACCAGCAAGTTCACCTGATCCGTGCCCCGCAGACACCCTTGGTCTGGGGACAAGGGCAATGACCACAAACCGGCATGGAGCGAGGGAGCTGAGGAGAACAGACCAGGCTCTGGGGCCTGGGAACTGATTGGGGTCAGGGGTGACAGGCACTGACTACAGACAGGGGTCGGGGGTGGTGGGGACTGACTACAGACCAGGGTCAAAGGTCAGAGACACCGACCACAGGCCAGGGTCAGGGGTGAGAGGCACTGACTACAGGTCGGTGTCAAGGATGGCAAGCAGTGACACAGGTTGGGGTCAGGGGTGATGATTGAGAAAGAGTTGCAGCAGTCCCTGCAACTCCAAGCACTGTCATTTATAAACCAGCTTCTTGTCAGAAGGAGACACATTTGTATGTTACAGTTAGAAGCCTCTGACCTTTCTCTCAGAGACGGAACACTTCCAGAGTTGACCTACTCACTGTGATCACTTTGTTTTTACGACTTAAATGGTCAATTAAATATTTGTCTATTTTTATTAAATGAATGAATTCATTCCATGTAATTCTACACATGCACCTTCCTAGATTAATTAAGACTTAATTGAGTATGGTTTATTTTCTGGGTGCTGAAGAAACTTTCTTTCCTCAATCGGCTCTGGTGCCCCGTACTTTGATTCTCCTCTGGGGCAGTATTTCCAGAATCCATTCCATTCATCCACCCTATTCCACACGCTCCTCCCTAGCATTTGAAGGTGTGTTCCTCTTGGAAGTTCACAGTGGCACAGTGGTAGAGTTGCTGCCTTACAGCACCAGAGACCTGGGTTCGATCCTGACTACGAGTGCTGTCTGTTCTGAGGTGAAACAGTATTTCCAGCTAAGCTTTTGATCGGTAGTAATCTAGCATCCTTGATGATTATGAAGGCAAAATCAATGGTAATTGATCGGACGTCCAGAACTAATACCATATTTATGACATACAGTTACAACCGTGATGTTCAGTGGAGATGTCAGCTTGTTTCCCTGTGTGATTTTATAAAGGCTCATGACTATCTTGGGAAAAATAATTTGCATTCATCTTATCTAATCCCATGATTAAATGCATCTCTATAAGATTCCCTTATTCCCTTATACTCCCAAGGAATAAAACCCTAGCCTGTCCAACCTTTCCCCACAGCTCAAGCCTTCAATCCTGACAACACCTTTATAATTCTTCACTGTACTTTCCAGCTTGAGAACATTTTTCATACAGCAGGATGACCAAAATTGACACAATTCTCCCACGTGCGGCATAACCAGCCTCTTATAACCTGTCACATAATGTCCCAGCATCTGTACTCAATTCCATGACTCATGATGGTCAGCGTGCCAAAAGTACCTATCTACCTGTGACACCACTTTCACATCTGCATTGCCAATCTTTTTTTCTTACCGAAATGGAAGGGTCTCGACCCAAAACGTCACTCCAGAGATGCTGCCTGTCCCGCTGAGTTATTCCAACTTTTTGTGTCTATCTTCCATTTAAACCAGCATCTGCAGTTTCTCCTTACACACTAAATCTTTATACACAGTGTACTGTATCTGCCTTGTGTTTCTCCACTCAGTCATCTTGTCCTCTTTGTGTGCCAACTTAATTTATATCGCGTTCTTATATTTTCGGTTTTCTGGCAAGGCTGGCTTAATAAGAGCTGCACTTGGTCTGTGATGAAAGATGCAATGCTCCCTCAGTATCATACTGAATCATCAGCTAGATATTGTGTTCAAGTCATAGAGCATAGAAATAACCACTCGTGCCCACCATGTCCATGCTGACCATTCCCTACCCGTCTGCACTAAAGATAGACACAAAGTGTTGGAGTAACTCAGTGGGTCAGGCAGCATTTCTGGGGGTAAAATGGATGCCATTTTGGTTCGGGACCCTTCTTCACATTGGTAAGTTGCTCCAGCACTATATATCTATCCGGTAAACCAACATCTGCAGTTCCTTTCTACACACTCCATCTGCACTAATCTAATTTTTCAGCATTCGATACAGCTTTCTTTGCCTTGTTAATTGAAGTACTTGTCTAAATACTTAGACAAATACGAATTGCTTTCACCACTCCTTTAGGCAATGCATTCCAGGTTCCAACTACAATCTGGATGAAAATAAATTTTCCTCCAATTTCCTCTAAATTCTTCTCCTTATACTAAAGTTGCTAAGTCATGTGGTAGCTTTATAAAAGTTTTGTTTATGCAGCATTTAGAGTATTGTGTACAGTTCTGGTAGTTGGATTGCAAGAAGCATGTGGAGGCTTTGTAGAGAGTTCAGTGGTTTGCCAGAATGCTGTATGGATTAAAAGGTATTAGCTAAATGGAGATGTCGGAAAAACTTAGATTATTTTCTCTGGAACAACAGAGGCTGAGGGGTGAACTGATAGAAGAATATAAAATTGTGAGAAGTATAGATAGAGTCAATAAAATATTTTTCTCAGGGTGGAAGTACCATATAGTATAAAGTGTAGCAAGAGAGAAAGAGTCAAGGAGATTTACGAGTGGGGTTTATTTACATAGAGTGGTAGGTGCCTGGAACGCACTGCCAGGATAAATGGTAGAAGCAGATATAATGGCATTGTTTAAGGAGAATTTAGACACGTGAACAGGCAGGGATGGAGGGAAATGGATCATGTCCAGTTTAAACTGGTATGATGGTTGGCTCGGAATGGTGGGCTGAAGGGCCTGTTCCTATGCTGTGCTGTTCCAAATTTTATGAAAGAGCAATGGCGTTGGACAGATTAGGCTGTTCTTGTGGATGGCTGTTACAGGGTCAATGGGATGAGTGGCCTGTGTATAAATATTAAGGCATTCAGGAATCCTGTGTGAGGCAAGGCAATTAGCATGTTGGGTCAGACTTGGTGAGTGCAGGCAGAATGAGGGACATGGGTGGAGTAGATAATGGAGGGAATGAGCAAGTTCATTTCTGACCGTAATTGTATTATTTTGGGGTGAAGTGTCAGACCACCAGATGGTGATGGAGCCGTAATAAGTAGTATATCTAGGGAATAATACTGCGTGATCGTCAACCTGAAATGTGAGCTCTAATATTTCTCCAAACCACAGATACTGCTTTATCTGCTCAATGTTTCCAACATTCCCTGTTTTAAATCTGTCCATGTAATATGCCACAGGTCAAACATTAGCTGGCCATCTTAAAGAGCATGAGAGGAAACTCTCCCTCTGCCCTGCCCAGCCCCCAAATCCATGTTATGTCATAGATGTACATTGAAGGTACTGGTGCTTCCAGTCATCACACCAGAGGACAGTATATATCAGAGAGACACAGAGGGCAGTCAGCCCCCCCTAGTGCATGACAATCAGCAAGAGGGACAAGTGTCCCTGTGTGATATGTGCAGAAGCAGTGAAATAAGATGATGCTTCAATTATCAGCACACTGACCCATTGTCAGGAAAAGAAAGGGACAGACTGTATTCACCCATGGGACCAAAATTCAGTTTAGTTTAAAGATACAGCGGGGAAACAGGCTCTTCGGCCCACCGGGTGAACCCACCGAGTTAAAATATAATGAGCGTTTGACAGCACTGGGCCTGTATTCGCTGGAGTTTAAAAGAATGAGGGGGGAACGTACAGAGTAGTGAAAGGCTTGAATAGAATGGATGTGGGGAGGATGTTTTCACTTGTGGGAGAGTCTAGGACTAGAGGTCACAGCCTCAGAATTAAAGGAAGTTCCTGTAGGAAGGAGATGAGGAATGTATTTATTCCAGAGTGTGGTGAATTTATGGAATGGAGGCCAAGTGCACTGTAAATGGGCATTTTTATGGCAGAGATAGATTCTTGATTAGTACGGGAGTCAGGTTATGGGGAGATGGCAGGAGAATGGGGTTAGGAGGGCGAGATAGGTCAGCCATGATTGAATGGCAGGGTAGACTTGATGGGCCGAATGGCCTAATTCTGCTCCTACCACTTATGAGTCCATGCCGACCAGCGATCCCTGCACACTAACACTATCCTACACACACTAGGGACAATTTACAATTTTATCGAAGGCAATAAACCTACTATGTCTTTGGAGTGGGAGGAAACTGGAGCACCTGGCGAAAACCCATGTGGTCACAGGGAGAACGTACAACCTCCGTACAGACAGCACCCATGGTCAGGATCGAACCCGGGACCCTGGCGCTGTAAGACAGCAACTCTACCGCTGTGCCGCTGTGCCGTGCACTGCAGGTTTGAAATATTTCAAAAACTCACTTTCAAGTGTAGCAACTTGTAATTTAGTACGCAGAGGACTTTGTGATCATTTGATGAATTGTTGGAGGTCACACCGGCATTTGCATTTGAAGAGTAGAATTATCACTTGATAAATATCTGCTGTCTCAGCGCTGCTTGTTCCCCCCAGCTATAGTAATTACAGAGAGGCAAGGGGAACCTGAGGTTTACAGCACAGGCAGTGTTTAGCCTGCCCTCTTAGAAATACACAGCATTGAATCAGGCCTTTCGGCACACCTAGTCCATGTCCATCATCAACCACCCATTTATACTGATCCTATTTGTAAAATTCCCTTCACATTCCCATCAACTGCCCAGCTTCCACGTATCGCCTAAAAATCAGGTCCACTTTACAGTGGCCAATGAAGCAAATTTCTGGGACCAGTGCACACAGGGGAAACCCATGCTATCACAGGGAGAACGTGCAAACCACACAGACGGCAATGGAGGTTAGAATTGGACCTGGGTCAATGGAACTTCATGACAGTAGCTCCAGCATCTATGTCACTGTGACTCCCTCTCCACCCTCTCTAGAACAGCCGTCCTGGGAATAGGGAAGCAGATCTGTGGGAAAGTGAGAGGGGCGTATCCTAGGACAGGAGCCGGAGGCCAGGTGACCCCACATTCTGTCTGATGGCAGGATATTTGTTCACTGGAAAATAACACTTAAGTTATGTACATGATCGGTACTGACAGGGGAGATTGTATCTCACAATGACTCCAGTGGTCCTGCGGAGAGGCAAAAGCTGAAAAATAATATCCTGCTGGTGAAGAATAATATCCTTCTTCTGACCTGTTGTTTCTGTTTTGGTCAGGTCACCATTTATCACCAGTCCTAACTGCCCTTGAGAACGTGGGGGTGCCAACGTCTTGATTTGCTGCTGTCCTTCTGGTGAAGGTGCTTCCACAGTGTTGTTGAACAACAGGTTCCAGCATTATCCAGCATTTCAATGGTTTATTTATTGTCACAAATATCGGGTACAATGAAACACTTTTTTTGCATACAGCTCAGCAAGACTATCATTGTAAATACACCAGTAGGACTGCAGGCGCTCAGGGCAGTTTGCCACCTTTAGGGGACAAACAGGAATGGGCAAATGTCTTAAGAAACATATTCATGGAGTCATACAGTACAGAAAACAGGCCCTTTGGTCCATCATGTCCATGCTGACCATTCAAACACCCATCAAAATTAATCACAATATCCAAATCTGAAAGAATAAATCAATAAAAACCCATCACAAAGTCACCAATAACTTCATTTATTGATGGAGAGAGGATAAATGTACATTCTTAGAAAAAGGCCTTTTCCAGGAAGTTGTTAAGGAACATTCCCAAAGGATCCAGCTTCTCTCGGATGGAGCAGAAATTTTGGAAAGCAGGATACATGTTTTCAAAGTCCTTGTGGACACAGCTGTTGGCCTGGATTATCAAGACAGAACAAGGATTAGATCAAAAGCAGCCATTTCTGCACATGCCCAGCATGCCTGGCAGCGTCCATCGAGAAAGGTGCACATTCAACCTTTCAATGGCACGCAGTTTTAGAATAGAATAACCTTTAATAATCCTTTACAGGAAATTACAGTGCCACAACAGCTTCAAGACAGACATAACACCACACATTTCAACAGATATCTTCAATACATAATAAGTTAAAATTTTTGTGCATTATAAAACCTTATAGCAGCTGGTATACAAGACTTCCTATGTCTCTCCGTTTTGCACATTGGTGCAATCAGTCTCTGACTGAAGATGCTGCACTTGATCACCTTCAGGGCGTGGAGTGGGTGAGTGGGGTTGGTCATTATTGAGCCTAGTTTTTTCAGAGTTCTGGCCTCTGCCACCTGCTTGACCGTTAGTTGCTCTGCCCCAACCACTGAGCCGGCCTTCCTGATCAGCTTATCCAGTCTGTTTTTGTCCGCTATTCGGGCGCCTTCTCCCCAACAGGCCACAGCAAAAAACAGAGCACTGGCCACCACTGAATGGTAGACACTGCACAGTAGGGGTTGACAGATATTAAATGACCTTAGCCTCCTTAAAAAATACAGTCTACTTTGTCCCTTCCTGTACACCGCCTCCATATGACTCTTCCAGTCCAGCTCACTGTCAAGCTGCACACCAAGGTACCTGTGGTTGGCGACCACCTCCACCTCAGTGCCCCTGATGGTGATTGGTGTTGGTTGAGTCCTCCTCCTCCCCCTCCTGAAATCCACAACTATCTCCTTCGTTTTTTTGGTGTTGAGATGGAGGTTATTGTGTGCACTCCACTCCACAAAGTTGTTAATTGTGTCTCTATACTCCTCCTCATTGCCCCTTTTGATGAGGCCTACAACAGCTGTGTCATCTGAAAATTTCTGCAAAAAGCAGCTGTTGGTGTTATATTGACAATCCGCTGTGTAGATGGTAAACAGGAATGGAGCCAGCACAGTTCCTTGTGGAGCCCCGGTGCTGCTCATGATGGTGCTTGAGACATTGTTCTGTAGGCGCACATACTGTGGTCTGAGGAAAAGGTAATCCAAACACCACAGTACCATTAATGGATCTTGTAGGTGAATTGGCTTCTGTATATTCTTCCTAGGGTGAAACTAGTGCAAGGTTTGGTTGGCACAGCCCCAGTGGGCCGAAGAGTCTGTTTACGGGCTGTATCTCTAAGATGTTCAGATGGATGGGTTTTCAGCACCAAAGGTTGAGGCTGTAGGAAGAATTGAATAAATGGCCTGTTTTTTTCACATTGAGTGAACTGAGAAGTGATCTTAGTTTAGTTTAGAGATAGAGTGGAAACAGGCCCTTCAGCCCATCGAGTCCATGTCGACCAGCGAAGTCCATAGCCCTATCCAAAGCCAACTCGAGTAAACCTGTACATCTTTGGAGTGTGGGAGGAAACCGGAGCACCCGGAAAAACCCACGCGGTCACAGGGAGAATGTACAAACACCATACAGACAGCACCCATGGTTAGGATCGAACCTGGGTCTCTGGCGCTGTAAGGCAGCAACTCTACCACTGCCCCACTGTGTTATTTTAGGATCGAAATCTTGTAATGAAGGCCCTCGCCAAGTTCCTCTCTCCTAGTAGCCGGTTGTGTTTTACTTGGTAAAGCATAAGCAATGTCACTCACCTTGGCCCAGTGTGGTCTTCCCCCATTCCTCCTCATGATCTCCTCGTACTTTGCCCAATACCTCTTGCGGGGCACCTCCTTACCGTAGGGTCTGCGGGAGATACAGGGATCACACCAATCAACAGGGAGACACACAGAGGCAGGGGAGCAGCATATTTACCCCGGACTCTGGGACAACAGATGACTTTGACATACAGTAAGTGTTGGCCCTGTTCCATTCTAGAACCATTAACAGACTGTAAATCAATCGCAATAGCACAAACATGAGGTGTACAGGAGTTCACAGTGGCTAACCCACATGGAATGTACAAAGGCTGACCAACCTCAATCACAGGGATACAAAAGTCAACATTGGGACACACACAAGCAGTGTACAGTGTCTGTCTGACACAGGGACAAAGATAAGCATGTACAATGGCTGCTTTTAGTTTTAAGTTTTAGTTTTAGAGATGCAGTGTGGAAACAGGCCACCAAAACTGTGCCGACCAGCGATCCCCGTACACTCGCACTATCCTACAGACTAGGGACAATTTACAATTACCGAAGCCAAATCAATCTACAAACCTGTACGTCTTTGGAGTGTGGGGGGGGGAAACCGGAACATCTGGGCAAAACCCAAACGGTCACAGGGAGAACATGCAAACTCCATACAGAGAGCACCCGCCGTCAGGATCGAACTTGGGTCTCTGGCACAGCAAGGCAGCAACTCTACTGCTGCACCACTGTGCCGTCCACTGGGCTGATACTGGAACATACAGACACTGAGTGTTCAGCATCCAACACTGGGGCATGCACGCAAGGTGTACAGTATCTGACGCATGGACACATACAAGGGGTGTACATCAGCCGATACTGGGGCACATACACAGACAGATACACGCACTGTGGGGGTGTACAGGGAAGATAGACACAAAATGTTGGAGTAATTCAGCGGGTCAGGCAGCATCTCTGGAGAAAAGGAATAGGTGACCTTTCAAGTCAAACCTTTCAGTCTCAGAAAAATCCTTTCTTCAGAAAAAGGTGAATCGACTTGAAACATCACCTATTCCTTTTCTCAAGAGATGTTGCCTGACCCATTGAGCTGCTCCAGCATTTTGTGTCTATCTTTGGTATAAACCAGCATCTGCAGTTCCCTCTATGCCCGTCCCATTACCTGTACATGATGATGTTAATAAAGCAGCTGTCTTGCTTGTAGCAGGGGCTGAGCGGAATCTCATCAGCACGAACAAACCGCACCTCGACTGGGAAATGGACCCGAACGTCGGCATTCCTGTCCAGCCATTCCTTCAGCTGAGCCAGCGCGATGCCTGTCTTGTTGCTGTACCAAGCAACCACAGTGTTGATTAGAAACCTCCCCCATTCCTCATCTTGCCCAGGCTCGGTACCCGAGAAGACGCCAACCCAATAATCCTGGGAATACCATGTCCTAGTTTCATAAAATCAAGCCCAGATGACATTGAACCAGTAGGCAGTCTTATCCAGAGGGGGGAGAAAAGGTGTAATTGAGGAGCTTGTGAGCAGGAGAGAGGTTAAGCAAAACACTATATCTTTCATGGTGAAAGCATCGGGTGGCACAGCTGGTATTGTGCTGGTGCACACCTTCAGTAGCCCCAGGTTTGATCCCGAGCTCCAGTGCTGTCTGTGTGGAGTTTGTACGTTCCCTCTGTGAATGTGTGAGTTTCACCTGCTTACTGGGGATTCCTCCCACACCCGAAAGACCCGCGGAAACGGTGGGTTAATTAGTTCCGGTAAAGACCAGGCCCTGTGTTAATGGGAATGAGGGGAGAATTTAAAACAAAATATTAGTGTAAACGGGTGTCTGCCAGTGGGCGAGGAGCCGGGTCAGAGGGCCTGTTTCTCTATTCTACCCACAGAAGAGTTCTTTGAGGGCCAATACAGGGGAAATAGTAGATAATATATTTGGATTTTCCAAAATGTATTTGACGAGTATCTACGGAAATCTCACTCTGAGGGTTTATGGGGATAAGGATAAAATGTTAACAGAAGTAAATGATTGGATAACTGCCAGAAAGTAGAAATAAAAGGACCATTTCCAAATTGGTAAGCTACAGATAGTGTTATACCTGTCAGTGCAGCCATGAGAGTCTGTATTAATGACCTGCATGAAGAGTTAGTGTAAAGAGTTATAGTTTGCTGGTGATATAAGAATAAGAGAGACAGTGAATGGTGAGGGGATCATAGCAACCTTGCATAGGGTTGTAGGCTGTGAGAGGGAAAGATAGTTGGCACAATGCTGATTATAATGATGCCAGATAATCTCCTCTCTCTGCACATGATCCATATCCCTCCAGTTGATGCATATCCATGTGTCTATCTAAAAGCATCTTAAACACCACTATCATATCTGCTTCCACCACCACCATTCATGGCACATTCCAGGCACCCGCTGCCCTCTGTAGGAAAATAGACAGTGTCAAGGATCAGCTGTTAAATAGCACAACTGCCTTAGGGATGGTGTAGCCAACTCATGCTCCTCATATATTCTCATTAGGCTTCAGGCAGTAACCTTGTGGGGCACAAACTGTGGGTGGAAACCCTGCAAATACAAATTCCACAGGAGGCGGAGAGCAGACTGGATGAGATGGGGAGACTGAGAGAGTGAGGGAAGAGATGGTGAGGAGAATGAGAAATTCAAGAGGGAAAGTTGCATGGTCTGAGAGATGCGAGGGGTAAGAAGTCAGAGTGGAAAGGAAGGATGATAAGAAGTGGCTTAATGGAGAGAGGTTGAGAGGATGGAGAAACAATGAGCGAGGCTTAGATGTTCCAACACCCCTCTCCCTGCCTCCCCACCAGTCGCACAGAGGGGAGAGGCTGCTTACATGGGGATGGCCCAGTCTGACACGTGTTGCTTGAAGAGGCACTCAAAGTTGAAAGCTTTGTCACTCCGTTTCACCTGCGTGACCTTTGCCGAATAAACAAGCCAATAGAAAAAGCGAGTGACCCAGGGCACCAGGCGGGGGAAGAGGGCGCTGCAAAATAAAAGTCAGTGGTCAGGATTGGACTTCAGTGAGCCGGGGTCAAGGTGCGAGGGTCAAAGCTCAAGCGGGAACATATAAATGTTAGCCTTATCGTCTAGACCATCACCTCAGCATCTAGAATGTGGTCACATTCAGTTGGCAGGGCCCCTTGTTCGCACATCTGATGCCAAAGTCCAGTGCAAACACCCTCAACACAATAGTGGCAAGGGATTACCATCAGCAGGGAGAAAATGCTTTAACAACAAGCGCACAGAATCGTTAAAAAAAAGTTAACAGCCCCATCCTGTCGTGGGAATTCGTGGCAAAACTGAGGGAAGTTTCAGGCAGACACTGAGCACCTCAAGTAGCTCAGATCATGGATGTCAAATAGAAACAGCAACTCACAGCCCAAACATACTGTCTGTTTAGTTTAAGAAAGAACTGCAGATGCTGGAAAAATTGAAGATAGACAAAATTACTGGAGAAACTCAGTGGGTTAGGCAGCATCTATGGAGCGAAGGAATAGGTGACGTTTCGGGTCGAGACCCTTCTTCAGACTGTTTTGTTTAGTTTAGTTTAGAGATAAACAGCTAGTGCATTGGGGATCGCTGGTCAGCGCGGAGTTTTTCCGCGTTCTATCTCTAAACTAAGCTACACTTCTTGTTTAAGAAGGCACTGCAGATGCTGGAAAATCGAAGGTACACAAAAATGCTGGAGAAACTCAGCGGGTGCAGCAGCATCTATGGAGCGAAGAAAATAGGCAACGTTTCAGGCCGAAACCCTTCTTCAGACCAAACCAGCTACACTTCCGTCTGAAGAAGGGTCTCGACCCGAAACGTCACCTATTCCTTCGCTCCATAGATGCTGCCTCACCCGCTGAGTTTCTCCAGCATTTTTTTCTACCTGCACTAAAAAGGATGCAGGTTGTGTGCATGGTGTCATACTGTGATACTCCAGCAGAGGGCAGTGCTCAGCCAATATCAAATCCGCAGATTTGCTTGATAATGGATGAGAGGAGCCTCTTGTTTTACCAACTTCTCCCCTGCCTACCTTCCCAACCCTCAGCTCCCCGAGGCAACTCGATTTGTTCTCATAACTCTAACTCTGACCAAGTTTTAACCCTGACAAACAGTAAAAACATCAGACACAACCCTCCTCACCATTGAGATCGTGACGCGGGGAGGGTTGTGTCTGATGTTTTTACTTGAGGTTCAGCCTCAAGAAAGTGGCATCCATCATCAAGGATCCCCACCATCTCAGACTATGCTGCGAAAATGGGGCAGGAGGTACAGAATCCTGAAGTCCCACTCCACCAGGTTCAAGAACAGCTACTTTCCCTACAAGGTTTTTGTAGAACACAAGTGCTGGAGTAACTCAACAGGCCGGTCAGCATCTCTGGGGAACATGGATAGGTGATATTCCGGGTTGAGACCCTTCCACAGACCTCATGTTCACCTATCCATTTCCTCCAGAGATGATGCCTGAAGTTACTCAAACACTTTGTGTCCTTTTGTGCATTAACCAGCGTATGTATTTCCTTGTTTCTAGGTTCTTATACTGACCTGTACAACTCTAATACTAACTCAGTAACTGAACTCTATGGCCAACTTCTTGCACTAATATGGACTCACCTATTCTGATTGTGTTTCGCACTAATGTCTTGTTTTTCTTTCGTAGTCTTTTCTTTTTACTGCCTTGCAGAATTTTATGTCTAATTTATGTATTTATTTGTTATGAGTGTATATGCCTGTGATGCTGCAAGCAAGATTTTCACCGTACATGTACCTCACCATACCTGTGCATTTGACAATAAAAAGGATAGACACCAAATGCTGGAGTAACTCCACAGGTTAGGCAGAATCTCTGGAGAAAAGGAAAAGGTGACGATTCGGGTCAAGGGAAGAAGAGTATCGACCCGAAACATCACCTATTCCTTTTCTCCAGAGACGCTGCCTGACCTGCTGTCACTCCAGCATTTTGTGACTATCTTCAGTGTAAACCAGTTTGTTCCCACACATATGACAATAAACTTGACTTGAAACCTACCTTTGCACCACAGTGTCCAAATTACCCACGCCAATTGACTGGAAAATGCTTGAGGTTGGTTCATGTGCAGAGATTTTAAAGATCACATTGAATTTAGTTTAGTTTAGAGATACAGCGCGGAAACAGTCCCTTTGGTCTACCGAGTCCGCACCGACCAGCAATCCCCACATATCAACACTGCCCTACATTTGTACATTTAAAACCAAGCCAATTAACCTACAGTACATATTTGGAGTGCGGGAGGAAACCTAAGATCTCAGAGGAAACCCACGCAGGTCACGGGGAGAATGTACAAAAGCTCCGTACAGACAGCACCCACAGTCAGGATCGACCCCGAACCTCTGGCGCTGTAAGGCAGCAACTCGACTGCGACACCACGTCCTATTGATTAACACTTGAGATGTTTGTGGTTATCTTAAATGTGGATTAAGGAGTCGAGGTTGAAACTGGCTCTTCTGGAGCATTAAGGCTGGGCCGCTGAGGTTGTGGAACGGTTGGCTGAGAGGTTAACAACAGGAAACATCGGGAGGATGGAACTGGAGGAACGCAGGATTGGGGAAGGTCCCAGAGAGCAGGGGGCGAAAGACCCGGAGATTTTTCAGGTCGGTGAAAGGGCAGCACGGTGGTGCATAGGTAAAGTACTGTACCACTGCGTGACGGGACTGTATCACTGTACCACTACGAGATGTACATAGGCCAATTGGCTTGGTATCATTGTAAATTGTCCCTAGTGTTTGTGGGATAGTGTTGTGTGCGGGAATCGCTGGTCGGTGCGGACTCTGGCTTGAAGGGTCTGTTTTCACGATGTATTTCTAAACTGAAAATGAAACTAAACGAGGGAGGAATTTGAAGATGAGCACAAGGAATTTAAAGGTAAGGTGTTGTTGAATCCAGAGCCAGGGTGGGTGCTGGGGACAGATGTATGGAGGTTTTGTGCAAGGTCACGGGCAGCCGTTATCAAGATGGGCATTAACTGTTCCTTGAACTGCCACTGTTTCAGAGGGCAGTTTAACATCAGCCATGTAGGGCGGCGCAGTAGCGGAGTAGCGCTGCCTCACAGCACCGGAATTCCGAGTTTGACCCTGACTACGGATGCTGTCTGTACAGAGTTTGTACGTTTTCCCCGTGACCACATGGGGTTTCTCCGGGTTCCCTGTTTTCCACCCACATTCCCAAGATGCGCAAGTATGTAGGTTAATTGGCTTCTTTAAATTGTCCCTTGTGTGTAGGATGCGAACCTGGGATAACATAGAATTTAGTGTATGGTGATCGATAGTCGCCATGAACTTGGTGAGCTAAAGGCCCTGTTTCTTCGCTGCATCTTTAAAACTAAAACTAAACAAAACATGTTTGTGATCAGAATTCACACACAGGCTAGACTGGGGAAGGTGATATATTTTCTCCCCTGAAAAACAAATGGATTTTCCATAAATCTATTTTCCTTCCAAAATTGTTCAATGAATTTCAGATCCCTGGGTCTCTGTGATGGAATTTGAACTGTCCCTGGGGCATTGGTCCAAACCTTTGGGAATTGGACGGATATGGAGGGCAGATAAAGGGAGTGTAGCCAGGGGTTTGCAATGGCTATATCTTGGTGTGTGATCTTCAACCTGCACTCCAATGGGCTTGGTGCTCCCGGGTTGGGATCGGAGACCTGAGACATTATCCAGTGAGTCTGGCGATTTAAGGGTTGGGAGTTGACCATTGATCCCAGGCTGGTGGGCTGGGCAATTCTCTGACTGACCTGATCCACAGAAGCAGCTCCAGCAGATAGTAGCCAATGGCGTAGTCCCACAGCCAATTGGAGGTGGTCTTGATCGGCTGTTAGAGACAAACCACAGCGCGGATGTGAGAGAGAGAAAGAGAGAGAGCGAGAGGTAATGGGGGGAGTGCGAGAGAGAGATAGGGGGAGAGAGTGAGAGGGGGGGAGGGGATGAGAGGGAGAGAGAGAGGTGGAGTGAGAGGGAAAGAGAGATGGAAGGGTATTGAGGGAGAGACAGGGAGAGAGTGAGAGAGAGAGAGAGAGAGAGAGAGAGGGGGAGAGTGAGGGAGAGGAGGAGTGAGAGAGAGAGAGGGGGTGAGAGAGAGAGAGAGAGAGAGAGAGAGAGAGAGAGAGAGAGAGAGAGAGAGAGAGAGAGAGAGAAGAGAGAGAGAGAGAGAGTGAGTTGAGAGAGCGAGAGGGGGATGTGAGGAAGAGAGAGAGATAAAGGGGGGGTGAAAGGAGGAAAGAGAGAGAGAGAGAGAGAGAGAGATAGGGGGAGTGAGAGATGGGGCAGTAGATCCACACCTCGGAAAGGTATCTGAGGGACCTTCCCTGTTATCCCTCGTGCACAGAATGCCCGGGTCTCTTGCATCTAATGTCCACAGTATTGAATCCTTGTGGATCCCTTCCCCATCTTGAAGCAATTATTGATAGTCACACAACATGGCAACGGACCATTCAGCTGTCCAAGCTAATCCCATTTGCTCATGTTCAACCCATACCCTTATAAACCTATCCCATCCATGTACCTGTCTAGATGACTTTTGAATAAACTCAAATTGTTTTCTCTGGAGCAACAGAAGAGGAGACATGTTGGAAGTGTTTAAAACTATTAGAGGCAATAATAGCATGCACTGTCAGAATCTTTTTCCCAGGGTGGAAATGCCATAGAAGGCATAGGTATAATGTGAAAGGAGGAAAATGTAAAGGAGATGTGCGGAGATGTCAATGGATGCCTAGAACACATTGCCAGAGGTGGAGGTGGAAGCAGATTAGGTTGGGGCATCAAGAGGCTTTTAGATGGGCACACAGATATGCAGGTAATGGAAGGATATGGATCATGTGCGTGTAGAGGAAATTAATTTAGCGTTGGTGCAGATATGGTGGGCCAAAGGGCCTATTCCTGTTCTACTTTTTATATTGTTAATGTTGTAATTGTACCCACCTACAATGCATTCAGAAAATATTCAGCCCCCTTCACTTTTTCCATATTTTGTTACATTACAGAGTTATTTTAAACTGGATTAAATTCATTTTTTTTTTAAATCATCAATCTACACACCGTGAAGAAGCGAAAACAGGTGTTTAGACATTTTTGCAAAGCAATTAAACATATCACATTTACATAAGTATTCAGACCCTTTGCTATGACACTCCAAATTGAGCCTAGTTATCCTGTTAGACTATAGACAATAGGTGCAGGAGTAGGCCATTCGGCCCTTCAAGCCAGCACCATTGATTATCCTTGAGATGTTTCTACAACTTGATTAGATTCCACCAGTAGTAAATTAAATTGATTGGACATGATTTGGAAAGGCACACACCTGTCTATATACGGTCCCACAGTTGACAGTACGTCAGAGCAAAAGCCAATCCATGAAGATGAAGGAATTGTCTGTAGACCTCCGAGACAGGATTGTGGCGAGACCCAGATCTGGGCAACGGTATAAAAGTATTTCTGCAGCATTGCAGGTCCCGAAGAGCACAGTGGCCTCCGTCATGCTTAAATGGAAGAACTTTGGAACCACCAGGACTCTTCATAGAGCTGGCCGCCCGGCCAAACTGAGCAATCGGGGGAGAAGGGCCGTGGTCATGGAGGTGACCAAGCATCCGATGGTCACTCTGACAGAGCACCAGAGTTCCTCTGTGGGGATGGGAGAACCTTCCAGAAGGACAACTATATCGGCAGCACTCCACCAATCAGGCCTTTCTGGTAGAGTGGCCAGACGGAAGCCACTCCCCAGTAAAAGGCACATGACAGCCCGCTTGGAGTTTGCCTAAAGGCATGAGAAACAAGATTCTATGGTCTGATGAAACCAAGATTGAACTCTTCAGCCTGAATGCCAAGCGTTATGTCTGGAGGAAACCAGGCACCGCTCATCACCTGGCCATTACCATATATACGGTGAAGCATGGTGGTGGCAGCATCATGCTGTGGGGATATTTCTCAGCGGGCAGGAACTGGGAGAATAGCCAGGATCGATGGAAAGATGAACGGAGCAAAGTACAGAGAGATCCTTGATGAAAACCTGCTCCAGAGCATTCTGGATCTCAGACTGGGGCGGAGGTTCACCTTCCAACAGGACAACGACCCTAAGCACACAGCCAAGACAACGCAGGAGTGGCTTTGTGACAAGTCTGTGAATGACTTGTTTTCTCTTTTTTATTATGGAGCATTGTGTGTAGATTGGTAATAAAAAAATGAATTAAATCCATTTTAGAATAAGGCTGTAACGTAACAAAATGTGGAAAAAGTGAAGGAGTCTGAATACGTTCTGAATGCACTGTATACCACTGCCTCTGGCAGTTTGTTCCACAAACCCATCACCCTCCATGTGAAAATGTTGCCACTCAGATCTTCTTTAAATCGCCCCCCTCTCATCTTAAAGCTATGCCCTCTAGTTATAGAATCCTCTATCCTGAGGAATGACTGTGATCATCCACCTTATCTATGCTCCTCATTATCTTACTAAACTGTGACTAGGTCACTCCTCAGTCTCAGTTCTGTCAGTTCAGTTTAGTTTATAGTCACGTGTATCGAGGTACTGTGAAAAGACTCCTACACTGCAGAGAAATCAGACCTAGCCTATCCAGCCACCCCTTGTAACTAAAGCCCTCCCGTCCTGGTAACATCTTTGTGAATATCTTTGATGTTCTATCCCCTGCTCCCCCTACCCACATTATGCCTCAAGTCTTGTCAGAGGGCACACGCTCCTGTTCAGTAGAAAAGCCACACTCACACCCAAACTCTTGCTTGTACATTGGGAGGGTGGATTGAAGCTGGGTTAGGTCTGCGTAGGGAGGATGGAGGGTCATTGTAGGAAGGATGTTGAGAGGTTTCTAGGTGGTGGATTGTTGCTGGGACAGTGCCTTCAGAAGGAATTCTGGTCATGTCACAGCCTTCTGTAAGACCAGCACTCTGAGTCTAGCCCAGTCAGAATAAAATATGGGAAACTCCCAAATGTAGTTTAAGAGTCTTTCTTTTTCCTCCTTGTCTCTCTCTTTCTCCTACTTTGTCTTTACCCTGTTAATTCACATTCTCTCTCTCTATCTCTCCCTCTCCCTCTGTTTCCCTGTGTATTTATGACTCACTATTTCTGCCCGTCTCTCTCTCTCTCCCTTGATTTTGCTGCCTCTCTCTCTCTTTCTGTCTCCCATGGTGTATATTTCTTTTCTCCCTATCTCCCTTTCTCTCTCTCACTGTTCTCTCTGTCTCTTTTCCACTGCGTATCTTTCCCTCTCTATTTTCTCTCTCTCCATTTGTTTCTGTTTCTCTCTCTCTCTACTTCTCTCCCACACCCCGAATATCTCCTTCCCTCCTCCCCTCTCTCTCCAGCCTACTCTCTTTATTTGTCTCTGTCGCCGTCTCTGCTTGTCTGTCGGTATGTCTTTCTCTTTCTACCCCACCCCTCTCTCTGTCTCTCTCACATTCTTCCCCTCTCCTTCTCTATGCATGCTTTCTTTCTCACTCTCTGGCATTCTTTCTCTCTGCCCCTCAAACTTCCCTCCCTATCCTTTCACTAAAAAAATATTTCTAAGTAGACACCAGGAACTGGGCATTTTGTTGAATAATAAACATTGATGGTGTTGCATCCACAATGTTTGTGTAATGAAGCAACAAGGGAAGCGAGCGATCTCATCAGGTGGGCTGTTTTCAATTTATCTCTGATTCTGGAGAATTGTGATTGATCTCGAAAAATATCATGATTCATGAGAACAGCAGCTGAGATGTTTCAGCACTAGGCATGACTCCCTCGGTCACACATCGCCCAGTGCAGCACGTTTCAGGTCATCAGGGAGTGGGACGTATTACTGTCATAGTCAGAACTATAAAGCACGGAAGTGGACCATTCGGCCCAACCTGTCCATTTAAGGTCCCATTTGCCCATGTTTGACATTTCCCTCCAAACCCTTCCCATCCATGTACCTGTCCAAGTGTCTTTTTAACATTGTCATTGTATCTCCTTAACTATTTCCCCTGGCAGATCCCTCCATATATGCCGATCACTCCGTGTGAAAAAGTTCCCCTCAGCTTTGTACTAAATCTTTCCCTTCTCACCTAAACTGATCTGCTCTAGTTTTTGATTCCCATTCCCTGGAAAACAATATTGTGCGTTCACTTTATCTATGTCCCTTGCGATTTTATACATGGACGTCACTCTCAGTCTACTAGTACTCCGAGGAATAAAGTCCAAGGCTGCCCAACCACCTCCTATAACTCAGTCCCTTGAGTCCTGGCAATATCTTTGTAAATCTTCCTTGCCTTCGTTCCAGTTTAAAAACAGATTAATCAAAACTGAACACAATGCTCCAAATGTGGCCCCAACAACGTTTTGTACAGCTGTGATAGAATGTCCCAACTCCTGTTTTCAATAACTTGAGCGATGAAGGCCTGCATGCCAAATATTTTTTGCACCACTTTGTCAACTTATGATGCCACTTTCAGGGAAGTATGTACTGGTACTCCTCGGCCCCTCAATTCTATAACCCTACCGCTCACTGTGAAGGTCCTGCCCTTGTTTGGCTTCCAAAAAGCAACACCTCATACTTATCTGAAGTGAACACCATTTGTCTTTCAGCCTCCTTACCAAGCTAACTAAGCTATAGCTATAACCATTGACAACCTTCTTTATTGTTTACAATACCTATTTTAATATCTTCTACAAACTTGGTATTGCAGTCTTGCACATTTTCACCCATTCGTCACAGACCTCCAGTCCAAAAAAACAAACTTCCACCATCATACTCTGCTGTTTACAATCAGATCAATTATGTCCAGTTAGTTATCTCTTCCTGGGTCCACGCGATTTGACCTCCCAGACTAGCCTACCTTATCAAAGGTATTGCTCAAACCCATATAGGCGATGTCCACTGCTCTGCTCTCATCAATCCTCCCAGTGAGCTCTTCAAAAAACGTGCATAGATTTGTGAGATAATATTTCTTCATACAAGGCCATGCTGATTGCTATTGAGGGAGTGTAGCGTAGGTTCACCAGGTTAATTCCCGGGATGGCGGGACTGACATATGATGAAAGAATGGATCAACTTGGCATATATTCACAGGAATTTAGAAGGATGAGAGGGGCTCATATACAATTCTTAACGGATTAGACAGTCTATATGCAGGATAAATGTTGGGGGAGTCCAGAACCAGGGGTCACGGCTTAAGAATAAGGGGTAGGCCATTTAGGACTGAGATGAGGAAAACTTTTTCACCCAGAGATTTGTGAATCTGTGGAATTCTCTGGCACAGAAGGCAGTGGAGGCCAATTCAAGAGAGAGTTAGATATAGCTCTTAGGGCTAATGGAAGGTATATGGGAAAAAGCAGGAACAGGGTACTGATTCTGGATGATCAGTCATGATCATATTGAATGGCATTGCTGGCTCAAAGGGCCGAATGGCCTACTCCTGCACCTACTTTCTAGGTTTCTGATTATCCCTAAAAATGTCCTTGTCTCTCCAAATGCATGTTGATCCTGTCCCTGAGGAATCCCCCAGGATCTGACCTACCACTGGCTTATAGTCCCCTGACTTCTCCTTGAGTCTTTCTTAAATAATAATACAAAGTTAGCCAACCTCTAGTCTTTTGGAATGTCACCAATGGCTGAAGATGAACCAAATGTCTTTGCAGGGGACTTGCAATTTTTCTTCCCTAGCCTCCCAGAAGTTGCAAGAATGGATTTGGCCAGGCTGTGGGGATTTATCCACCTTGATTTGCTTTAAGATAGCCAACAATTCCACTTTGCTAATTCGTAAATGATCCAAGACACCACATTTCATAAAACCATTCCTTGTCTCCTTCTTTGCCCTAATCAGAACGTCAATATATCTCATTAACCACTGCTCCCTTCACCCTAACAGGAACATGCTGTCTCTCAATTCAAACCATTAGCCTTCTCCCTAATAGGTACATGCTGTCCCTGAGCTCCTGCGATCAATATCATACCTGTAAAAGCCTTCCAATTGCCACATGGTCCTTTACCTGCTAACAGTCTCACCCCGCCCTAATGTAACTTATTCGACTGTAATCATGTATTGTCATTCCGCTGATACAACAAAAAGCTTTTCACTGTACCTCGGTACACGTGACAATAATCTGAACTGTAAACTGCGGGACCTTAACTTGTGGACCAGTCCTATCTTAGTCCATAACTATTTTATAATGAATAGTATTATGGTCACTGGACCCAAAGTGCTCCCCCACAGACACTCAGTCACTTGCCCTACCTCGTTCCCCAAGAGGAGGTCCAGTTTTTTGCCCTCTCTAGTGTGGCCCTCTGTACATTTATTGCAGTGACTAGTGACACAGAAACTCAGAGAGCAAAGGTATGGAGCACTGCACCTTGTCCGTGTGGTTGCCGTAGAATACCGTGGTCTTCTCCGTGTGAGGAAACCAGAGGAAGCGGAAATACTCCGACTGTTTCAGGTGAATGTCCAGATCATTCAGAACCTGCAGGTGTTCAAAGACAGACACAAAATGCTGGAGTAACTTAGCGGGTCAGGCAGCATCTTTGGAGAAAATGAGAAGGTGCCGTTTCAGGTCGAGACCCTTCTTCAGACCTGTGTTTACAGACAATTGTTCAGATCTCTAACAAGTCCCTGCACGCAGAGATAATCATTCACACCACATCCATTCTAGCTGAACAAATTGTCAATCTCATCGCTTTTTATACGAGTTTGCCATACACAAATTGGATGCATTCCAACATTACAGCACTATCTATATAACAAGACCATTCAGGCTGAAGATACATTGAGATTGAAGAGAATGCAATGGAGAATCCGTGTGAAGAAATATTCTCTTTTTCCCTAATGTTATTCACTCCAAGGCAAAGCCGCCCTCTAGACTGGCACCCCATCCACCACCCTGACCATTCACTCCCTCCACCACTGGTACACAGTGGCTGCAATGTGTACCTTGTACAAAATGTACTGCAGTTACTCACCCAGCCTATTCCCACAGCACCTCGCCTCAGACACTGAGGATAAGGACAGCAGGTGTAGAGGAATGCCAAGCACATCAATGTAATCTGAGGAAAGCCCATCAACACCTCCACTACCTTAGAAGATCCAAGAGTTTTGGTATGTCGACGAATACTCTCGTGGACATCTACAGGTGTACAGCAGAGAGCATGTTGACTGGATGCAACGTGACCTGGTTCAACAACCCGAACGCCCAGGAACAAAGACATTTGCAAGAAATAGTCAACACTGCCCAGTCCATCACGGGTACTTACCTTCCTACCACTGAAGGTATCTACAGGAATCGCTGCCTCAGAAAGACAGCCAGCATCATCAGAGAACCTCACCACCCTGGCTACACTCTCATTTCACTCCTGCCATTGGGAAAAAGGTTCAGGAACCTGAATACAGTAATGTCTAGATTTACAGGATACTATGTTTACATATCTGCTGTGCTGCTGCAAGTAAGAAGTTAATTGTTCCATTTCTGGACATATGACAATAAAACACTCTTGACTATTCTTGGAGTCCCACACCATCCCAACTAGGAAATATATTCCCACTCTGTTGTAGCCACGGGTCAAATTGCTGCAACTCCCTCCCCATCAGCAGGAGCCCCTTCACTAGAGGTTTAGAGAAACAGCGTGGAAACAGGCCATTCAGTCCATGTTCAACCAATGATCACTCATACACTAGTTCTACCCTACACACTAGGGATAATTTACAGAAGCTAACTAACCTGCAAACCTGCATTTCTTTGGAGTGTGGGATGACCCACGTGGTCACAGGGAGATCAGAGAAAACCCATGTGGTCACAGGGAGAATTTACAAACTCCATACAGACAATGTAGTTAGGATCAAACCCGAGTCTCTGCTGCTGTAAGACAGCAAATCTACTGCAGTGCCACTGTGCTGCCCCTTGCTACCACTGTAGAAAGACTACAGCAGTTCACCAGCACATTCTCACCTGATTCTCGAGGGCAGTCAACAGCGAACAGTGAATGATGGCATTCATCAATGCCTACATCTAAGAAACATAGGTTATTTTGTACTTCTACATAGTGGATATGTGTCATAGAGGGTTATAGAGTCGTACGTTGTGGAAACAGGCCCTTCGGCCCAACTTGCCCACACCGACCAGCTTGTCCCATCTTCACTTATTCCATCTGCCTGCATTTGGCCCATATCCCTCTAAACCATCCTATCCATGTACCAATCTAAATGTGTAGGAATGAATTGCAGATGCTGGTTTTCACCAAAGATAGACCCAAAATGCTAGCGTAACACAACGGGTCAGGCAGCATCTCTGGAGAAAAGGAATAGGTCTGAAGAAGGGACTCGACCCGAAACGTCACATATATATTTTTTTCTCCAGTGATGGTACTTTTTTCTCCACTGAGTTACTTCAGCAATTTGTGTCTATCTACCAGTCTAAATGTTCCTTAAATGTTGTGATAGCACCAGCCTCAACTACCTCCTCCGGCAGCTCGTTCCATAAACCCACTACCCTTTGTGTAAAAAAGTTACCCCTCAGGTTCCTATTAAATCTTTTCCCCCCTCACCTTAAACCTATGAAATGTGATTAGCTGCTGGGTCAGGGGGTTCGAAGCTCTACCAAGAGTGTTGGGCGGAGTGGCCGGTTGCATTGTACACTGAGAGACGCAGATTGACTGTCTGATTTCATTGCAAGGAAGGATAACGGATGCAGGCTTTGGAAGTTTGCAGTAACAAGAGCTAAACTCTCAGAGAAATAGAGCAGAAGCAATTTAATGGAAGAGTCAGACTGCCTGCTGCAGAATCTCACAGCAGTCGTAGCCCGAGGCAGACGGAGCTCCATCAGGTTTATGTGGGTCACTGGCCTAAGGTTGCACATGACTATAATGCACAAACGAGGACAATGAAGGCAGGAGAGTGTAACTAACTAGGAGCATCCACGAGACTGTCTCTGCCTCACACTATTTATTCATGTGTGCTTTGGGAATACAGGCACAGTGCTTATTGACAGTGACGCTCTGGAAAGGCATCCTCATAGATACAGATGGAATGGCATTACTGTGCTAATGTACATGCATTTGCACCTTATTTATACACCTTATCTATACATCCTGCCACACTCAAACACAACATCTATACATCCTGTCACACTCAAACACAACCTTTAGTTCACCCTCATTGGGACCTTTATGTAACGTGTGAAAAATCACTTCTTCTGTTTGTGCTTAGTGTCATGGCTTCATACAGCATGGAAACAGCCCTGCAATCCACCGTGTCTGCAGTGACGTTGATGCCAATCTAAATAACCACATCTGCCTGTACATGATCTGTATCCCTCCATTCCGTGCCTATACACATGTCTGTATAAATGCCTCATCTTGTTTACAAACTGACCCTGCAGCCATAATCCTACCTCAGGATTGGAAGCATGGCAGCATCCTGGGTTCCACATTCTTCCTATAGTATGGTGAGCAGAGCTGTAGGCAATGCCCTAGGTAGTGATTTAGCTGCTGTTTTATACAGGTGCAATATGATTTATTGACTTTTACACCCATTGCACTGATCATTGAAGGCAAGCTCGATACACTTTAAGCAAGCAAATGTCAGCACCCTTTAACACACAGACTCCCGAAGCAGACTTTCTATTCCAAGCTGTATCTTGGGAAGATGTTCCCAGGTGAACAGAGGAAAGGATTCAAGGAGACACAAGAAACTGCAGATATTTGAATCTTTTGAACAAAAGAACAACTGCTGTGGGACTCAGTGGGTCAGGCAGTTTCTATGGAGGGGAATGATTTTAGAATTTAGAGATACAGCGTGGAAACAGGCCCTTCGGCCCACCGAGTCCATGCTGACCAACGATCATGCCCTACACTAGCACTATCCTATACACACAGGGGACAATTTTACTATTTTACCAATCCAATTAACCAATAAACCTGGGGGGGGGGGGGGTGGGGAGGGGTGCACACAGACACATACACACTCACTTGCACAAACCTATATACATGTATTTGCACACACACACTAACCCAGGCATGCTCACACACACACAGCCAAACAAACAAACACCCACATACATGCAAGCCTACATACACGTATTTGCAAACAAATGCACACACACATGTAGGTGTAAGCCTACATACATGCATTTGCACAAAAACACACACTAACACATGTGCACACACACACACACACACACACACACACACACACACACACACACACACACACACACACACACACACACACACACACACACACACACACACACACACACACACGTAAGGGGTCGCACTCGAACTGATGACTCCAGTTGATGCTCTGGCTGTGCTAGGCTGATCGATGCAGGGTCAGTGCACTGGACCAGTCTGGCCGCAGTCATGTCTCCCAGCAAGTGGCAGTAAGCAGGTCATTATTAATGTGTAACCAGCCGACGCCAGGGCCCTGAGAGCTGCTGGAGGAGTGATGAGGATGTTGGCAAGAGACAGCGATGATCAGCTCCTGGTCTCACTGCAGGGATGTACCTGCCCAGATCATGCAGGAAGCGACCTGCAGGATGTGGAGCCATCTCATTAATCAGCCTGCTGACAGCTCAATAACACCATTCATCAGTGAGACTGACTCTGCCGCTGCCGGTCCTTTACAGCCTCACACTGGCCCTCAAGGATGGAGCTCAGATATTGTATGTAATTATATGAACACTGAATTTTCCTATTTTGATAATACCCCACCAGTCCACCTTCACTTCACCCCCCTTCTTCAACACTTCTTCCAATATCTCCCACCACTCCAGTCACTCCGTTCCTTTTCCCTCCGCCTTACGCTCAATTCTCTGTCCTGTAACTTCTTCCATCTCCCTGTTTTCCCCCCTCTTTCCCCTCCCATTATTCCATTCCACCCATATCCTTGTCTCTGGCTTTACATTTCACTCCTCTTCTTTCCTTTGCTTTCCTTGAATCAAAGGCCAAATGGAGGCATGAGGAGACAAGAGACTGGGGATGTTGAAACCTTGAGCAAAAACAAACTGTTGGAAGAACTCATAGGAATTGCAGATGTTCGTTTACCAAATAAAGACACAAAGTGCTAGAGTATCCCAGCGTGGAGAACATGGATTGGCGACATTTTATGCCGGGACCCTTCTTCAGGCTGCTCAGTCCCAACTTGAAATGTTGCCTTTCCATGTTCTCCAGAAATGCAGTCTGGCTCACTGAGTTATTCCAGCACATTGTGTCTTTGTTGGAGGAATTCGTCAAGTCGGGCAGTTTCCGTGAAGGAAAATGGACAGACTACATTTTAGGTCAAGATCCTTCTTCTTCCCCAATTTCTGGTAGCCCTTGCTGTCTCCTCCACTTCTCAGTTCTCCTCTTCCTTTTTCCTTTCTTCTCCCGTTTAGAAGGATGTGGGGGGACCTCATTGCAACTTACCGAATAGTGAAAGGCCTGGATAGAGTGGATATGAAGAAGATGTTTTCACAATTCTAGGACCAGAGGCCACAGCCTCAGAATAAAAGGACGTACCTTTAGAAAGGAAATGAGGGGGAATGTCTTTAGACAGAGGGTGGAGAATCTGTGGAATTGATTGTCACAGACGGCTGCGGAGGTCAAGTCATTAGGTATTTTTAAGGCGCTGCTTGATAGATTCTTGATTAGTATGGGTGTCAGGGATTATAGGGATTAAGCATAAGAATGGGGTTGAGAGAAACAGATAGATCAGCCATGATTGAATGGCGTAGACTTGATTGGGCCGAATGACCTAATTCTGCTCCTCGAGCAGATGAGCTGTCAGTATAAGGAGATGTGATGATGTGATGATGATCTGAAACTCACTGCTTGAGTGTCAGCGTTTTGCTCGAGTGTGGATCATTTGCAGGGCCAGGGAACCAAAGACAAGGAATGGGACTGACAGAATTATTCCACCAGCAGCCAGCATTGACTCAAAAGGCCAAATAGTCTCTGCTATAATAACATAAAAAATAGAAAGTGCCAATGAGCTGAACGATGGCCATGGTGGCAGAGTGGGACCGGGCTGTTCTGTGATAAATTGGGCTTCTCACTCTCTCCTGAACTCTCCTCATTTTAAACCATGATTGAGTTTCTTTCTCCAGCATTTGAAATTCATCCTTAACTTTTGTAAGAAAGTGTAATTCATTTTTTTGATTCAGCCCAAATGGTAAATGAAAATGGATCGTAAAACAGTGGCAATTAATCCTTTCTATCAACAATTGCCTTGTCACAGTTCTACTTTGAAGAGAAGCTTCAATGATTGTAAATGCCACACGCCCGGGTTTGACCCCGACTATGGAAGCTGTCTGTACGGAGTTTGTACGTTCTCCCCGTGACCATGTGGGTTTTCACCGAGATCTTCGGTTTCCTCCCACACTCCAAAGACATACAGGTATGTAAGTTAATTGGCTTGGTGTATATGTAAATTGTCCCTAGTAGTAGGATAGTGTTAACGTGTGGGGTTTGCTGGTCGTTGTGGACTAGGAATGCTGAAGGGCCTGTTTCCATGCAGTGTCTCTAAACTAAACTAAACTAAAGTTGAATCTGTAGTAAAGAAATGCTAGCATTCATTTCGAGAGGGCTTATATGCAAAAACTAGGAAGGTAATGCTGAGGCCTTATAAGGCGTTGGTCAAGCCGCAGTTGGAATATAGTGAGCAATTTTGGGCACCATATCTGAGAAAGGATGTGCTGGCTCCAGAGGAGATTTACAAGAATGATCCCAGAAATTAGGTTAACATAAGATGATCGTTTGACGGCACTAGGCCTATATTCGCTAGAGTTTAGAAGAATGAGGGGGGGATCTCATTGAAAAGTACAGAATAGTGAAAGGCTTGGATAGAGTGGATGTGGAGAGGATGTTTCCGCAAGTGGGAGAGTCTAGGACTAAAGGTCATAGCCTCAGAATTAAAAGATTTTTTTAGGAAGATGAGGAGGAATTTCTTTAGTCAGAGGGTGGTGAACCTGTGGAATTCTTTGCCACAGAAAGCTGTGGGGGCAAAGTCAGTGGATATATTTAAAAGGCAGAAATTGACAGATTTTTGATTAACATGAGTGTCAGAGGTTACGGGGAGAAGGCTGGAGAATGGGGTTAGTAGGGTGAGGTAGATCAGCCATGATTGAATGGCAGAATAGACTTGATGGTCTGAATGGTCTAATTCTACTCCTATCACCAAGGCCAGGTGGTCGGTGACTTGGAGGAAACCTGTGAGGATAGGTGGCTGGACTCTCACTGGATGGAGATGGTAATCGCTTGGCACTTCACCAGTGTAAAGGTTGCTTGCAACTTATCAGCCGATGCCTGGATGTTGTCCAGGTCTTGCCGCCTGCAGGTACGGGCTACTTCATTTGCTGATGAGTTGGGAATGGAATTGGACTTGTGCAATCATCTGCAAACTCCTCCATTTCTTATGACCGAAGGGAGGTAATTGATGAGGCAGCTGAGGATGGTTGGGCCCAGGACACTATTTTTAGTTTGTCTTTGAGATACAGCACGTAAAACAGGCCCTTAGGCCCACCGAGTCTGCTCCGACCACTGATCCCCGTACACAAGTTCTATCCAACACACCTCCTCTTGCCCATTCATAAAGCTCTATGATCTTTGATCTGTTCTCCCCTCAGTGCTGCCCCCATTGGTGATGGAGAGTACTGTACCTCTGTCAGCGTTTGTGGAAATTGCTGGAGTTCGATGTGGAAGGCGGGCACACACTGGATGGTGACAGACAGAATCACCCCCAGCGCGCCAAGGTGCAGTCGGGCGGCCTGGAATATCTCGCTGTTCAAGGACTCCGAGCATTCGAGGATCTCGCCGGCAGCAGTCATCAGGGTCAGAGCCACCACCTGGGGAGCAGAGGCGAGTTAGATGAACTGGGTTAAAGCAGCCAGAGCACCAGGGACGGGAAGTGTGTGGTGACCTCAGGAAAATACCTCACCAGCTTCGAGCGTGACCTAATGAGTGAGCCGCTGCTGGTGTCTTGGTCTTCTAGAGGGTGTAGAGGAGGGGCAATAGCATGAACACACTCTGCTGGGTCAGGGTGGGAACAGAGGAACGGGGTAACTCTGGACTCTAGTCCAGCTAACCTGGCGTACTGGTCTGGTAGCTTGAATGCCCAAGTACGAAGGAGCCTATAGTTAATTCATCACCTGGTGCTGACTTTGCCACCATCAAAGGGATCTACGGGAAGCACTGCCTAAAAAACGCAGCGGATATCAACAGAGACCCGCACCACCATGGTCACGCTCTCCTCTCGCTACTACCATCGGGAAGAAATACAGGAGGCTAAGACCTGTAGGTTCATGAACAGCTTGAACCACCCTGCACAAACCTAACTATAAACCTCCCTCAGCAATGGACGACTATGGACTAGGTTGCACTCCACACTTCAGCTTGCATTTTTACAGTCTAGTTGCCCAGTATGACTAAAAATGTATTGTATACATTTGTCGTGTTCTTGTATTTAATGCCTGTAAAGCTGTAGCAAGTAAGAATTTAATGTAATTGTTCCCTGGTGCATATGATATTTAAACACTCTTGGCCAGTACACATTTTGTAGACAAAAGGCAAGGTGCATGTCAATTAAAAATCAAGCTACATTTATCAACAATGTTTCCATCAATATAACCCGACTTGTTTTGATTTTGTGACCAATTAACTGCTAATTGACTGATAATTTAAAATTGAATATCAAAAATTTTAAAATCTTGTTTTTTTAACTTTTAAGAGGTGCCAATACCTTATACCAGTACATACCGTCATTAAAAGAATAATTGCTGTGAACTCCTGACTTGATACATTGAAGGCAGTCAATAAACTCTGTCTTTAATCTTAACCAGCGAGTCTGACTGAGACTCAAGCAGGTGCTGTGAAAACCCCCACTGAGGGGAACAGTCCTGGTGAAAGGACAGCAACTAGGAACATTAACTAGCAATGTTACAAAATTTTGAGATTTTAAAAATCAAGTCTGCAATTTATCCCATCAGATAAAGCATAACAATAAGTTTAATTTGACACCAAATTCACTTTCATATCTCAAGTATTAAAAAAGTTATGGCCATTTTCATACTCGGAAATTAGCATCTTGTTCCCTATTGATTTTCAATGGACATTACAAAATGCTGTGATCTTGGATAGTCAAAAGCCCATTTCTTAAGGAAAGATTAACATTTTTAAATAGCCTAAGTGTCCAAAGATTATTCACAAATAATTCACAATATAACATGATTTTTATATCTAATTTACATTAATTTATAGGCCAAATGGAAGGAATTTAGTGTTCAATTGCTGTAAATAAATGCCCATTTAAATCGGCTTTCTAGTGGGTTCCTGTGAACGCGCTGGTTTAGAATGTTCACATCGCGCTGGATTAGTGCCCTCAAATGCCGAGAAAAATACTGCGGGATATAAAAAGCCCAAAATGAACTACTCGCTATAGATAACTTTATATACAGGGTTATATACATGCCCCATTTAATGTAAAAATAAGGTACATACCTTTAATTGTTTGCTTTATAAAACCCTGGGGCTGCGAGAGGTTGCGGAGTGAGACAGTAATTTTAAAACTATTATAACTATTATTCGAGGCCTATAAAACTAATAATACCTTTTGCGACCGGGTCTTGCAGCGAATTTTCGTTAATGATTTACTAGGCTGAACATCTGCGATTGGAACAGCCTAGTAAAAATCACGTTTTAAACCCGCCCCCTCCAAACAGCGCCAAAATTGCGGAAATGGCTTTGGGCAGATTCCCAATGACGATTCAGGTAGGTTTTGTAACATACCTACATTAACTGCTTCTCTCTCCACAAACACTGCCTAACCAACTGTTATTGTTTTAAGAGATTCCAGTGCAAAGGGAAAGGCTGTGTGAGGGGTCAGGTCTGGTGGGTTTATCCAGCCTGGGTTTTAGTACACATCCCATCGAGAAGCAGTTGGTGCCCCAATCGCCCATGGGCAGAGCTGGTACCTGGGTTGCCAGAATGCCATGCTGGATGCCAGTGCTGTGGGTACCAGTTCCAATCACTCCTCCTAGGGCCACATCCGACACCGCGCCAAGACTGTAGGAGCAAAAGCACGTTGTTAGTATGAGCATTTCGGCACAGGATCAGTCCCTGGTGCAGATAAGGTGATTAGGCAGGTGGAGAGAAATGGACAGTAAATGTGATAGATTGGGACCTTTCCCACTTCCTGTGGACTGAAGGAGTGGAGGGGAGAGAGCCAGTACAAAGAGGTGAAGGATACGTGTCAGGAGCTGGCAATGATATGTGGATCCAGGTAAGGGCAGATGGAGTCAGGGTGAGGGAGTGAGTGATGGGGATAACAGAGGCTGGGACATGATGCTGGAAGTAACCAGGGGTTGTGGATGATGGAATATGATGGGAAAGATCATTGGAGATTGGGATCAAATAAGGGAGATGGGGAGGGCAGATGGATGGAGGGGTAGGAACCCAACAAGTGGAGTATTTGAGTGATGGGCAATTGTTGTTGGTGAGGAAGAAACTGGGTAAGAGAGGTACTATCTAATGGGTAAGAAGGGTGGTTGTTGGAGAGACAGTAGGGAGGGTAGGGGTAGGCACCGTTACCTGAAATTGGAGAAATCAATGTTCATGCCATTGGGTTGTAGGCTACCCAAGCAGAATATGAGGGCTATTCCACAAGTTTGCATTTGGTCTCACTCCGGCAGTGGAAGAGGCCCAGGACGGACAAGTCAGTGAGGAAATGGGAAGGGAAATTGAAATGGTGAGGAAACGGGAGCTCCTGGCAGACAGAGTACAGGTGCACGCACAATGCAAACAGCGCACACAACACACAGCATACAACACACACACACAATATACACAACACAATCATAACACACACAGCGCATTCAATGTACACAACACAATGTGCGCAACGCACAGAATACATACAATACACAGAATACACACAATACACTTAATGTATATGCGTATGTATGACAGCTGTAAATTCATCTAATGTCCCTCTGCCTGTGTCTGAGACATGCTATAAAGAGCTCCTTGGTGTAGCCAGCCCTCCCCCTCCCACACCCTGGCCCAACCCCTATCCATTCCCAGAGATGGTTGGAGCTGGTTCTGTGCCTATGTAATCTGCCCTGTTTGTGTGGAAACTGATGAATAGCACTTTTATCGAGACTGATCAGCATCCAAGGATTTTAATGACTCAGAGAGAGCAGAAATCAAATCTTGTCAGATTGCATTTCAGGTCCTGTTCAAAAGGCTTTGCGCTGCTTTATGAGACTGACAATTAAATAGATTGTGTTGCAGGGCTGAAAGTAGGAGTTACGGTAAATTTTCATCCAAGACTGGGAGTAATGCAGAGGTGCTAGTGTTACTTTCTGGTGTTCCTCTCACTGGGCCCCCTCAACGTCATCTGGATTAGTTTTCGGTATTGGTTTATTATTTCCACTGTGCTGAGATACAGTGGAAAGCCTTTATTTGGGTGCAATTTAATTGAATCAGAAAATATTATACATGAGTACAATCAAGCCATACATAAGTGCACAGCATGGTACACTGGCCCTTGAAACAGGCCCTCTGGTCCACCGAGTCCACGTCAACCAGCGATCGCCATAGAAACATAGAAAATAGGTGCAGGAGTAGGCCATTCGGCCCTTCAAGCCTGCACCGCCATTCAATATGATCATGGCTGATCATCCAACTCAGTATCCCGTACCTGCCTTCTCTCCATACCCCCTGATCCCTTTAGCCACAAGGGCCACATCTAACTCCCTCTTAAATATAGCCAATGAACTGGCCTCAACTACCTTTTGTGGCAGAGAATTCCACAGATGTTTCACATTATGTGAAAAAAGTTTTTCTCATCTCGGTCCTAAAAGACTTCCTTCCCTCTTATCCCTAAACTGTGACCATATAGGGTGTCAGAGGTTTTGGGGAAATAGCAGGAGAATGGGGATAGGAGGGAGAGATAGATCAGCCATGATTTAATGGCGGAGTAGACTTGATGGGCCTAATTCTACTCATATTACTTATGATCTTATGATCTACACCCACTATCCTACACACTAGGGATAATTTACAATTTTTACAAAACTCAATCAACCTACAAACCTGTATGCCTATGGAGTGTGGGAGCAAACCGGAGACCCGGAAAAATCTACGCGGTGTCGGGGAGAACGTACCAACCCTGTACAGACATCACCCATATTCACGTTCGAACCCGGGTTTCTGATGCTCTAAGGCAGTAACTCTACCGCTATGACACCGTGCCACAACTGGCATTGGCTGTAGTGGCTTTGCTTTTGCAATGGCGCAGTTGAAATGCTCTGTTAACTCGACAACACGCGATGTTGCACAGATCTGACACAGCAAGCGCATGGTGAACTATTAACATATTTAATAACCTCAGTAACATACTGATATTTGCTGAATGCAGACTTATTTCTCGTGCTGTGATAATTAATTGCCAATGTTTCATCGGGGCAGTGTCATTTAATCATTGAGGTCTGTACATGATTCACTAGCACTCTCTGTACAGTAAGGTCACGAACCTGCAAGACTGCTGTGAATATATACAAGTAATTTATACATTATACATCACTCTTGCATTCTGATTAGGCTGAGTGGTTCATTGAGACTGGTTAACATGGTTGTTTGACCCCTGACCTCTCACGCAGGCATGAGTGCATGGATGCACGTCTCTTTGCCCAGTGAGGGTGAAAGGTTAATGTCTGCCTGCAAATAAAGAAGGAAGAAAACTCAGGGGGAAAGGCTTTAGTCAGGTCTCACCATATTTGTTAATTAAAGATCCTCTGGGGAATAGTGATCACAACATGGGATAATTTGGGCAATACAGTGGCGCAGCGGTAGAGTTGCTGCCTTAGAGAATTTGTACGTTCTCCCCGTGATTGTGTGTTTTTTTACGGTTTCCCCCCAAAGACATATAATTGTAGATTAATTGGCTTTGGTAAAAATTGTAAATTGTCCCTTGTGTGTAGGATAGGGTTAGTGTACAGAGTTTACTGGTCAGCGCACACTCAGTGGGCCGAAGGGTTTGTTTCCTTGCTGTGTCTCTAAACAAAATTAAACTAAACTAAATTAATTCCAGATCCAGTCTGTGCAAGAATCTCAGTTACAAAACTTACTGGGCAATTACCAAAGTATGAAGGTGGAGTTGTTTATAATGGCCTGGGGAAGTAGGTTAAGTGAAAAGAGAGGAGATGAGGAGTGTCAGATATTTAAGCAATCATTTCATCATGATCAGCAGAAATGTATCCCCTGTTAGAAAGTGGGACTCGGTGAGAGTAATGAACCATTTGTACTTAACCAAGGAGGTCAATAAAAATACTAAAACAAATGAAAGTGGAAGAGACCAGAGTGGCAGACAGGAGGTATGAGAATTTTTCAGGAACCAGATATGAGAGATCAAATAGCAAGAAGGATAAAATATATTTTAGTTAATTTAGTTTAGATACAGCGATGAAGCAGGCCCTTTGGCCCACTGAGTCTGCACTGGCCAGCAATCCCTGCACACTTGTGCTATCCTATACACACCAGGGACAATTTACAACTATGCCAAGCCAATTAACCTACAAAGCTCTATGTCTTTGGAGTGTGAGAGGAAACTGGAGATCACGGCGAAAACCCACACAGGTCACGGGGAGAACGTACAAACACGATACAGACAAGCATCTGTATTCAGGATTGAACCCGGGTCACTGGCGTTGTAAAGCGGCATCTCTACCTACCGTTGCGCCACCGTGTTGCCAATTATAATTATGAGAGAAAAAATGGACAGCACAATGGTGCAGCCAGTGGAGCTGCTGCCTCAAGGTGCCAAAGACCCGGATTTGATCCTGACTTTTGGTGCTGTCTGTGTGGAGTTTGCATCTTTTCCCTGTGACTGTGGGTTTCCCTTGTGTACTCTGGTTTCTTCCCACCTCCTATGCAGGTTTCTAGGTTAATTAACATCTCTCAATTTCCCTGGTTTCCCTGATTTGTAGGGAGTGGATGCGAAAGTGGAATAACATAGACCCAGTGTGAATGGGTGATCGATGATCAGCATGGATGTAGTGGGCTGATGGATGGATATAGATAAAAAGGAGGACGGTAGCCAGAGAAAGTGTGGGATCCATGAGGGATCAATAACGAGAAACAGAAAATGGTAGATAATTTGAATCAACACTTTTCATTAAATTTTAATAAACCAATACCAAATTTCATGGTTGAGGACATTGCAAAGCTTTTCAAAGCACCTTTGGCTCTGGGAGTGTACCAATGGATTGGAAAACCAAATATGTGAAAGGAGGAAGAAAAAAGATAGGGAAACTACTGTTTAGGTTTATGTTTGACTTGGGCAAGATGCTGGGGACTGTAACCAAGAAAGAAATAGCTAGTTATTTAGCAGGCCTTAATCGAATTGAACCAAATCAACATAGTTTTAGGAAAGACCTGAGATAGATCAGTCATATTGAAAGATGGGTCAGGCTCGAATGGCATAGTCGCCTACTCCTGTTCCCTTCCTCTCATGTGTTTTCAAGAGTCAAGAATCAAGAGTGTTTTATTGTCACATGTCCCAGATAGAACAATGCAATTCTCACTTGAAGAAATGTTCCCTTTCTCTCTATTTCTTCCCGCCCATCCCCCGAATGTCAAAAACTGAGAGTTAATGTCTGGCAAAATACACAGGAAAGAAAATGACACTGCAGACAACATTTCGAGAAATCATTTCGACATCTCAGGAAGAAGACAATATTCTTAAAGGGACTAGAACAGAGATGAGTGAAAATCTATTGGGGCAGGAAGAGTTAACCTGTTCAATGCCTCCCCCGGGTATACTCAGATCATGGCCAATAGTGTAAAAACCCCAGCAGTGAACAGGTTAAGTTACGATACGATAGAACTTTATTTATCCCAGGAAGGAGATTGATGGGTTGCAGAGAATATTGAGGGGATCCAGTTGGGGGCTGATGCATTTTGGGGTGAATGATCTCCCCCTTAGTCTGTTGGCTATTTCTTCCCCAGCCCAGCCAGTTCGACCCGGAATGATAGGTTGGAAGTTGCATGGGTAGATTGTGCAGGTAACCCCGCAGTTTGCACACTCACTTGGACAGAGCCAGTCCGAGGGAAGCCAGCTCTTCATTCAGGTCAGACAGCAGCATTCCTGCCTCGACCGTCACTTGCTGCTTCTCCTTATCCACCTGCCAAGGAAGAATATCCATCAGTATTGCCTCACTGAAGGGCAGCTGGTAGGGGCAACCAGAACACAAAAGTAGGCATGGGAGAAGGCCATTTCACTCCTCGTTCCTGCTCCACGACTCAATAACATGATGCCTGGTCTCCCATCCCAACACCATTTTTTTGCCAAATGCCCAGATCCCTTTGTTCACTTATTTCACTCTTCGAGGACAGCCTGGGTACGATGTGCAAGGGGACTGTGCTGTGATATGAGCACGTGTTCTCAACCTTACCTTGAGCAGCTTGTTGAGGTGGCTGAGCTGGACGAGATAGTCGTCAGTGCAGACGATGTTGGAGGGTGAGTGCCCACAGCCCACGATCTTCACCCGCTTGCTGCGTTGCTGTGCGATCTCCAGGATCTGTGGACAGGACACAGGCAATGAGCTGGCTCACTGCACTTGCCTCCCTGGCACCTTGAAACAGGAAACGTCCCTCAGTGGGAAGATTGCCGTCGATAGGAACTGGGCATATAACTGGCAAAATACGTTACATACTGGTACATTGTCTACGTCACTGTTCCAGAGTTACACTCTCTATCTCACTGTCCCAGTGTGTTCACTCTCTTCCTCACTGTCCCAGTGTGTTCACTCTTTACTTCACCGTCCCAGTGTTACACTCTTCACCTCACTGCGCTGGAGTTACACTCTCGACCTCACTGTCCCAGTGTCCACTCCCTACCACACTGTCCCAGTGTTACACTCTCTACCTCACTGCCTTCACTCTCTTCCTCATTGACTGCTCCTACTGTGTATCAGTCCATCAGGTCAGATTATACTGCATTAAAGCAGGATCTTCCTCTCGTTAACTTTACTCTCCTCCCTCACCTCTCCATGACCAGTAACTGTACCTGCCCTCCAAGCTGGCTCTGTGCATTGCCCCATTACTACCCCCCGCCCACGATACCTGCAGGACGTTGTGCGATTTGCTCACCTGCCGCATCTCTTCCACGGACAGCGGCTCGAAGTACAACTCCGGCTGGCAGGTGTAGGTGTTTGCCCAGTTCCGGAACCGGTAGCCCTCGATGCCTTGGACCTGAATAAATGTCAAACAGGAAGTGGGTGACAGGGTGGTACAGGGCAGCTCAAAGTAGTTACACAAACTGAATGTACCTTGGGCCAACCCAATGGCCATATTGGGGCTGGCATTGCCCATTCCCCTGGCAGCTCTGCCTTGGAGTGATTGTATAGACATGTTTCCTGAAGTGATGAGGAGACCCTGTTGCTGGAGTCTAATGTCCTTGTCCCACTTAGGCGATTTTTTCGGCGACTACAGGCGACTCGGCTGTTTTCACATGGTTGCGGGGTGATGCCTGTATGGTCGTGAATAGTCTCCTCAAGTCGCCTAAAGAGTCGTAACGTTTTTCTGGTCGCCGCTGGATTTTTAAATGTTCAAAACCTTTTGGCAACTGATGTAGCTTGTCTTCCCCTGCCGTAGGTGCTGTCGTAGGTTGTCACCAGGATGACGCAGGTTGTTGCCAAGTAACGTTGGTTGTCGCCGGGTGCTGCCTTCGGTGAATTCCATTGGCGACAACCTACGTCAACCTACGTCAACCGGCGACAGGTACCGGCGACTGAATTATCTTTAGTTGTCTTCAGTTGTCACCGACAGGGTCGTTGCTTGTCATAGCTTGTCGCGGGTGGATGTAGGTGGGCTTTGGTTGTTGTAGGTTGTCGCCTGTGTGGTTGTAGGTGGACGTCCTAATGGGTTGCCGGCTGTCGGTAGCTTGACGTCGACAAGGTGGTAGGTTGTCGTCGATTGTCAGAGACATTGTCGTAGGGGGGGTCCAGTCGCTGCTTTTTCGGCGATCTGTTACGACTGTGACAGTCGCTGGCTGTCGCTGAAAAAAATCACCTAAGTGGGACAGGCCCTTAACTCACCAGGAACGCACAGTGTCCCCCCTTCTGAGGCATGAGGAATTTTTGAAAAGTCATACCTGCCCTTCAGCCAACTGAGTCTAACCTTACCGACATCCACCCCATCAACCACATTTATGGATCACCCCACATTCCACAAGGGCGGCACTGCAGATGCCGTAAAGCTCCAGAGACTCGGATTCGATCCTGACTATGGGTTGCTGTCTGTACAGAGTTTGTATGTTCTGCCTGTGACCACGTGTGTTTTCTCCGGGTTCTCCGGTTTCCTCCCACACTCCAAAGACGTACAGGTTTGCAGGTTAATTGGCTTCTGGTCCCTAGTGTCTAGGATAGTGCTCGTGTACGGGTGATAATTGGTTGGCTCGCAGTGGATCGAAGGGTCTGTTTCCACGCTATATCTCTAAACTAAACTAAAATCCCATCTATTCCCCCCTGACCCTACCCCTCAGCCAAGCAACAGCAGCCAATTAACCCGCAGTGAATAGAACTCATGAGTGCGGAGGGCGCAGCTGTGGTGAAGCAATCAGCAAGAAGCAGAGGGAGCTAAGAGACATCTACAGTGGGTGGGTGGGAGTGAGGTCACAAAGTCAACACTCAGCATTGGAGCTGCAGATGGGAACCGTCTTATCTCGCCAGTTGAAGAATGTGCGTGTGGCCCAGGCTAACTGCGTAACCAAGCGAGTAGGAAGGAACTGCAGATGCCAGTTTATATTGAAGTCACATAAAATGCTCAATGGGCAGCATCTCTGGAGAAATAGTTTAGGTGACGTTTTGGTCAGAACCCCTTCTTCAGATTGAATGATAGAGGTGGAGATGGAAAGTGGATGGTGTTTTGGGTCAAAACGTCACCCCCCTCTCCCTCCCCCACCTCTAACTTTCAGTCTGAAGAAGGGGTTCTTCAAAGTGTCACCTATTCCTTTTCTCCAGAGATGCAGTTTCACCCGTTGAGTTACTCCAGCATTTTGTGTCTATCTGTGTGCAACACTCGGTTACAGCAACTGAGGTACTTCAGAGATCTGAGACTGTAGTAGTTCAAATGACTAGTAACTGTTGTAACAGTAGTGGGAGCATTGCTAGGGTGTGAAGAAGATCTAACACAAGGATACAATGAGTCAAGACACTCCTTCGCGTCTCCGGCGACTCGGGTTCAATCCTGACCTCAGGTACAGTCTGTGTAGAGTTTGCACGTTTTCCCTGTGACCGCAAGGGTTTCCTCCAGTGCTCTAGTTTTCTCCCATGTCCCAGGGCCGTGCTTTTGGTAGGTTAATTGGATGTTGTAAATTGCCAACAGTGTGTGGGTGGTGGTCGAAACAGGGGGTAGTTGATGGCAATGTGGGGAGAATAAAATTGATCAATGTAAGTTGATGATCGGAGCTGACTCGATGGACTGAAATACCTGTGTCCATGCTGTATCTCCCTGTAACAAGTGACATTAATATCATGTGTTTAAAGGGGTTCTACATGTTTGTCACAGCCTGGTATACTCATGGTAAGGAGGGCATAGCTGGCAAAGGTCAAACTCTCCAATATTTCCTGGGCATATATGACCTAAGTCTCATTTGCCTACATTAGGTCATCTTCCCTTCCTCGACAAAGTAACTATCCTAAAACCTTCGAAATGCTCTAATTTAATCTGCCTCCACTCCTTTCTGTGGCAACTTGTTCCAGATATTCACTGCCCTGCGGAAAACGTACCCCTCAGATATCCTTTACATATCTCCCCTCTCCACTTTATGCCTGTGCCCTCTAGTTTAGGCTACACTGCCTTGGGAGGGGTACCTCTGATGATCTGTCTTACCTATGTCCCTCATAATATTATAGACTTAAAAGGTTGTTTCTCAGCCTCCTACATCCAGTGAGAATCAACCCAGTGTATCCAATCTCTCGTGTTAGAGCCACTGCCTCACAGCACCAGAAACCAGGGTTTGATCCTGACCTTGGCTGCTGTTTGAGTGGAGTTTGCACATTCTACCTGTGACCTCATGGGTTTCCTCCGGGTCCTCCGGTTTCCTTCCACATCCCAAAGACGTGTAGGTTTGTAGGTTAACTAGTGTGTAGGGAGTGATATAGAAGTGAGATAACATAGGACTAGTGTGAACAGGTGATCGATGGTTGGCATGGACCCGGTGGGCTGAAGGATTTGTGTCCATGCTGTACTTCTAAAACAAATACTACTGCCTTACTTTCTAGGCAACATAAACCATAAATCATAGAACAGTACAGCAAACAACAAGTCGTTTGGCCCACTATGTTTGTGCTGAACATGATGCCAAGTTAAACTGATCTCATCTGCTTGTACATGATCCATATCCCTCTATTCCCTGCACTTCCATTTGCCTATCTAAAAGCCTCTTAAATGCCACTATCATATCTGCTTCCACCACCACCCCTGGCAAAGTGTTCCAGGCTCCCACCAGTCTCTGTGTAAAAAAATATCTTGGTGAATCTCTTCAGTACTCTCTCTATTGCTACCACATCCTTATTGGTGACCAGAACTGTACACAATACTCCAAGTGCAGTTTAACTAATGTTTTGTACAGTTGCAACATAATGTCAAACCTCTTACACTTAACAGCTCAGTGTATGGAGGCAAACATACCAGATGCCTTCTTCACTACCCTATCCACTTGTGTGAACACTATCAAAAAGCTATACTCTTGCCATTTACCCTCTATGTTCTGCCAGAATGTAACTTCGCAAAGTACATTACCCTGTACTTTTATGAATTAAATACCGTTTGCCACCATTCTGCCCAATCTTCCAGTTGATCCATGTCCCACTAAACCCTTGGAGGACCTTCTTTGTTATCTACAACTCCACCACTTGCTTGGTCGATCTATGTTCTCTTTCAAAAACCCAGCACCGACCCCTGAAGTACACCCCTGGTTACAGATTTCAAGACAGAGAAATGCCCAAACCACTACCCTCAGGAGACGGAGGTGGTTTTAGATCTAATTTGCCCAGTTTCCGGAGCTCTGAGAAGCTCTTCTGTAATCTGTTTATGGGGAAGTTATTAACAGGGACAATGAAGAGGACTGTAATATTTTGAATCCTTTTCGAGATGCGAAGAGCTTTGATAAGACCTGTATTTAATGTGTGGGATTAATTTGCCTTCACAATGCTGTTCGGCAGGGAGTTCTTGGATTGAAACTGAGCAGCAACTGTAATATATTTCCGAGACAGGATGATGTGTGGTTCTGTGATATTGCATAGGAAATGGAAGATGGGAAAGTGGAAATGGTTATTTGGGTTTATAAATCAGGTTCAGTGCATGATCAATCTTCGAATGTGTAATTAAATGAGAGACAGAGTCGTCTGGGATGCAGCTCATTGAGACACTTGTTTATTTCACTTATGTTTCCGCTACAATTTCAAATTCATGAGCAAGGTTATAGAAAACTGGGACAATGCTCAAAGGTGACTCAGAGTGAGATAAACAGCAATCCCATTGCACTGAAATTATTTCAGTTCAACCCAGGAAACAAATCCAAATTCACAACTTTGAGTTTCAGGTTCAATACTTTCAATTTAAGCCGAGAAGCATCTTGACTAAGACATACAACAATGTTGCGTTACATGCAGAGTAAAGCTCTCTCTACACTGTCACACACTCCCTGGGTCAGATATTGTCCATGCTCGCGTGTCCCTGGAGAGGGAACATGCGGTGTCCACGGGGGCTCTGGGGACATTCCATGAACACTGGTTGTCGCAGGGTGTCGAGAACATTGTGGATATATATGATAACATTGTAATCTGATGACTGATTGATTAATGTTTACAAAATGTTGGATGGTTTTGATCTTACCAGTATTCTGTAACTATGATTAATAGAATGAAATTTGATCGTTAAGGAAAATAAAAAGAATCGGATGCAGAATTAATCTCCCTCTATACTATTCCTTCACACACTCTCGGGGACAGATACCGAGTGAAACTCCCTCTTCACTGTTCCAACACACACTCGCAGGACAAGTGTTCAGACACTTACAGTATATGAGGCCCCATTTTCCCTGAGCTTGGAGACTAAAATGCTATTCTGGAGCACATGTACCAAGGCGTAGTGAGAAACGTTGCATGTTATCCCAGTCAATCCTACAACATATGAGTACAATCAGGCCATACACAAATACAGAATCGAACCTGAACCCCATGGTGCTGTAAGGCAACAACTCTACTCCTGCAACACCATGCCGCCCTTAGTTTAGTTTAGTTTATTGTCATGTGCACCGAGGTACAGTGAAAATGTTGTTGTTGTTAAGTAGTCAGTGTAAAGACTGTACATGATTTACAATCGAGTCATCCACAGTGGATAGATACATGATAAAGGGAATAGCGTTTCGTGTAAGATAAAATGAAGTCCAGTTCAAGGTAGTTCAATAGTCTTACATGAGGCAGATAATAGCTAGGACCACTCTTCTAGTTGCTGGTAGGACAGTTCAGTTGCCTCCTTAAATGTCATTTGAAACATTGAGAAATAAATCAACAATTGGGGCTAGAACAGTGTCTGAACTTGGAACTACAGTAACTGACACTGAGCCCAGTGTTACCAATAAAATCAAGAGTTCACTTGATTTACAAAGCATTAGATATAAAATGCAGTAGTGTTATACAGTGTCTCAACAGTGCTGATAATTACTTTCATGCTTACAGTCTGAAGAGATTTTGCTATTTCCAATCCCTGCTCCAAAAATCAAATCCAGATTCCAACCACAAATTCCCAGATCCTATTCCCAGATCACAGTCCCAAATCCCATTCTAGATCCAAGTCCATATCCCTACCTATGGTCCCATTCTCAGATTTCAACCTGGATCTTAATCCTAATCCCTTCCCTATTTCCAGTCCCAGATCACTGTCATTCCCTGAAAGTCTACTTCCTTGGGACGCCATCTCTGGAAGCAGCTTCTCCATGTTTTCTCAATCAAAATCCCTCACAACTTTAAGCTTCCCTCAACATCCTCAGCCACCGGGGTGATTACCTCAAATCCTCTCCTGCCCAACCCGATATCTTGTAACATAATCCATGTGGATCTGAGGATCGATTCTACATGTCACACATTCTAACTTTCCTGATGCTACATGCAGTCTCATTCTGTCCCAGACTAGGCAGGATGAACCTTACCATGGTTGCTCAATGTTCGATCGGAGCCAGGAACACGATTGCAGGAGAAAGGGAGAGAGAGCCTGGAGACAAGCAAACTGTCACCCAAATGAGAGGCAGTCCCTGGTGTGACTGCTCTCTTGTTGCAGGAGGAATGCTCCTGACATTCCTGATGACGATAATGGAGTTAATGAATAACTGTCCGGCTTAACTCAGTGCTGGGTTTACTGCTCCAGAAGGCGTCACGTGACAGACCAATTGAGGATGAGGGCATTCACCAGATGGGCACTCAATTGTCCGTCATGTACTCTGGCAACAAAGCCCTGTTCCATTTTAGCATGTCTGTTTACATTTCTTCACTGAATATAGAACATAGAACAGGCCCTTCATCCCACAATGTCTGTGCCAAACATGATGCCAGTTTAAACAAATCTTCCTTGTCTGTACATGATCCATATCCCTTCATAATCCCTAATCCCGTCATATCCATGTCCCTATCTAAACAAGTCTTAAATGTATCTACTGCCACCACCTCATGGCAGAGCATTGAAGGACACTCTCGGTGTATTAAACTTGTCGCACACATCTCCTTTAAAATATCCTCCTCTGACTGTAAAGCTATGTTCTCTCCCCTTTGTTATTTCCACCCTTGAAAAAGGTTTTGAGTGTCTACTCTATCTCTGCCTCATCATTTTATATACTTCCATCAGGTCACCGCTTAGCCTCTGACCCTCAGAGAAAACAATGCAAGCTTATTTAACCTCTCCCTATAGCTGATACCCTCTAATCCTGGCATTGTTCTGATGAACCTCTTCTCCAAAGCCTCCACATCATTTATGGATTTCCTCCAATGGCAGTGTATCTCTACACTGTACAGTCTCAGGAGGGACAGACAATTTGGAAGCTGAGGAACCACAAACATCCTCAGTTAACCAAAGAAGTCTAACAGAGCCATCAACTCTTGAATGCCTCCACATCTTTCCTGTAATGAAGCAACTAGAATTGAGGAACTCAGGGAATTCCACCATGAGTTCAACCCTAGACAGTAGAGGCTTCCCTGAACTGAAGGAGACCACAGCAGGGTCTCAACCTGAAACACCACCCAGCCATGTTCTCCATGGATGCAGCCTGACCCGCAAAGCTACTCCAGCACTCATCTTTTTGTAAGCTAGCATCTGCAGTTCCCTATTTTTATATGTTTCCACAGAAAAGTTTTTCCCGTTACAGGCCATGTACAAATAAATGGTCCTTGTTGGGTCAATATGGTCAACATGTTGACCTGATCTTACTCAACATGGGAAAGTTGGGCCGAAGAGGCTGTTTCCATGCTGTATGACTCTAATTCTCTGTGAACAGCTGAAGATATTGGGTCTGAAGTCATTCGAGTTTAGTAAGATGAGTGGTGATCTTATCGCAACATATAAGGTTCTTGACGGGCATTAGAGGGTAGATGGTGAGATGCTACAACTTGCTGGAAAGCCTTGAATGAAGAGATTTGGAAGTGATCCTTTGACACTGAGGTGCGTAGAAACATTTTGCAGATGGTGTGGAGTTTCTGAAATTTTCTACCCTGGAGGATGGAGGCTGGATCATTTGGAGGATTTAAAAAGAAGGGAAATAAATCTTTGAAAGATCGTGGAATTGAGGGTGATTGGGAAATGGCACAGAAGAGGAGATTAGGTCTGAGGCACGTCCACTGGTGCAGTGAGAGTTCTAAGGTCATTCCCTTTGTTCTGATTTTGGGGGTTGTCAGTACTTAACTTTTCAATAATGTTTTAATAAGTAATTTATTTAATGGTGTTTTCAGTGTTAAATGGTTTTCGAGTGATTTTGCATGTTTGTGACTGTTAGGATCACTCCATCTCAAGGGGTGGGGTTGAATAGTCTCCGATCACGGCTCAGGGTTTTGCCAATGTTCCCAAGGAATAGTGACCTTGGATCCCAGCCTGGCTTGGGATCTGGGCAACTGGGCAGATGTAATGAGGCAGCAGGGTATCATCGTCCTAGTCATAGTCAAACATCACAGAGACAGGCCCTTCGGCCAAACTTGCCCATGCCGACCAAGGTGCCCCATCTATACCAGTCCCACTTGCCGTCATTTGGCCTATATCCCTCTAAACCTTTCCTTCCATGCACCTGTCCAAATTCCTTTAAGATGTTGTTATAGTACCTGCCTCAACAACCTCCACAAGCAGCTCATTCCATATACCCACCATGTCAAAAGTTACCCCTTTAAAAATTTTCCACGCTCACTTTAGGGTTGGACAGGCTAGATGCAGGAAGATTGTTCCCGATGTTGGGGAAGTCCAGAACAAGGGGTCACAGTTTAAGGATAAAGGGGAAATCTTTTAGGACTGAGATGAGAAAAACATTTTTTACACAGAGAGTGGTGAATCTCTGGAATTCTCTACCACAGAATGTAGTTGAGGCCAGTTCATTGGCTATATTTAAGAGGGAGTTAGATGTGGCCCTTGTGGCTAAAGGGATCAGGGGGTCTGGAGAGAAAGCAGGTACGGGATACTGAGTTGGATGATCAGCCATGATCATATTGAATGGCGGTGCAGGCTCGGGGCCGAATGGCCTACTGATCCTATTTTCTGTGTTTCTATGTAAACCAATGTCCTCCGGTTCTTGATTTCCCGACTCTGGATAAAAGACTTTGTGCATTCACTTTACCTATTCCACTCATGATCTTATGCACCTCTATAAGATCACTCCTCATCCTTTTGCGTTCCAAGGAATAGTCCGAGCCTGCCCAACTTCTCTCTATAGCTCAGGCCCTCAAGCCCTGGCAACAGTCTTGTAAATCTTCTCTGCACTCTTTCCTGCTGAACAACAGCCTTCCTAAGGCAGGGTGACCAAAACTGAACGCAATACTGCAAATGTGGCCTCACCAGGTGGGATGGGAGCAACAGCTGATAGAGTAGGTGTGACAGAGTGGGTGTGATGAGTGTGAGGGGACGGCTGTAGTGTGCAGGTGTGTGTGGCAGTGTGGCAGAGGTGGGTGGGGGAGGCTAGTGTTACGTAACAGAGTGGGATGCAGGTGTGCACAGCAGTGTTAGAGATGTGGGTAAGCAGGGTGTGTGGCAGCTGAGTGTGGGGTCGGGTGTGTGTGTGTGAGTGTTAGTGTATGATGGCAGGAGTGTGAGGGCCAGGTGTGCAAGGGTTATATGTGAAGCCAGGTGCATGCGTGTAGCAGCTTGGGGCATGCGTGTGTGTCAGGTGTGAGAAGATGAGTGTGCAGGCTAGTGTTCTTGGTGGTGTGAGCACGGCTGTGCTGTCCTCAAGAAGAGCTGAATGGTGAATTCTGGGAGTAGGAGCCACTGAATGGGAGAGCGTGAGAGTGTGGGAAGGCCAATCCATGCACACTTAAACCCACATATACACACTCACACTCCCCTGTATATACCCCTTACACACACTCACACAAGCATCACACTCACTCCCCCAGCTACATCCTCTTTCACTCACACACACACACACACACACACACACACACACACACACACACACACACACACACACACACACACACACACACACACACACACACACACACACACACACACACACACACACACACACACACACACACACACACACACAAGCAGCACACACACACTCCCTGCATAAACCTTCTTACACACACACACTCCCTCTCTCACACACACACGAGCATGATACACTCACCTCCCCACATACACCTTCTTTCACACATGCATCATCTCTCTCGCGCACGCATCACAAATCATTTACCCATATACACCCTCTTACATACATATACGCACACGCACACGCATACACACGGGCACATACACATATGCATGCACAAACACATGGGCACCTACACACATGCATGCACACACACACACACACACGGGCACATACACACATGCATGCACACACACACAAGCACACACACGCATGCACGCACACACACACACACGGGCAAATGCATACATATGCACGCACACACATGCATGCACACACACACACACACACACACACACACACACACACACACACACACACACACACACACACACACACACACACACACACACACACACACACACACACACACACGCACCTGCATTAATAAACGTGCACTATTTCTATCTGTTGGACTGGTCAGGGTCCAGTTTGCTCCCGGGTTCCTTCCTTGAATCGGGTTAACTTGAAACTAGAATTTTCCTGTTGTGTAATCATCAAATGAAAGGGATAACAATGGCTGTGATCGGCTGTGGAATGTGACTCTAACTGAGAGAGTTACTGTGTAACTGCAGAGCCATGTTCTCACTCATTCACTTCAGGCACTTCAGCCCCAGTTTAGGGATGGGTCCTGCTGATCTGGGTAGATGGTAGAAGAGGAGGTTTCATCGACCACCCTCTCCATGGGTCTAATTCCCTGTGCTGTCCTCCACATGAGCTTCTGCCCTCAAGTTAGGGTGTGCAGGGAAGCCCCTTGATGGGATAGGGGATTCATTCATGGAATGTGTGCAATGGCCTTTCCATATTCAATCATTCCCAACTCCCTACTTCGGGAGAGGGGGGTATTGAGAGAAGAAAGTACTGGGGCTGGGGTGGGTAGAAGGATTATTAGTGACTGGCATTGGGCAACAAGAGGGACAAGAGTCTCCTGGCTAAGTGGAATGTACAATATAAAGCCGGTAAACAGAGCCAACACATCAGGGTAGGCCGATTGCCATGTTGGTCAAGTTGACCCATTAAACTTCTGGTTAATGTTAATCTACTGGTGACCTTAGTTGAAGAATAATTAGCCCATGTTTTCTTTCAACTTTGGAATTAATTAACTTGATTGAGGTAAAGGGTCTGCACATCTTTCCACACACCATGTTACTCATTAAACCGCCTCTGGTTGTCAGGATGTAACTTAATGCTCATTACCCGAGACTATCTGGGGTCGGGAGTGTGAGAGACGTTAGTGAGCGGGATCACCATGGTGAACAAGGTGCAGGGGAACACCGCCACCTTCAGGTTCCACCACCCTTCGTATGTAACACACCATCCCGACCTGGAAATTATATCGCCATTCCTTCTTCGTCACTGGATCTAAATGCTGGAAGTCCCTCCCCAACCCTACCGTGATAGCATCTTCACCAGAGAGATTGCAGTGATTCAAGAAGGCAACTTAATACCACTGCCTCCAGGGTATTTAGGGATAAGTGATACACGCTGACCTGATCATTGATGTCTACATCCAAAAGAACAAGAAAATTATGAACTTTAGTGAACAAGTTGATATTTTACAACTGTAACATACTGTCCCAACTTTATGTACTTAATTCCCAGACTGATGAAAGCCAGTTTGCCAAAAGCCATTTTCATCATCCTAACTACCTACGACATCACTTTCAGGAAACGATGTACTTGTACTCTGAGATCACTCTGTTCTCCAATACTCCCCATGGCCCTATCATTCACTGTGAAGGTCCTACCTTGGCTTGACTTCCTAACACCCTACATTTATCTGAATTAAACTTAACTTATCATTCCTTAGTCCATTTGCCTAGCTGATCAAAAGCCTTCTATAGTTCTTGATAATCAGCTTCATTCTTTACAATACCGCCTATTTTGGTGTCATTTGCAAACTTACTATTCATGTCTTGTACATTCTCATCCAAATCATTGATATAGACTCCAAACAGCAATGGGCCCAGCGCTGATCCCTGAGGCACACCTCTAGGCCCAGATCTCCAGTCTGAAAAACAACGTTGCATTGCAACCCTCTATTTCCTACTATTATGCTAATTCTGTATCATTAGGTATCTCTCCTTGGATCGTATCTGATTTAACTCTCCAGACCAGCAGCCTATCATGCAGAGCCTTATCAAAGACCTTGCTGTAGTCCATATAGACTACGTTTACAAACCTGCTCTTATCCACCTTCTTGGTTACTTCAAAAACAATCACATTTGTGAGGCAAAATATATTGCTGCCAATCTCAACTCTGTGCCTGTCTTTCCAAATCCATGTATATCTTATCCCTCAGGATTCTCTCCACTAACTTTTCTTCCATAGATGTTAGGCCTAGTGGTCTCCAGTCCTCAGGTTTTTCTTGGCAGCTCTTCTTATTTACAGGTACAGTATTAGCAATCCTCCAACCTGACCCACTGAGTTTCTCTAGCAGCTCTCCCATTTTGCCTCAGATTCCAGTATCTTCAATCTCTTGTACCATGCATTTAAATAGTACATGGAAACATAGTAATCCATCCCACAGTGGTGCATGGGGTTTGACACATAGGCTGTAAATGAGATATTAGATGTTTGGTTAAAGCAACATTTCTTAGGGACTGCATTAATGAAGGAGAAAGGCATAGAGGTTGAAGGAAGGATTCCTGAGCTTTGAGCTCCGGTTGCTTAAGGTCCAAGTGACAGCGGTGGTGGCGGGGATCGCTGGTCAGCGTGGACTCGGTGTACAGGAGAGCCTGTAACCATGCTGTATCTCTACACTAAACTAAACTGATTTCTGAATCACAGGCTACAGGATCTTGTCTCACTCCAGTGATGGAGGAGGATGATACAATTGCAGTGTTTGTAAAGCATTCGGAAAAGTACCTGGACTGGCAAGGTGTAGGGGGATATGGGGCTAACATGGGTAAATGTGAATGAAGTAGATTGACATATATGTATCAGTCATCGTGGGTGAAGAGCGCCAATTGGGGAAGTTTCTGTGCCATGGGGATGTTTCTGTGCTATGCAATTTCACAATGATTCAAGGTGAACACTCGAGGGGTTTTGGACATCTTACCTTTACTCAAGTCACCAGTTCAAGATTCTCCTGCTCTCTCTGGAGAATATTAAAATTCCATCACTATTCCAAAAGAGGAGCTGCGGAGATGATCAGGCCAATCCCATTTACTCTCCTTTTTTACATAAGTTCTTGCGTTCATAAGTTATAGGAGCCGAATTAGGCCATTCGGCTAATCGTCTACTCCACCTTTCAATCATGGCTGATCTACCTTTCTCTCTCAGCCCCATTCTCCTGTCAATCTGTCAATCTCCATCTTAAAAATATACATTGAAGTGCTCCACAGCCTTCTGTGGCAACGAATTCCACAGATTCACGACCCTCTGATTAAATAAATTCCTCCTTATCTCCTTTCTAAAGGTACATTCTATTATTCTGAGGCTATGTCCCCTGGTCCTAGAATATTCCAAGTGGTGGAAACATCCTCTCTACACAAGCCTTTCACTATTCGCTTAGTTTCAATGAGGTCCCACCTCATCCTACTAAACTTCTTACCAGGTCCAAAACAGTTGTGACATTGAATCCTTTCCACCTCCCATCTCTCCCTGTCTGGTTCTACATTTCACTCCTCACTGTCCTTTCTTATCACCGTTTGCACCCTCCTGTCTTCTTCACTTACCACCTCCAGCCTTGGTTACTACCCCTACCCTTCTTGAGAGTCCTGGACTCTCCCACATTTTGTGAGTGTGCATGAGTGCACTGAGTGTGAATTGGTTCAGTTAGTAACCCTGACCGAAAACAAATGGCTGTAAGTTGGTTGGAAGTTGAACGATTTTTTTGGAAGTGCATGTGCCCGTCTCTAGACTAGGATTTCTTGACCGTGCTTTATTTTTCTGTATTTTAGGTTCCAGCTGTCAATATTAATTACACTTTGCGGCACTGAGCAGGCTGCCAGCGTTCGTTGAAGCGTGACATTTAATCAACTCTTCAGTTTATTTATATTTCATTCAGACCCTCGCTCAAGCTGATTGGCACATTTGTAACCATGGCTGAGCGTTGCGGCCTCGGGGTCATGTGTTTCGAGCTCCTCTCCCCAGAGTCTCCATATCAGCCAAGTCACGGGCTAAACAATCTCTCCCCTGTCACTTCCTTTCCATCACCATCAGCAGATCCTTCATTTCAGCCCCCGAGAGCGGACGGGGAAAACTTAACCATCAGTCGGCCTCTGACAGCCCGTCCTGTCTGTGACGGAAAGTGACAGAGGTTATGGGGATAAGGCAGGGGAATGGGGCTGAGAGGGAAAGATAGATCAGCCATGATTGAATGGCGGAGTAGACGTGATGGCCCTAATGTTGCTCCTGTCACTTCTGATCTTCTGATCTTATGGAGGCAGTGAGCCTAAATATGTTTAAGGCAGAGGGGGTTAGATTCTTTTTTAACGGGATATATCTGAGGACATTGTGGGAAACACGAGAGGATATTGTGGGAGCCCTGGTTGAAATTTCCGAATCATCTTTAAATACAGGAGAGGTGCTTGAAGACTGGAGGGTGGCAAATGTTGTGCCTCTATTCAAGCAGGGCTGCAGGGAACATGCTGGGAACTATAGTCCAGTGTGCTTAACATCTGTAGTTGGAAAGTTACTGTAGGATATTCTGAGGGATAGGTTATATAGGCATTTAGATGGACAAGGGCTGATTATTGATAGTTAGCATTGTTTTGTACATGGGAGGTCGTGTCTCACAAATCTGATTGAGTTTTTTCAAGACGTGACTAAAAAGATTGATGAGGGCAGAGCTATAGATGTTCCATAAATGGTCTTAAGCAAAGCATTCGACAAGGTTCTACATAGTGGGTTGCTTTGGAAGGCTGAATGGATAGAAAATTGGCTTCATGGAAGGAAGCAGAGGGTGATGGTGGAAGGCTGCTTCTCGGACTGGAGGCCTGTGACTAGTGGTGTGCCTCAGGGTACAGTTCCGTTTGTTACTGTTTGTCATCTGTATATCAATGATTTGGATGAGAACAGACACGGCAAGATTACCAAGTTTGCAGATGATACAAAAGTGGGTGGTTTTGCAGATAGTGATGATGGTTGTTAAAAATTGCAGCAGGATCTTGATCGATTGGCCAGGTGGACTGAGGAATGGTTGATTGAATTTAATGCACAGAAATGTGAGGTGTTGCATGTTGGGAAGTCTAACATGGGCAGGACATACACAGTGAATGGTAGGGCTCTGGGGAATGTTGTAGAGCAGAGGGATCTATGAATGCAAGTGCATAGTTTCTTGAAGGTGGAGTCGCAATAGATCGGGTGGTGACTAAGGCCTTTGGCACATTGGCCTTCATCAGCCAGAGTATTGAGTATAGAAGTTGGGAGGTCATGTTGTATTTGTATAAGAAGTGGGTGAGGCCGCATTTAGAGTATTGTGTTCAGTTCTGGGCACAGTGTTATAGGAAAGATGTTGTCAAAATGGAAATGGTACAGAGAAAATGTACGAGAACGGTGCCAGGACTAGAGAGTCTGAGCCATAGGGAGAGGTTGAGTAGGAGCTGGGACTCTATCCCTTGGAGCCCAGGAGGGTGAGGGGTGATCTTATAGAGGAGTATAAGATAATGAGAAGAATAAATTGGGTAGATGCACAGTTTATTCCCCAGAATAGGTGAATCAAGGACAAAAGAGCATAGGTTTAAGATGACGTGGAAAGATTTAATAGGAATCTGAGGGGTAACCTTTTCAAACAAAGTGTAGTGGGTGTATGGATCAACTGGAAGAGGAGGTTGTTGAGGCTGGGACTATCCCAACATTTAAGAAACAGTTAGGCAGGGACATGGATAGGACAGGTTTGGAGGGATATGGATCAAATGAGGGCATGTCCCTCATTTAACAGGGGGTTTTCTTAAATGTGCATATTTTAATGCTAGGAGCATAGTAAGAAAGGTGGATGAGCTTAGAGTCTGGATAGACACCTGGAAGTATGATGTTGTGGCGATCAGTGAAACGTGGTTGCAGGAGGGCTGTGATTGGAAACTAAATATTCCAGGATTTCGCTGCTTCAGGTGTGATAGAATTGGAGGGGCAAGAGGTGGAGGTGTTGCATTGCTAGTCAGGGAAGATATTACAGCAGTGCTTTGGCAGGATAGATTGAAGGGCTCATCTAGGGAGGCTATTTGGGTGGAATTGAGAAGTGGGAAAGGTGTAGCAACTCTTATAGGGGTGTATTATAGACCGCCAAACGGGGAACGAGAATTGGAAGAGCAAATATGTAAGGAGATAGCAGATATTAGTAGTAAGCACAAGGTAGTGATTGTGGGAGATTTCAACTTTCCACACATAGACTGGGAAACACATTCTGTAAATGGGCTGGATGGGTTGGAGTTTGTAAAATGTCTGCAGGATAGCTTTTTGCAGCAATACATAGAGGTACCTACTAGAGGAGGGGCAGTGCTGGACCTCCTGTTACGAAATGAGATGGGACAGGTGGCGGAGGTATGCGTTGGGGAGCACTTCGGGTCCAGTGATCACAATACCATTAGTTTCAGTATAATTATGGAGAGGGTCAGAACTGGACCTAGGGTTGAGATTTTTGATTGGAGAAAGGCTAACTTTGATGCGATGCGAGATGATTTAAAAGGAGTGAACTGGGACATTTTGTTTTATGGGAAAGATGTAGAAGAGAAATGGAGGACATTTAAAGGGGAAATTTTAAGAGTACAGAATCTTTATGTTCCTGTTCGGTCGAAAGGAAACAGTAAAAATTGGAAAGAGCCCTGGTTTTCAAGAGAAATTGGACATCTTGTTCGGAAAAAGAGGGAGATCTACAATAATTATAGGCAGCATGAAGTAAATGAGGTGCTTGAGGAGTATAAGGAATGTAAAAAGAATCTTAAGAAAGAAATTAGAAAAGCTAAAAGAAGATATGAGGTTGCTTTGGCAAGTAAGGTGAAAGTAAATCCAAAGGGTTTCTACAGCTATATTAATAGCAAAAGGATAACAAGGGATAAAATTCGTCCATTGGAGAGACAGAGTGGACAGCCATCTGCAGAGCCAAAAGAGATGGGGGAGATATTGAACAATTTTTTTTTCTTCGGTATTCACCAAGGAGAAGGATATTGAATTATGTGAGGTAAGGGAAACTAGTAGAGTAGCTATGGATACTATGAGGTTCAAAGTAAAAGAAGTACAGACACTTTTGAAAAATATAAAAGTGGATAAGTCTCCAGGTCCTGACAGGATATTCCCTAGGACATTGAGGGAAGTTAGTGTAGAAATAGCCGGGGCTATGACAGAAATATTTCAAATGTCATTAGAAATGGGAATAGTCCCCGAGGATTGGCGTACTGCGCATGTTGTTCCATTGTTTAAAAAGGGTTCTAAGAGTAAACCTAGCAATTATAGACCTGTTCCTTTGACTTCAGTGGTGGGCAAATTAATGGAAAAGATACTTAGAGATAATATATATAATCATCTAGATAAACAGGGTCTGATTAGGAACAGTCAACATGGATTTGTGCCTGGAAGGTCATGTTTGACTAATCTTCTTGAATTTTTTGAAGAGGTTACTAGAGAAATTGACGAGGGTAAAGCAGTGGATGTTGTCTATATGGACTTTAGTAAGGCCTTTGACAAGGTTCCTCATGGAAGGTTGGTTAAGAAGGTTCAACTGTTGGGTATAAATGCAGGAATAGCAAGATGGATTCAACAGTGGCTGAATGGGAGAAGCCAGAGGGTAATGGTGGATGGCTGTTTATCGGGTTGGAGGCAGGTGACTAGTGGGGTGCCTCAGGGATCTGTGTTGGGTCCTTTGTTGTTTGTCATGTACATCAATGATCTGGATGAAGGTGTGGTAAATTGGATTAGTAAGTATGCAGATGATACCAAGATAGGGGGTGTTGTGGATAATGATGAGGATTTCCAAAGTCTACAGAGTGATTTAGGCCATTTGGAAAAAATGGGCTGAAAGATGGCAGATGGAGTTTAATGCTGATAAATGTGAGGTGCTACACCTTGGCAGACAAATCAAAATAGGACGTACATGGTAAATGGTAGGGAATTGAAGAATACAGTTGAACAGAGGGATCTGGGTATAACCGTGCATAGTTCTTTGAAGGTGGAATCTCATATAGATAGGGTGGTAAAGAAAACTTTTGGTATGCTAGCCTTTATAAATCAGAGCATTGAGCTTAGAAGCTGGGATGTAATGTTAAAATTGTACAAGGCATTGGTGAGACCAAATCTGGAGTATGGTGTACAATTTTGGTCGCCCAATTATAGGAAGGATGTCAACAAAATAGAGAGAGTACAGAGGACATTTACTAGAATGTTGCCTGGGTTTCAACAACTAAGTTACAGAGATAGGTTGAATAAGTTAGGTCATTATTCTCTGGAGCGCAGAAGGTTAAGGGGGGACCTGATAGAGGCCTTTAAAATGATGAGAGGGATAGACAGAGTTGATGTGGACAAACTTTTCCCTTTGAGAATAGGGAAGATTCAAACAAGAGGACATGACTTCAGAATTAAGGGACAGAAGTTTAGGGGTAATATGAGGGGGAACTTCTTTACTCAGAGAGTGGTAGCGGTGTGGAATGAGCTTCCAGTGGAAGTGGTGGAGGCAGGTTCATTGATATCATTTAAAAATAAATTGGATAGGCATATGGATGAGAAGGGAATGGAGGGTTATGGTATGAATGCAGGCAGGTGGGACTAAGGGGAAAAAAAATGTGTTCAGCACGGACTTGTAGGGCCGAGATGGCCTGTTTCCGTGCTGTAATTGTTATATGGTTATATGGTTATGTCACTGGGACATGTTGGCCGGTGTGGGCAAGTTGGGCTGAAGGGCCTGTTTCCAGCACTGGCATTGATTTGATAGTTGGAATGCAGTAATGATGCTTGAAAATACCGTGCAAAGGAGCCAACGCAGCATACTTGCATTTGTGCCTACCGTGTAATGAAAGAGCAGATGATTCGGAGACTCATGGAGTGTTCCTTCAGAGCCAGAAGAGCCACGATGGGTCAAAAGGCCTCTCCCTCTTCTTGCTGGAGACCTTGCTCAGAGAGAAATGAACTGAATGGGTGGATGTTTATTTAGAGAGTGCTTCGTTCCTAGATCAGACTTGGTGTGTTCTTTAATAGCTGGGCACTGATGGGTAAGAATATTACCATTAATAACATTGTGCTATTATTAACATGCTAATTAAACCCGTGATTGGCCGCGGGGGAGAGTAAATCTATGTATCCTCGATGCATGAATTATTCACTGCACTGCGGAGGGTTTTGCGTGGTGATGGGTGGGGAGGGATTTACAGCAGGTGCCAGGCTGCAGGGCCAGACTACTACTTGCGGTGAGGGGGATGATGAGGGGGTGCCCTCTCCTCTTCAAACGCTAAATATTAACCACACGCACGCCTCCAGGGTAAACACTGCAGAATGCAGTTGGCAATTTTGCATCTCCTGTATGGAAGCCCCGACGTGTCTCACTTCACTGGATCGACAGACTAGGAACGTCAGCCACCGGTATCTGACTGATAAACACCTGGGTTCCAGATGCTGCCAGAGGGACAGAAAATCAGGGACAACTTTGTTCCAGAGACAACTCCTGGCTCCTCTCCAAACATCCAGGAGAGAGGGCAGGCTAGGAGGAAGTGGATGGTGATGGAAGGAGGGCCACAAACTTTGAAGGACGGAGTGAGGGGTGGCATGTCAGTGGTGTTGGAGGACAGGGCCCTCCGTGTGTGGAAAGTTGCCTGTCATGTTCTATGAGAGAGGGGTAATGGTCAGGAAGCCTGGTGCAAAATGGGAGAGTCTAGGACTGGAGGTCATAGCCTCGGAATTCAAGGACGTTCTTTTAGGAAGTAGATGAAGAGGAATTTCTTTACTCAGAGGGTGGTGAATCTGTGGAATTCTTTGCCACAAAAGGCTGTGGAGGCCGTCAGTGGATATATTTAAGGCAGCAATAGATAGGTTCTTGATTAGTACAGGTGTCAGAGGTTATGCGGAGAAGGCAGAAGAATGGGGTTCGTAGGGAGAGATACATGAGCCATGATTGAATGGAGGAGTAGACGTGATGGGCCGAATGGCCTAATTCTACTCCTATCACATGATCTTATGATCTTATAATTTAATGACAAAAACAACCATTCTGTGAAATTACCGAACAAGAGACCCACTGTACCCATTCACCACACCAACAAAACGGACCCCACTCCATGCCCTGTACCACCATGACCCCAGACATACTGTACCACCCCCTGCCCCACACACTGTACCACTCCCTGCCCCATGACACTGTTCTACCCCCTGACCCAGACACACCGTACCACCCTATACCCCAGACACACTGCACCACCTTATATAGTAAGACCTAATCTGAAGCACTGTGGGCAGTATCAGTTTCCTTATTTAGGGAAAAATGCAACTGCATTGGAAGTAATTCAGGGAAGGTTACCGAACTTCACTGGAATGGGTGTTTTTTCTCCTGTGGGGGGGGGAGGTCAGACAGGCTAATCTACCATTTGTTGGGACTCAAAAGAGCAAGAAAGGACTGGTTGATACATTAGATCTAAGAGTGTGGACAGGGTGGAATGTGGGGAGGTAGTCTCCTATGGGGAAATCTAGAAATAGGGGAGAAGGTGAGGCTTTATTTTGGTCTGTCCACATAAACCAACATCATGCACCCGTGGCTCTCCTTGGTGGTGAGGCCATATTCCTTCTCCAGTCCAATATCCTATGGCAATTGTTGACGTACCTACTGTTTTTGAATTTGTCTTGCAACGATTATTATCTCAATCCAAGTTCTAAATCAGTCTCATATTGAAGCCCCACAACTAGCCACACCACAGCACCTCTCCAATGTCTCCTGCCGCATCACAATGCCACAGGAGGAAAAAAGGCTTTGGTTCTGTGTGCTGCCTGACCCGCTGATTAATCCAGAACTTTGTCTCTTTTTTGTTTAGTTTAGTTTGGTTTATTGTCACGTGTACCCAGGTACAGTAAAAAGCTCTTGCATGCTAACCTGTCAGCAGAAAGGCTATACATGATTGTAATTGAGCCATCCACAGTGTACAGATCCTTGATAAAGGGAATAATGTTTAGTGCCAGATAAAGTCCAGTAAAGTCTGATTAAAGATAGTCTGAGGGTCTCTAATGAGGTAGTTATAAGCTCAGGACTGCTCTCTAGTTGGTGAGAGTATGTTCAGTAGCCTAATAACAGCTGGAAAGAAACTGTCTCTGAATCTGGAGGTGTGTTTTACACTTCTGTACCTCTACCCTGATGGGAGAGGGGAGAAGAGTGAGTGCAGTTCCTTGTTTCTGCAATTTTGACTACTCCACTGTAAATTCTCCTCAAGGTATGCCCACTTTGAAGTTCTCCCCTTTGAAGAAGGATCCTGACCCAAAACATCACCTATCCAGCTTCTCCAGGGATGCTGCATGCTCTCCCACCCACTCTCTCTCATCACTTTTTGCCCTCTCTCATTTCCACTTTGTATCTCTCTCTCTCTCTATTTTATATCTCTCTCTTTCTGTTTCTGTCTCTGCTTCTCTCTCCCACATCCCCCCCGATTTCTCTCTCCCCCTCCTCCCTCTCTCTCTCTCTCTCTCTCTCTCTCTCTCTCTCTCTCTCTCTCTCTCTCTCTCTCTCTCTCTCTCTCTCTCTCTCTCTCTCTCTCTCTCTCTCTCTCTCTCTCTCTCTCTCTCTCTCTCTCTCTCTCTCTCTCTCTCTCTCTCTCTCTCTCTCTCTCTCTCTCTCTCTCTCTCTCTCTCTCTCTCTCTCTCTCTCTCTCTCTCTCTCTCTCTCTCTCTCTCTCTCTCTCTCTCTCTCTCTCTCCTCTCTCCCTCTCTCTCTCTCTCTCTCTCCCTCTCTCTCTCTCTCTCTCTCTCTCTCTCTCTCTCTCTCTCTCTCTCTTGCCTATAATTAATCATCTACCTTGGGAATCTGTTAACAATGAATGCCATGTGTGTGAAAGTAATATAAATTTCTCCATCTCTGGCTTTGCAGCTTTCTGGAGAAGAAAGGGAATTAAACTGATTAAATCAAAGAGTTCAAATCCAAGTGTCAAGAGTGTTTTTTTGTCACATGCACTGGATTTGAACCGGAATAATGAAATTCTTACTTGCTGCAGGCAAGGTTTAAACGCACATTAGATGGAACAACAAAGATATTTACACAATAAATTATTAGTTATTCTAAGTAAACTGGATCATGATTGTGCAAAAATAAAAATATCTAGTGCAATTATAATAGTGCAAAGTCTGTAATGGTTCGATGCTGATGTAGGATTGTGATTAGGATTGAACAAGGTGGTTCAAGAACTTGATGGTTGATGGGAAGATGCTGTTCTTGAACCTGAAAGTTCAGGGTTCTTCCCGATGGCAGCAGTGAGAAGAGAGCGTGGTCAGGGTGTATGGGTCTGATGATATTAGCTGCCTTCTTGAAGATCCCTTCCTGAAGATCCCTTTGATGGCAAGAAGGTCAGGACCCATGATGGGATGAGCAATGGCAACCACTTTCTGCTACTACCTTTGTACTCAACTTTATGTTTCATCTCAGTTTCACTCCTGTTAATTGTTACAGTTGTCCGCTGTACTAATATCTCAGAATGTGACATTAGTTTGTGTTTGCTTTATCCAACTCTCAATACACCATGTTGTCTAAGGGGCCTTGTGGGAACAAGTTGATCACTACACTATAGAGACTACACAATTGCAGTAGAGAAGGTGCAGAGGAGATTCACCAGGATGTTGTTGGGGTAGAGTATTTCAATTTTGAAAGATTGAAAGAGTTGATTTTTCTTGGAATGGACGAGGGTATGGGTTTGGGCAGTAGGTGGGTAGATCCTGATATACAAAATTATTGGGAGCACAGACAGGGTTGATAGTCTGTGTTCCTGTTGCAGAGATATCTAGAATTAGAGGGCACAAGTTTAGAGTAAGGGTTAAAATGTTTGGAGGAGATAGATAGATAGATAGATAGATAGATAGATAGATAGATAGATAGATAGATAGATAGATAGATAGATAGATAGATAGATAGATAGATAGATAGATAGATAGATAGATAGATAGATAGATAGATTTTTGAGGAGGCCAAATAACTTACAAACACCTACGTGTTTGGGATGTGGGAGATAACTGGAGGAACACTGGTGGAAGAAAAGGAAACAAAAGCAGTCACAGAGAGAGCATGCAACTCTACACATAGAGCACCCGAGGTCAGGATCAAACCCATGTCTCTGGCGCAGTGAGCCAACAGCTTTACCCCAGGTCTGAAGAACAACTTTTTTACTCAGAGTCTGGTTGGAATCTGGAACACACTGACTGAGGAGGTGGTGGAGGCAGAGATTCTGACAACATTCAAGAAATACCTAGACAAACACTTGAATCACAAGGTATAAAATGTTAAAGACCAAGTGCTTCAATAGGATTAATACAGATGGGTCAACATGGACAGGGTGGCTGAAGGGCCACTTTTTGTGCTGAATGACTATAATTCTACATTCACCCACAACCCTTTGAATGTCTCCCATTGCTCCAAGTTCCATTAAGTCATTGCTCTCATTCCAATTGTGCTAAATCACTTCTCATTTTGGCCTTAACCCAAAGAAGAACCTTTCTTCTATTACATTCCTGTAATTTTTCATAACTGTGATAAATCTAAGTGAATTATTAACACTGGCACAGAAATGCTTCCCCTCCAGCCAACTGGCTTCATTCCAAATAACTAAATCCGGAATTGCAGCGGTCTTGTTCGGTTTGCTGCATACTGGTTAACAACCTGCTGGCGATAGTTTAGGAATGCTATATCCTCTATTCCTTCACACTGATTGCAACCCAGCGAATACTCCAGTCATTAATCATCCTTTGTTGCATCATTTGCACTTTTACACCTGACCAACAAAGCTGCGTTTCTACCGCCCATGTGGGCCTATGCCACATTCCTCCTCCTGGTTTACTCCCACACCCTAAAGATGTGCGGGTTTGTAAGTTATATGATCCCTGTAAATTGCCCCCAGTAATTAGGGAGTGCACCCTATCTCAATTCCATTTGCTCACCTTTATTCTGAATCCTCAATAACTGCCTGGAAAAGCTGGTAGATCAGTCCAAATGGTGCAGCTTTGTGGAGTCACTCTGGATAATGCCATGAAACCTGGTCCATTGATCGAGAAAACATTTCAAATGCATCTTGACTGCTGATGTCACACACCATCTGGACTTGGAAAATAAATCGCTCGTCCTTCATCAACGCTGGGTCTAGTTCCCAGAACTCAGTGTCCAATAGCACTGTGGGAATACCTTCACCACAAGACTCGGCTTGTACTCGCTAGAATTTAGGAGATTGAGGGGGGATCTTATAGAAACCTACAAAATTCTTAAGGGGTTGGACAGGCTAGATGCAGGAAGATTGTTCCCGATGTTGGGGAAGTCCAGGACAAGGGGTCACAGCTTAAGGATAGAAGGGAAATCCTTTATGACCGAGATGAGAAAAACATTTTTCACACAGAGAATGGTGAATCTCTGGAACTCTCGGTTACAGAAGGTAGTTGAGGCCAGTTCATTGGCTATATTTAAGAGGGAGTTAGATGTGCCCTTGTGGCTAAAGGGATTAGAGGTATGGAGAGAAGGCAGGTACGGGATACTGAGTTGGATGATCAGCCATGATCATATTGAATGGCAGTGCAGGCTCGAATGGCCGAATGGCCTACTCCTGCACCTATTTTCTAGGTTTCTATGTTTCTAAAAGGACATCCGCAGGTCAAGAAGCCCGAATGTGTTTAAGAAGCAGTTAGACTGGTACATGGACCAAAGGGCCAAACGCAGGCAGCTGGTACATGTTGGTCAGTGTGGGCAAGATGGGCTGAAGGTCCTGTTTCCACACTGTATGACTCTATGACTCTATGGGCAATAAACGCCAGAACTGACATCTTTCACATGTTTCCATCTGGCATTAGACATCATTCAGCCGATCAAGTCTATGCCAATTTACAGAGCAATCCCATTCACCACTAAGTTTTCCTCCAATTACAAAACTGCTGGAGGAACTCAATGGGTCAGGTAGCATCTGTGGAATAAAATTGACAGATGACGTTTCAGGCTGGGACCCTTCTTCAATCTAGGTTTCTGCAGCAGTTTGTTTTTTGCACAGAATTCCAGCATCTGCAGTATCTTGTGTCTCTGGATTTTCCTGCAATCTACTTTCCCTACATTTCTGTTAATTCACCCACCAATTCTACCACTCTCCAATGCAATGAGGGCAACTTACAGCAGTCATTTAATCGACCAACCTGCATATGTTTGAGATGTAAGAAGAAACCAAGGAACCTGGAGTAAACTACATAGCCTCGTGAAGAACATGCAAACTTCACTCAGATAGCAGTCAAATGCAGGATTAAATTAGGATTGGTACAACAGTTCTACCAGCTTTATGACCACCCATTGGATCTTGCTGTGTCTGCTTTCCAAAGCCATCATAGAATAGAATGCCTTTTATTGTCAGCGTCGAGGCGAACTGAGGCTCCCGATGTTAAAGCCCCCGGCAGGCGATGGTAAGTCCTGTGGCCGTTTAAGCCTCGCCGGGCGATGTTAGGCCCCGGTCCGAGTCCTGTAAACCCCGCAATTCCAGCGGGAGAAGTTGCCGTTGCGGGAGCTCCGAAAAGCGGTCTCCCACCAGGGACCTGCGAGCTCTCGATGTTCCTGTCCACCGGGCCTGCGGCCGGAGCCTCCGAAGCTCCGAAGTTGGGTCGGGTCACAGCCGCACGCCACCACAACTTTCCCCGCTCCGAAGATGGCCAGCTCTGCGATGTCAGGAGCCCTCAGGTTGGTTCCGGTTGGAGGCCACCACCGACTCCACGATGTTAGGCCCAACGACACCGGAGACCCGACAGGGAAAAAGTCGGGTCCCCAAACGGGGAAGAGATTAACGGTTTCCCACCCCCCACATATACACAGCTAAAGAAAAATAATAAAAACTAGACTGAAGGCATACATTTAACAAGACAAAAATTAAAAAAAAAGACAGACTGTAGTCGAGCCGCTGCTGATAGGCACCGCCACACCATCATCTGGCTTTAAATGAGCGCTCCCTCAGGCAGCATAGCTTGGGTCTCTGGATTTGAAAGTCAAACTCCTCCAATTGCTAAATGGAAAGAAAGAGGTGAACAAGGAACACCAATCATTCGGATAGTGTGTGAACCCACTTTACCATTGCTTAAGATGACCTTCCATGGAACAGGCCCAAGGCAAAGCTGACAGTCTATGTAACGCTCAAATTCTGTAAAAGTTCTCTTTGAGCTCTTGTAGGTCATCAAGAGTTGCCTGGATCCTAGATTACCATAGCAACCCAACGTCAAAGCGTTCATTGGCAGTGACGCACTTTGGGATGTCCTTAAGTTAAGAAGGATGCCATGGTAATGCTGACCCCAATTTTAACGCTGTCTGCAGCTTTTGGGGAATCGTCTACCGTGTAAAAAATTAAACTTTGCTGCTTTTGTCTTTCCATTCTCCTCCTGGCGATGACTTTCACTGCAATAAGTTTGCCTGCGATAAGAAAGCCAAATTGTTGTAAATAGGTAGGAAGCAGAGGATGATAGTGGAAGGTATTTATTTGGACTGCAGACCCATGTCTCGGTGATCAGTGTCGGGCCCATTGCTATTTATCATCTCGGCTTGTACTCGTTAGAATTTAGAAGATTGAGGGGGGATCTTATAGAAACTTACAAAATTCTTAAGTGGTTGGACAGGCTAGATGCAGGTAGATTGTTCGCAATGTTGGGGAAGTCCAGAACAAGGGGTCACAGTTTAAGGATAAGGGGGAAATCTTTTAGGACCGAGATGAGAAAAACATTTTTCACACAGAGAGTGGTAAATCTCTGGAATTCTCGGCCACAGAAGGTAATTGAGGCCAGTTCATTAGCTATATTTAAGAGGGAGTTAGATGTGGCCCTTGTGGCTAAAGGGATCAGGGGTATGGAGAGAAGGCAGGTACGGGATACTGAGTTGGATGATCAGCCATGATCATATTGAATGGTGGTGCAATCTCAAAGGGCTGAATGGTCTACTCCTGCACCTAATTTCTATGTTTCTATGTTTCTACCCATATCAATGAGTTGAATGAGAATGGGCAAGGCATGGTCATTAGTTTGCAGATGATACTAAAATTGCTGCTAGCATAGACAGTGAAGAAGATTACCAAGAATTGTAGGGGATCTTGAACAGCTGGGCAAGTGGGCTGAGGAATTGCTGATGGAGTTTGATTCAGATATGTGCAATGTATTACATTATGGCAAGTCAAACTAGGGTCGGACTTTCACAGTGAAGAAGGGGCCCTGGGGCGTATTGCGGAACAGACGGACCTGGAAGTACATGTACATGGTTTTGGTCAACCTGCCGGAAAATAGATGCCCTTAAGATGGAAAGAATGTAGAAAATATTTAGAGGATACTGCCAAAACCCGAGGGGGCCGAATTATATGTTGGGTAGGCTAGTGGTCCTTTGGCATAGGAGACAGAATGATAAGCTAATAAAGGTGTATGAAATCACGGGGGATTAGATAGGGTGCATGAACTTGGCCTTTTTCTCTGGGTAGGGGAATAAAGAACTAGAATGCCTAGATTTAAGGTGAGAGAGGAAAGTTTATAGGACCTGATGAGCTACCTTTTCACATAGAGGGTGATACGTGTATGAAATGTAATGCCAGATGAAGTGGTTGAACCATAACAACTTGTAAAAGGCATTTGGACAGGTACATTATAGGAAAAGTTCAGAAGGATATGGGTTGAACGTGGGCAATTGAGAAGAGCTTAGATGGCACTTCTGGCATGGAACATATCATTGCTGAATGACACTATGAATCATGCGAAGTACACTGATGTAGAACGCTGGACAGTCTACACAATGGAAAATGTCCTGACATTTAAAAGTTTTTTAAACACCAGTCATCTGATCATTATCGTGTGAGTCATCTCTTCTTTCCCAGTCAGTTTCATTGTGAAATTTACAAAGAACCACTTTCAAAACCTCCCCGTGAAAGTTTGTATCTGATAGAACGATTAAGGAGAAGCATACAATTTATCCAATCAACTCTGCCATTGATGCTAAGTGACAAATGCGGCTTTGAGAAAGATCGTACATGGGTTTAACTACCCATCCTGAACATTCCCCCATCAGCTCTCCACCAACCCTCTAGCCCCCTCTTCCCCACTGCCAGAGCCAAGACTGAAACATTTGGTACTGATTAGGGCAGCAACACAAAAAGCCTGGCTAGAACAGACAGAAAGAAAATCTCCTTCCCTGGAAGGACTGCTGAGGTTCAAGAAGGTGGTCCCACTCCTCACGGGCAATGAGCGATGGACATTAGATTTCGGCCTCTCAGTCATGCTCACATCCAAGGAAAATTTCCATGAACATCAATCTCTGCCAATTGCCAATTTATTTACAACCAAATGGCAATATTGGATAGGAATATCGGCCAAAAGAAGGTCTGTTCTCCAGAGATGCTGCCTGACCTGCTGAGTTAATCTAGCACTTTGTGCCTTTTGTAAAGACTGGTTTCCTCTACCTGCACATGATCCTTATCCCTCCTTTCTTTACATACCCATGTGCCTATCTAAAAGCTTCTTAAATGCCACTATTGTAACTGCGTCCTTCACCACTCCTGGCAGCGTGTTCCGGGCACGCACCGCACTCTAAGTGAAAAAACATTTTTTTTTTTAAATGCTCCCCCTTTCACCTTAAAGCTATGCCCTCCAGTCCTTGACAATTTAATGTACAGTTGCTTGTGCACAGGTGAAATAATTTCAGAGTAAACTCATGGCCTCAGTGGCAGTGGAGTTTGGCTCTATGACTCTTCTGGAGTTGTCAGCTCGCTCTGTCAATGTAATTATTTGATTGTTCCTGAGCAAATACATGGCCTTTCAGAAAGAGAGAGAGAATGCTGGAGCCTTGATTTCAACAGATTCAATAAATCATTGATACTTTATTGTCACATGTACCTAGGTTCAGTGAAATGCTTTGTTTTGCATACAACCCAGTAAAATCATACAGCAAACCTTGCACAGGCAATACACAATATCGCCACGTTTTGGCAGTATGGTCTGTCACCCCCCTCCTCCACCCTTTGCCTCTTTGTTCTCAGCAATGCCCCACCCCCACACTGGGTCCCACTTCATTTTCAGTGCCCTCACCCCCCCCCATGAGTCCCTCAACATTCTCAGTGGCTTTCTCCCACAGGGTCTTCCTTTGTTCTTGACAGCCCCCCAGTCGGGCCCCCCTTGACGCTTGGCAGCCTCCCTCCCTCTCTGACAGCCCTTTGTTCACCGTCTGTACGTGATTGGCAGTGAGATGAGTGCAGAATGGGATCACACTCAGTAGACCGATGATGATGGGGAACTGATCCAGGTGAGGAGATGAGGCCGAGATGTGCCAGATCGTATTCAATAGCGGGGTAGGCTGCAAGGGCCGAGTGACATAGTCCGGCTCTGGTGTTGCGTTCTTCCGTCCACTCTGCCTAAGAGCAGCAAAAAAGCGGAGGCTGCAAGATTATAATCAACATTTTTTGCAAGTGAGTGAGCTGATGTTTGTCTGGAGCCCAGAGATGACATCAGCATTGTCCCAGAACACACAATCACTCACAAAATGATGCCAACATTCCGACAGCAGCCTGTTTGGTGAAACTACTGTTTTGTTACCCTAGGATACATCTAACCTGTTGTCACCGAGGAAGATCCCCAGATACTAGCCCTGACCAGTGAAGCACTGACCAATGCAACATGAAGTTGGATTTTAACCCTGAATCATCCCTGGTTTCTGGATGGAGTGGTGTTACTTGTCCCTCTCTATCTGCCACCACCACAGGCTGGGCTGATGTATTGTAACAGTGAGTGTGGTAATCTGATAATTTCAGGAGCTCTTGGGTCATTTCATAGATAAGGTTAATGCACAGTCTTTTTCTCTTGGGTAGGGGAATTGAAAACTTGAGGGCATAGGTTTAAGGTCAACCTGAGGGGAACATTTTTCACACAGGGTGGTGAGTATATGGAACAAGCTGCCAGAGTCATTGTTTGAGATATTTAAGGGACTTTCAGGGGACAATCGTTTAGACAGGTACATGATAGGAAAGATTTAGATATCACAGCTGGAGTCTTCCAATAACTACCAGACTCACAAACATTTTCACAGAGTGAATCATTTGCCTAGCCATTTAAAAAAAAATCTTAACTATGGAGATTGTTTGAGCTCAGAGTTAATTTGTTAGTTCATTAGTTTAGTTTATTGAGACGTGTACCGACATACAGTGAAAAACTTTTGTGCCTGTTTTTGTGTTATTCAGTAGAAAGAAAACACATGGTTTCAGTCAAGCCATCCACAGTGTACAAATATATGATAAAGGGATTATCATGAGTAACATTTAGTGCCAGATAAAGCCAGTAAAGTCCAATCAAAGATCTGAGGGTCTCCAATGAGGTAGATAGCAGTTCAGGACTGTTCTCTAGTTGTTGGTAGGATGATAACAGCTTGCCTGATAACAGCTGGGAAGAAACTGTTCCTGAATCCAGAGGAGCGCGTTTTCACACTTCTATACTTTTTGCCCGAGGAGAGAGGGGAGATGGGTCAGTGGCCGGGGTGTGACTCATCCTTGCTGGTAAGCTGGTAGCCGTGGCATGAGGTGCAAATGGAGTCAATGGAAGGGAGGTTAGTTTGTGTGATGGTCTGGGCTTCTGTGATTTCAGGGATTTCTCTCCAAAAACCTAATGATTATATTTAAAACAAGAACTCAATATGGGTTTGTTCCACTGGGAAGCAATGTTGTTGTTCTTGGCCGTTCCAGTGTCTCTCCAGTCCTTGTTGTTCCAACATTAATCTGTCCGGTGGTTGCGCAATTGAGAGTTGGGAATTCTGCCAAGTCTTTCGTCACCTTCCTGGAAAACCCTGCTCCCTCTTCCCAAACCCGTGGCAATTCTCTCCGAGTCAACTTGAAATGACAGCTCCCATTTCCCCTGGGTTCCAGTGACCAAACCTCCAGGATGTTCCTGTGCTAGATGTTTTCAGAACAAAGGAGGCTATTTAGCACGTTTGCATTATACATTGGGATGCACATACAGGGAAATGTCACAGCTTGTAGAGCTTCTGCCCCACCTCACCACGTGTGTATCCCAGCTGTCGCAATTGGGGTTCAATCCCGACTGTACGGAGTTTGCATGTTCTCAGTGTGATGGCAAGAGCTTCCTCCGAGTGCTCCAGTTTCCCTCCACATCGCAGAGATGTGTATGTCAGTAGGTCGATTGGGCATTGTGAACGGCTCCTAGTGTGTGGATGAGTGGTAAAATCTGGGGGGAGTTGAGGGAATATGGGGATAACAAAATGGGATCAGTGTAGGATTAGAGTAAATGGGTACGTGATGGTTGTTGCAAACTCAGTATGCCGAAGGGCCTGTTTATGTGCCGTGTGATTCTTTGACTACGTATGTCTATTTCTGTCTAATCAAGGGCAGACTGCTAATTATTATGAAGATATATGCATCATACATCATTGTGTTAATTTGTGTCATTCTGTACAATGTCCCAAAGGCAGCAAAGGATAAAACGTGAAGGGTGACATTGTAAAGGTTTTCATTTAATACTATTCACCCTGAGTGGCTGTAGTCTGTAGCAGTGCGGGTGAAGCCTAATGTACACTGACACTATGGATGGTCCCTGTCTCCTATCATCAGAAAAGGAATAGTGAACAGAAGTGGACTCTTCTCAAGAGTGGAAAAGACCAAGGCAAGTCACCGGGTGTCATATGGAGTGGCTCTGCCCTTATTACAAGATTATGTCTTTAAATCTCAATTCAGTGTAAGACCCAAGCTGATACTTGCACATGATACAGAAGGAGTGCTGCACTGTCAGATGTGTTGTTAGAACATAGAACCGAAAAATACACCACAAGCCCTTCCACCCACAATGTCTGTGCCAAACATATTGCTATTAAACTAATCCTTTCTGCCTGAACGTGACCCATATCCCTCCATTCCCTGCATATCCATTTTCCGATCTAAAATCATCTTACACACCACTATCACGACAGCCTCCACCACCACCCCTGACAGCGCATTCCTGTGTACAAAACTCTACACATCTCCTTTATACTTTGTCCCTCTCAGCTTAATAACCCAAGTGGTCCTTACTGCTGATGATGGCTTCTCTCAGGCATTGGGAAGAAACATCCAGTTCCACAAGCTGACTGTGGAGTTTACCATCAGTCACTGACCCTGGTACTCAGCACAATCTGTATTATGGAGTCATGGCATTATACAGTATAGAAATGGTCCCTTCAGCCCACTGTCCATGCCAACCTTTTTATTCTACCCTCATTCCTGTCCACTCAAATACACACTGGGGGCAATTTATACTGTTCAATTAAAAGTCCAGAAGTCATCTTGCAGTTGTATTGAACTTTGGTTAGTCTTTAATTGGGGTATTGTGGTTGGTTCTGGTCATCCCATTGCAGAAAGGAGAGGCAGGCTTTGAAGACAGTGCAGGATAGGTTCACCAGGACTGCCTGGATTAGAGAGTATTACAGTAGGTTAGTTTAGAGATACAGCATGGAAACAGGCCCTTCGGCCTACCAAGTCTGCAACGACCAATGATCTCCGCACATTAATACAATCTTACACGCACTTGGTACAAATTACCCTTATATTAAGTATACAAACCCAAGCTAATTAACCTACAAACCTGTGTGTGTTTGGAGTGTGGGAGGAAAACGAAGATCTCAGAGAAAATGCTCACAGTCATGGGGAGGATGTATAAACTCTGTACTTACAGCACCCAAAGTTGGGATTGAACCCGGGTCTCTGGTGCTGCAAGTGCTGTAAGGCAACAATGGGATATCGCGGATATCCTAGTGAGAGCCTCTTCCATAATTTTTACTCCCTACGTGTTCTTTGCACCCTTCCATATCTCTAGTTTCCCTCTCCCCTGACTCTCATTCTCAAGAAGGATCTCGATCCAAAATGTCACCCATTTGTTTCCTCCAGAGATGCTGCCTGTGCCACTAAGTCACTCCAGCATTTTGTGTCTATTTTCTACAACTAAGGCCTACAAATTCTAGAAGAATAGCAGAAAATGTTGTAATTACTCCACAGCTCAGACAGCATATGTGGAAGAAGAAAACGAGTTAATATTTCAGGTCTGGGACCTTTGCTGCCACTGTCCCTTTAAGACACATCTGGGAAGTCCGTGTTTATTTCCACTCCGTCTGGGCTGGAGGTTCTAACTGCCAGTCATTAACATATTACAGATGTGCGTGAACTGAAGCATCCAGCATCCGACGGAAAGAAAATCAACAAGAAACAGGAGCCCAGAACATCTCAGCATCAAGCACATGAAGCCTGAGGAGTGTATGTATCACACCGCCCAGGCAGTCTTTCCCAGGGAAACTGAAGGACGGGGAGAGAGATACCAACACTCAGAACACTCCAGGAAAGCAGTGTTGGGCGGCAGGCGGCCGGGAGGAAGAGTCCACTCAACTCACAGCAGTGTTAGTAAACGGTAATGTTCTGGGAGTGGGAGAGGGAGGGGTGGAGTGAGGGAGAGAGAGTGGGAGGGAGTGAGGTAACGGAGTGAGTGGTGGAGCAAAGCACAGAGGGAAAGAGTCAGAGCCAGCAATGAGGGAAGGAGAGAGAAAAAGTGAGTTGAATAGGGAGTGAAGGGATATAAGGATGAGTGAGTTTTAGAGATGGGGGAGGGGAGTGTGAGCGGTGAGTGTGTGGAGGGAGTGCGTGAATCTGTCTGAAAGAGAATGGGGAGGGAGGGAGAGAGGGAAGGAGTGAGAGGGAGGGAATGAAAGACAAAGAGAGAGAGAGTGGGTGGGAGGGTAAGGATGGGGATAAAATGTGGGTAGGATTGAGGTGGGCGGAGGGGGAGTAAGAGGGAGGGCATATGTAGACAGGAGAGGAAGGTAGCAGTGGGAAGGGAGAGTGAGAGAGTGTGGGACAGTGAGAGGATGTGGAAGAGAGTGAGAGTGGGAGGGTGTGAGAAAAAGAGAAATAGAGTAGTGTGAGAGAGTGGGAGGAACGAGAGATGGTGTGAAAGGAGTGATATGGGGGCTGCATGTGAGGGGTGTAGTGAGTGTTTATCTGAAGGAGGAGAATGTGGGAGTCGAGGGAGGAAATTGGTTCGAGGATTGGTCTGAGAAATGATTTGGAGTTCCCCATTGCTGGCAGTAATTTGTGAAAGAGGGGATGCAGGGATTCGGCTGTGTATATGTGGTGCCCGCTAGCTGTGATTGTTGTTGCGTCATTGCTGTATCAGTGTCAGTCCCTTTTGTATCAGTCTATGTCCTTGTCACTGTATCAGTTGCAATCGCTGTGTCGTTGTGTGTATCAGTTTATGTCCCTGTGTTGTGTGTATCAGTGTATGTCCCTATGCTGTCGTAACAGTTGCAGTCCCTGTAGTTATTGTGTGTATCAGTGACTGGTCCTATGTTGTTGTGTTGGATTGACTGCCCCTGTGTTGTGTGTATTATTGTAAGTGCTGGTAGTGTTGGAAGGAACAGATGGATGGGATTGGCTGATGCTTGCAGAGAATGGAAGAGAGGGACCTGCTAATGAACAACACAAAAGTAAAACCAGAGTCTGGAAATCCAAACTAAAATCTGCACATTCTAGAAACACTCAGCGGGTCAGGTCCTGGAGACGGAAACTGAGTTTCTGTTTAATGCTGATGATGTTTAATGCTGATGCTGAGAGGCCATCACTGACCTGAATGAGAGTTCATTCGATGAATAAAGTATGGAGGTAACAAAGGGGTGCATCGAATTTCAGGGATAATATCAGGAAAATTCTCCATCTCCTCTACAGCTCATCATGAGACTCCTGTGGACCTTCCGGTGGATTCTGGTAACCTTCCTTCTCCCTGGCAGTGGTGGACAGAGTGGAGATCATGACGGATTCCAGCTCGATCCCGGGGATTTGCTCTTCGCCCTGCCATTGAATGACTCTGCTGTGGCTGACGGTGTGGCTGAATTCATCTTGCAGGACCAGGAGGAAGTCTCCGACACCTGTTCCATCACCCTGCTGACCCGCTCGGAGACCAGGGAGCATGAGGCAACCCACCCGGCTACTCAAGAGGACCTGGGCCCGGTAAAGGGGCTGATGGAGGGCACAAGCTCCAGCTTGGAAAGTCTGGTGGTGGCGATGAAGGAGGAGATTGGGAAAGGGAGCTACCAGTCAGTGATCTCGAAGACCCTGCTGGACATCAAGCTACAGAATGAGGAGTCCAACAATATCATGGCGGATATTGGGGCGAGCCTTGAGGCACAGTCCTCAGCAGACAGCCATCTCACAAAGTAAGTACCTGCCTCTACTGTTGCCTCAAGCCAGGAGATGATAGCTCTTAAATTAATCTTGTGGGTGGAAGCATTCGCAAGGCAGAGAGAGTACAGGTTAGATGTACCAAACCTCCCTCTACACTGTCTCCTCACACACTCCCAAGGTTAGACTGAGAGAAGCTCCCTTATATCTTCCCATCACACATTCCCAGCGTTAGACACTGAGTGAAGCTCCCTACACCATTGCATTGCACATTCCCAGGGTTAGATAAGAAGCGAAGCTCCCTTTAAACTGTTCCGTTGAAATCCGCCAGGGTTAGAGTAAAATTCTCTCTATATCAGCCCAACACACTCCCAAGGTCGGACACAGAGTGATACTCCCTCTACACATTGCCATCACACACTCCCATGGCACATGTCAGATACAGAGTGAAACTCCCTCTATACTATCCCATCTTACATGCTTAGGGTTAGACACAGAGTGTAGCACCACCTACACAGTCGCATTACACCCTCGCAGGGCACAGGTTAGGCACAGAGTGAAGATCCCTCAACACCATCCCATCACACATTCCCAGGGCACATGTTAGCACCTGATGAAGCTCCCTCTACACCATTCCTTCACACACTCTCAGGGTCAGACACAGTGACGTTGCCTCTATACAGTCATACCAGACACTCTCAGGGAAGGGAACAGCATAGGTTAAACATAATTTCAACCCCCTCTCCGTCGACCCATTACCAAATCATGTTATCTACAAAGTTTAATTAATTATCCTTTTTATACTAAATGACACTCCCTGTATGACATGCAGGTTTTAGATTGGTTTTTGATGGGATGTCTACTGATGGCCCCTTCTTCCTAGGTTCAAGGAGAAGGTGGGGAAGATGGAAGCAATGCTTCAGTCCATCCATTGCCTTGCGAGCCAAGTAGAGCAGGTGTCAGAGGTTCTGGCCATGGAACTGAGCCAAGACCTTGGAAAGTCACGCCAGCTGGAGTCTGGTCTTGGCCAGAAGATGTACTGAGAGGACCCCTGCTCCCTGTCACGGGTCGCCCACACTCGTTCTACTCCAGGCAGGGACTGGCACTTGAGAAGCGAGTGGTTTCGGCCTTCAAACAAGCAAAATAGATGTCAACAACTCCCGGAAATGTTTAGAAGCCAATTTATCAGCTTTGCAATGATGAAGACTTCAGCAAGTGATGAACTCTGTAATGAAAACCCCACTTGGATCCCAAACTGAAACATCACCTATACGTTTTCTCCAGAGATGCTGCCTGTTGTTGTTACTCCAGCATTTTGTGTCTTTCTTTGGTATAAATATGCATCTGCAGATTCACCTGATCCTGTCCCATGCTGTGTAAAGAACTGAGGTGAGGCTTCCCACATCCAATCTCACTCCACTCTCACTCCACTCCCACTCCTCTCCCACTCCTCTCCTACTCCTCTCCCACTCTACTCTCCCACTCCCATTCCCACTCCACTCACATTCCACTCCCAATCCCACTCCACTCCTACTCCCATTCCCATTCCCTCCCCCACTCCCACTTCCACTCACATTCCCACTGCCAAGTCACTCCAAACTACTCTACTCTCATTTCCACTCCCAAGTAGAGATCAGAGGCCTGATATTCAATGAGGAGTAATCCCAAATTCTCCACAATCCGATTCTCTGCAATCGACCGGACACCATCACACCCATTCATTATGGGGACTAACCCACTAACTAAGTGAAATGGCAAGATTTCCCACACTTATGACTCAAACCCAATGGGCTGAATTAGTCAGTCCATCAAATGTCCATGAATGCAGAGCAGTTTCCCATTAGTAGAGCCAAATCTCTGGGCAAAAATGTATAAAATGACAGCATTTAAGAGGTATCCAGATGAACACTCAGTCAGGCAGGGATATGGACCAAATATTGGGAGGTGGAGTTAGTATGGAAGGGTGTGCACTGATCAGCATGAATGAGTGGTGCCAAATGGACTGTTTCCATGTGTAAGAAGGAACTACAGATTATGGTTTATACCGAAGATAGACACAATGTGCCGGAGTAACTCGCTTGTCAGGCAACATCTCTGGAGGAAAAGTATGGGTGGTGTTTCGAGTCAGAAGAAGGTTTCCGACTTGTAATGTCACCCATCCCTTTTTTCCAGAGATGCTGTATGACTCACTGGCCCATTTCCACACTGTATGATTTTAAAATTCCATGAAAATGGAAGCTTTAATTTGCAAAAGCAAAGATTCTTCCAGAATGATTTGTAAGAAGTGTTTATAAATAGGATGTCCAGGGTAACTTGGGTTAAGAGGTCAGGCTTCCCACTCTATTCCTGTGGTGTATCTGACCCTGTGTAGGGATGGGACCCTCTCCTGCAGTTCGTCCTCAAGAGACTGGAGATATCCCAGATAGACACAAAATGCTGGAAACAAAGAAACATAGAAAATGGGTGCAGGAGTAGGTCATTCGGCCCTTCGAGCCTGCACAGCTATTCAATATGATCATGGCTGATCATCCAGAATCAGTACCCTATTCCTGCTTTCTCCCCATATCCTATGATTCCATAAGCCCTAGGAGCTATATCTAACTTTTTGAATACATCCAGAATACACGGAGTAACTCAGTGGGTCAGGCAGCATCTCTGGAGAAAAGCACTAGATCGAAACCTTTCTTCAGACCCATATCCCGGTCTTTGCAACACTGTTCCAGTGGAGCTTGGAAGTTAGCCAATGGTTTTATTTTCTAAAAGTGATTTCAGCAAAGTTATTTAGGAGACATCACATGTCCTACACGTGAAGGAAGAAATCTGTCTGGTGGAATAACATAGTGTGCAAGTTCCACTCTTGGGATACAGCTAACTGCAACGTTGGCTTGTTCACAAACTGCAACCAAACTACTGCCCCACCTTCAAACTTGTTTACGTTGCACTGAAGAAATAGGCTTTTGCAGGATAATGAAATTGCTATCTTCTATTATGTACACTGAATGTTAATATTAATCACCTAATGTAATCCTTAGAGTTATTGATTGCTGTTGATTTCAATCCAGTTAAAACGATACAATTAATTTGTGTATTGACCTGTGCTATATGACAGGTAAGAGGGCTCAAAGTCCAAGTAATTGTTCTATTTCTGATTAATATTATCTTGTGTATTACTGATGTAGAATTTTAATAATAAAATTGTTACCAACGTGCATCAAACTGGGTCCTGTCCTGTCTAGTGCTTGATTTCAAGGGGTGTGTCAAGGGTTGGAATAATGTGTGGTAAACTTGCAGAATATCCAGGGGGGTTTTCATCTCATCTTCTATGGCTGTTATTATGCTAGTTCTCTGAATGAACTTCATACTGACTCCAAATCTAAACATTTGCTGCCTATTTATTTTCACAAAGTGAAAAATGCAAGTGTGTGCAGAGAGTGAGGTGCTGGTAGTGCCTTGCAGAATGGGCATGTGGAGAGGATCAGTGATTCATAGAACCTGAGGTGTGAATGGGAGACATAGCTCCCATTGGCGGTACAGTGGTACAGCGGTAGGGTGGCTGCCTTACAGGGCCAGAGACCCGGGTTCCATCCTGACCTCGGGCATTGTATGTGCAGAGTTTGTACATTCTCCCTGTGACCGCATGGGTTTTCTCCGGGTGCTCTGGTTGCCTTCCACACTCCAAAGATGTACAGGTTTGTAGGTTAAATGGCTTGTGCCAAAATTAATAAATTGCCCTAGTGTGTACGATAGTACTAGTGTGCGAGGTGATCACTGGACGGTGTAGACCCGGTGGGCTGAAGGGCCTATTTCTGCACTGTATCTCCAAAATAAACTAAGAGACTAGCTCTGATGAACTTTTCCCAGCAATATACCAATATTCTGCAACATCATATCTCTAGCCATGGTGACCAACAGCCTCCTGCATTTTATTATCTGCTCTGCAGACATGACCCCTTCCCTTATCCACACTGGGACTTGCCATTGTTCTATGTGGAGTACTCAGTGCAGTTCCCTGCAGTAAACTACTCACAACATCACCTGGAACACACCTTATTGGTAGGAAGAGTTGAAGAGAAGGGGTGGGCTAAGAACAGCTAAGTGACAGGTGGATCCAGGTGAGGAGGGGTTAATTGGCAGATGAGTCAGCTGGGGGAGAGAAGGGTGGAGGTGATAAGGCAAAAAAGTGCTAATCCCTGACAAAAAAGTGTGTGAAATGTAGAACCAGAAGGGAGTGATGGTGGATAGATGGGAACTGGGGATGGGGGGGAAGGAAAAAAGGGCACCTGGAATAGGGAGCAGTGGGTGAAGAGTGCGTTGAATTGATTACTTTGAATTTCATAGAGGAGAGGAAGGAAAAATAACTTGGCAGGCAGACAGGCAGGGGGTGGAAATAAAGGGATGTACAAGGGGAGTGACAGTGGTAGAAATTGGAATACTCAATGTTCAATGGATACTCCAGAAGGGGATTATGAGCTGCTCTTCTTCCTATTTGTGTGTGTCATCACTCTGTCAGTGGAGGAGGCAGAGGACAGTAAGGTTGGTGTGGGAACGGGAAGGGGAGTTACAAGGATAAGCAATAGGGGCTCCAGAAAGCCTTGGGTTCAGAGCACAAGTGATCGGTGAAACAGCTGCCCAGTCAATGTTCGGTCTGACTGATGTAGAAGAGGCCACATCGGGAGCACTACATGCAATAGCCAAGGCTGAAGGAGATTGCACGTACACCTCTGTCTAACCTGGTATGAGTTGTTGGAGTTCTCAAATGGAGGTGACGGAGATGTGAAGGAGAGGTAGGCATTACCTCTTCTATGGTAGCGGGGTATGGTCATGGAGAGCGATAGAGGTGGATGGGGAGAGATGAATGAATGATAGTCATGCAGAGAGTGGTCTCTGCGATAAGCAGAGAGGGGTGGGAATGGGAAGATGTAGCTGGTGGTATTATCGCGTAGAAGCTGGCAATAATGTCAGGGAATGATGTGTTGGATGTGGAAGCTAAAGGGGTAAAAGATGAGGACTAGCGGAGCTCTGTCCCTGTTCTATATGGAGAGAGGGCTGATGTTGAAGTGCTGAAATTTGTCAGCCTTTACAACCTTGAGGTCACCATCATGGGGAATAATGTTCACAATTCACAGAATTCACAGTTTCTTCTGCCACGGTTTAAACTGGATGATTGCTACTTGGAAGAGTCTGTGTGCAATTAGTGCACTGGCAGTTGTAATGCCTTTGGGGGTTAGTGCTGGAGAGAGAGGACAATGCAGTTCAACAAAGTTGGCCGGTGAGACGGAAAAGGGGAGGTGCACTTACTCGCTGGTTTCCTTTATAACTGTAAGGTTGGTGACATTATGGAGGAAATCTGCCGGGGGATGATAAACAGAGGGAGGTTGCAGAGTTGCATGTCAAGTATGGGTATGTAAATATATTTGTGGTATGGAGATGAGGAAAAATAGAAGCTCTGAGAAAACTCGCACAAAATTTTAGTGTGAAAACTCAGATTTGGTTTTGAAAGACAGCAGAAGGGACAATTTTGTGGATCAAGTCAAGTTGGGTTTATTGTCATATGTTCCATGCGATACAAACAAAGAACAGCAGATACTGGTTCATACCAATGATGCCATTAAACTTAGTGAAATGCCAGGGTTTTCCACACTGACAACTCTAACCCAATCGGTAGTAAAGAGAGCAAACGCATTTATTCAAGAGGACTGGTATATAAAACAGGAATGTAATGTTGAGTTTCCATAAGGCACTGGTAAGGTCATATTTGGAATATTGTGAGCAATTTTGTGCACCATATCTGAGGAAGGATGTGCTGGCTCTGGAGAGGGTCCAGAGGAGGTTTACAAGAATGATCCCAGGAATGAGTTGGTGGGATGAGCGTTTGCTGGCACTGGGCTTGAACTCACTGGAGTTTAGAAGAATGAGGGGGGGATCTCATTGAAACCTACAGAATAGTGAAAGGCTTGGATAGAGTGGACGTGGAGAGGATGTTTGCACTGGTGGATGTTTGGGGAGAATGGAGTTAGGAGGGAGAGATAGATCAGCCGTGATTGAATGGTGGAGTAGACTTGATGGGCCGAATAGCCCAATTCTACTCCTATCACTTGTGACCATGTGACCGTAAGATTTTAGTGTGAAAATTCAGATTTGACTTCGTAAGACAGCAGAAGGGACAATTTCAGGGATCAAATCAAGTTGGGTTTATTGTCATATGTACAGTGTGATTCAGACACAGTGTACAAACTTTAGAATGTAGAAACAAAGAACTGCAGAGATACTGGTTCATACCAAAAATGCTATTAAATTAAGTGAGATGCCAGAGTTTCCAACACTGATGACTCTAACCAAAGAGACTAAATTAGTCAGTCCATCAAATGTCCATGAACGCTGAGCAGGTTCCCATTTGCAGAGCGGAGTCCCTTGGTAATAATGTACAAAATTAGAGCATTTAAGAAGTATCCAAAAGAACACTTGAATGTCTCAGGCAAACAGGGATATGGACCAAATGTTGGGTGGTGGGGTTAACATGGAAGGTTGTCCACTGATCAGCATGGATGAGTGGGGCCAAATGGCCTGTTTACATGTTCTTGCTCCCTACTCCCTTTCATTCTCTCATTCTCTCTCTCCCTCTCTATCTCCATACTTCTTCTTTCTCACCTTCCCCTCTTTCTCCTCCCTCTCCCTCTCCCTCTCACTCCTTATTCTCCCATAGATCCATCCAGTACGGAAATGAAGCTGTGCCCCTTTCTCTAGTCTGAACTGGGATGACGATTCTGACTATTTGCAGTAACTATGCACTCCATGATCTCTCTGTAAATCCAAGCTCCCTGCCCTTTCTATGACCTACCAGAATCTGACTTCCCAAAGTGCATTACCTCACACTTGTCAGGATTAAATTCCATCTGCCACTGCTCTCTGCTACTTTACAGCTGTTCTATGTCCCGCAACCTCCTTTGCTGTCTACGACTCCACTAGATTTTGTGTTGTCTGCCAACTTGTTAATCAGACCATGTACACTCTCATCCAAGGTAGACACAATATGCTGGAGTAACTCAGCGGGACAGGCAGCATCTCTGGAGAGAAGGAATGGGTCAAGACCCTTCTTCAGACTGATGACAGGGGAGAGGGCGATACAAAGATATAATGTAGTTCGAGACACTAAGACTGGTGGGAGAACTGCGAAGGGGGAGGGGATGAGAACGAGGGAAGGCAAGGGCAAAGGAACAACATTAGCTATTCCACAGTCTTATGGTACCTCAGCCACAACCAATGAAAATAAAAAATAATCTTTGTCTGAGCACTAGCAAGCTCCTCCCTTGCTTCTCTTTGCATCCTGGAGTCAATCCTGGAGTAAGGCCCTGTGGAGTTATCCACAGTAATATGCTCCATGCTCCAATACATCTATCACTTTATTCTTCCTGATACAGACATGTTCCAGAATATCAGCATACCCTAACCTCCTCTTTAACCTGCCAGACTTTATATCCTTCTCCCTGGTGAAACCTATGAAAAGGAATCATCTTACCAACAAATAGCGAGCAGTCCTGAACTACTGTCTACCTCATTGGAGACCCTCGGACTATCTGTGATTGGAATTTACTAAGTTTATCTTGCAACAAATTTTATTCACGACATTCCCTTTATCGTGTATACTGTGGATTGCGCGATGGTAATCATGTGTTGTTTTTCTGCTGACTGGTTAGCACGCTACAAAGGCTTTTCACTGTACCTTGGTACACGTGACAAGAAGCTAATGATAACATAGAAATAGAAATTAGGTGCAGGAGTAGGCCATTCGGCCCTTCGAGCCTGCAAGTAATGACAAGTATTCATTTAGTATTCATCACACATATTCCCTGATTCCACACACCAATTATATCTTGGACCCCCAAATGATTCTGTTCCTTCTTTACTAACCCTCTTGCTTCCAATACACCAATAAAAGTTTTAAGGTTTCTTCCTAAACCCACATGCCAAGGACATTTCAATGCCCCTTTGTACCTTCCTAATTAATTTCTCAAGTTTTCCAATACGTCCCTATAAACCTCAATGGACTTACTTGATACAAATTTCCTAAACCTGACATACCCATACAACTTCTTTCCCCTGATCAAACCTTTGTTAACAATCTACCTTGATCTCCCTTTCTATCTTGTTGCGGTCTTATATTTTCGTTTCTCTGTACCCATATTCTCCTCTCTGTTTCTTTTTCTTATGTACTACCTGATATATTAATTTATGCTATGGTTTTCCCAGAGAGCACGCAAAACAAAGTGTTTCCCCATATTTAAGAACATCATCGTGAAGTGGGTGACTTTAGAATCCGAATCAGTGCATGGGACTTTCAAGTTCAAGTTCAAATGTATTTATCACATGCACCATAGGGTGCAGGGAAATGCATTATGTGGCCATTGTGGAGAGTTGTGGCCATTATGGAGAGTTGTTTGTGAGAGGGACGGGACTGGCAGCAAAATGTTCCAGGTGTGATAGAGATAGAGGCGTAAAAGAGGTGGCGGAGAGGCATTAGTAATCGGGTAGAATATCAGAGCGGCACTCAAAGAGGACATGCTGGAGTGTTCATCCATTGAGGCAATATGGGTGCACCTCAAAAATAGGAAAGGTGCAATCACTCTGAGGGATTGAACTACAGACCTCATAATAGCCAGCGGAAGAAAGAGGGACAGATATGTAGACAGATTTAGGAAAGCTTTTAAATCAACAGAACTGCTGTACTGGATAACGTTAACTTCCCCAATATTTGGCTGGAACTTTCTTAGTGCGAAAGACCTTGAATTTGTTACTAGTATTCAAGAAGATTTCTTGAAATAGAATGCGGATAGTTCAACTTGAGGAGGGGCCTGGAACGCTCTACCACAGGTTGTGTTGGAAGCTGCGACAGGCCCTCTGCTGCGATCTGCCTACATATGAATTCTTCTAATTCGCATTGACAATTAAAATGCCGACACTTTCACCCCATGGAAGTGGCCGCCCTTTCTTATACATGATTCCCATCCATTCCTGCCCCTTTGCACCCCCTCCGTCAGCTCGGAACCATTTTCCAGCTATTCTCGTCCTGTCCTTCTCCGTTTATACCCCGCGCGGTTTCTCGGCTCATCATCACCGCAACACACCGAGCCCGCACTGCCCAGCGATCCCCGCACATTGACTTTATCCTACACACAATTATATTGATACCAATATAATTAACCTACAAACCTGTACGTCTTTGGAATACCCCCTGGCAGCGTGGTCTGTCTGTCTCTGTATTTTAGCCTCTGTCCTCTCTGACTGGCCCCTCTACAGCTGGTATTGCTTCGCCCCTGGGCCGGGCCGGGCCAGCCCGCGTGGGTGTGATTTGGAGCGGGATGGGGAGCGCCAGCGGGTGTCAAAGCTCTTGTGCCGTGTGAGTGGCGCTGAGGGGTGCAGCAGAGAGAGTGGTGGAGACGGGACGCGTTTCCCTGTCCCGGTCCCCGCCGGGTGGGTGGCGAGAGAGCCGCTGGCAGATGTGGTCTCTCACGGGCCTCGGCGCTGCTCCCCCCATTCTGCTTGGTCTGTGCGCCGTAATCCGATTATTCCGGGTGATTTAACAGACGATTTCCAGAGCTTTGTTCTGTCAAATCGATTATACATCCCCCTTTTGTGAGCCGACGCACTGTGCTAGGTCCAGGTGCCACTAATGGAATTGTTTATTAGCTGTCCGAACAATTCCTCAGCTCACAGTCCAGTGCTCCCATATATGCCTCCCCTCACTATCCTTTGCCTTCCTCCTTTCACCCTCTCCACTCTAGTCCTTCACGTTCCTCCTCCTCCCCTTTCTCCTACGTTCTCTCTTCCCCTCTCTCACTCCGACACTTCCAAACCTTCCCTGGTACCCTTTCTCCTTCCTTCCCCTCCCACGCCCTTCCTCTCTCGCCCATTTTCCTCACTTTCCTTCCACCTTTCCTCCCCCACCCTCCCTGCTCATCCTTTTCTCCTCCACGCTCCCCATTACTCCCCGCTCCTCTCTCTCTCTCCCAGCTTTCCTCTTTCTAACGTCCCTATCCCTCCTCCACACGAGATCCTCTCCTCCCATATCCCTTCTCGACCCACCCTTTATTTCTTCCTCTCCTTTCCCTGCTCCTCTCCCTCCCCTCGACTCCATCCCCCTCCCCTCTCCACTCCTCCTTATCCTTCCGCGCGCTCTCAACCCATTCCCTGTCCCTCCTCCCTCCCACCCTCACCGCTTCTCCCCTTCTATCTTTCTTCCCTCATTAACCCGGGGACCCTCTCCCTTCCTCCATCTCTCCCCATCATCACCTCCTCGCTTCTATTCACCCACCCCGCACACCCGCGAGCAAGTGGCGGTCTCCAGACTTAAACCCAACGTCCCCTCACTGCATTTGCCAGGGAGATGGAGCACACCCAGGCACACGCTCACAAACTTGCACTCACAGGCACGTACTCACAGACACACACTCACAAACTCAGACACACACTCACACGCTCACGCAGATATAGACACACACTTACAGGCTCCCAAACTCACACTCTCAGATCGACAGAAGCACACACACACATTGACGCACACGAGCTCGTATTCATACGGATGCACTCTCGTGGGTACAACATTACGTATACAGATACACACTCTCAAACAGCCTTGTGTACGGCTCAGGGATAGAATTGCTGCCTTACAGCTCTTAAACCGCCGGAGACCGGGGTTCGGGTGCTGTCTGTACGGAGCTTGTACGTTCTCCCCGCGACCGCGTAGGTATTCCAAAGACGTACAGGTTTGTAGGTTAATTATATTGGTATCTATATAATTGTGTGTAGGATAAAGTCAATGTGCGGGGATCGCTGGGCAGTGCGGGCTCGGTGGGCCGAAGGGCCTGTTTCCGCGCTGTATCTCTTAAAAAACGATTAAACAGTCTCTTGCAGCCCCCGCTCATTGCTCTGTGACTGTGTGCACCCCTCCCCCCCCCCCCCCCCCCCCCCTTCCTCACCCCCCCCCCCCCCCCCCCCCCCCCCCCCCCCCCCCCACCACCTCTCGTTGTTCCACTGTTGAGGAAATCTTTCCAATTGATGCTGTGGGAGGAACTGTCCAGGTTCCGCACTAACTCCGTTTCCCATTGAGCGGGAGCAAGGCGGAGCAGAGCATCGCCGTCCCAACACACCCATCCTGAGCAACGTGATATCGCCGGCACCTTCAGAACAACTCCAGACGACTACCGCAGGTTTAAGGTTCCGTTCAGTGTAGGTGTGTGTGTGTGTGCGCGCTCGCGTGTGTGTGTGTGTGTGTGTGTGTGCGCGCTCGTGTGTGTGTGTGTGTGTGAGAGAGAGAGAGAGAGAGAGAGTCTGTGCAAGAGAGAGAAAGCGTGTGTCCATCGTTGGAGATAGTGTACATCTATGCACACGTGTGGAATAAAAAGTGCAAGGGTACGTGTAGGTGTGTGCACGTCAACGTGCGTGTCTCCGTGTATCTGTGTGAGTGTGTATCTGTATATGTAAATGTGTACCCATGAGTGTATCCGAATGAATGCGAGCTGGTGTGAATGCGCGGGTGTTTCTGTCTATATGTCAGTATATATGTCAGTTTGTGAGTGTGTGTCTATATCTATGTGAGCGTGCGCCTTTGTGTCCGAGTTTGTGAGTGTGTGTCTGTGCGTGTGAGTTTGTGAGTGTGTGTCTGTGCGTGTGAGTTTGTGAGCGTGCCGCAGATGTGTGTGTCTGTATCCGCGTGAGTGTACGAACTCGCCCTTTGTCAGTGTGTTTCCCTATCTGCGTGAGTGTGATTCTCTATCTGCCTAAGTGTGCATCTATACCTGTGCGTGTTTTTGCGTCTATCTGTGTGTCTCTGTGAATGAGTCTTTATATCTGTGTGAATGTGTCTGTATCTATGTAAGTATGGAAATGTGTATCTGTGTGTTTTTCTGTATCAATGTGAATAAGCTTGTAGTCTGTGGGTGTCTTTCCATAGTTCTATGAATAAGTTTCTGTACCTGTGTAGGCTTGTCTCTGTATACGCGTGTTTGTCTCTGTATCTGTGTGTTTGTCTGTGTATGTGTGTGTTTGTCTCTGTATCTGCGTGACTTTGTCTGTAACCGTGTGAGTGTCTGCATCTGTGTGTGTCTGTGCGATTTTGTCTAGATCTCTATATCTCTGTGAACGAGTTTCCATATCCTGTCTCTGATTGAGTTTGTCTCTGTATCTGTGTGTGTTTCTGTGTGTCTGCGTCAGTTTGTCTCTGTGTCTGCGTCAGTTTGTCTCTGTGTCTGTGAGTTTTTGTACCTGTGAATATGTTTCTGCATCTGCGTGTCGCTGTATTTATGTGAGCGTTCGTCTATGAATCTATGTATCTTCCTGACTGTTTTTTTCGGCGAGTCTCTGTATCTATGTATCTGTCTGAGTGTACCTGTGAGCGCGTGTCTCTTTGTCTATGTGTCTGAATGTGTCTGTGAGCATATGTCTCTGTATCTATGTATCTGTTAGTGTGAGCTTGTATGTCTGTGTGAGTGTGGGTGCGTTGATCCACATTCGGATCGCCTCTGATCATGATTCCGTGTCCGGGAATGCAGTCCCTTGCGACGCCGGAATGGCCCCGTTTCTTTAATTCACTTGACGGAAGCTTCTTTAAATTGCAGGCACTCTGCTTTATTGAAGTTATTTAAATATTAATATAATGCAATATCTCCTTTTCCTCGCAGATCCGCTGCTCAACGCATCGCACTCCTCGTGCATAAGCCCCACCAATTTCAGGACCGAGGACAGCGCAGTGACTGGGAGTGCCGCACCCGGTGGCGTTTACCCCGATTAACGCCGGAGTCTCAACCCGGGTCTGCTGCTAGTCAGCGCCGACCTCTGATGGAGGGTGGAGTGGCCAGAGGATTTCGTCTCTTCTTCACTCTCTCCGCGGCTCTCCACGGATCCGGTGAGTGAGAACACCGCCTTCCGTGTCTCTTCGCCCTTTCTTTCCACCAATGCTTACCCCCTCATACGCGAACCCTCACCCCACTCTAACTCTCTCTCGTGTCCCCACCCCCCCCCCCCCCCCCCCCCCTTCCACACACACACAACCACCATCACCATTCTCATCAGAGACACAACTTACGGTTGAAATATCGGCAACACAGTGTTGCGGTTTACAAGCTGGTCGCGATGCTAAATGAGCGCCACGTTGGGGTAGGAGCATTAACGTTGATGGAGCGCTGCATTGTGTAGGGGCAGTCTTTGGGGTAATGGGAAATGCCAGGGTTTATTCCCTCTCGCGTCTCCCGTCAAAGTTTTGTTTGCATTTTAACGAATGCCTATTCATAGAAAAGAAAATTGAATAAAACTAAAAGCGAGCCAATATTTAATTCTGTAAACTAAGACACAACGCGTTGGAGTAACTCTCACCTAAACATTTTGACGAACCTTAATTGTTGTTCGGCACGGACTTGTAGGGCCGAGATGGCCTGTTTCCGTGCTGTAATTGTTATATGGTTATACGGTTATATATGGTTAATAATCTTATACGTTTTAATAAGATGCCCTCTCATCCTTCTAAATTTCAGAGTATACGGTCAGGCAGCATCTCTAGAGAAAAGGAAGAGGTGACATTTCCGGTCGAGATCCTTCATCAAACTGAGTCAGGGAAGGGGAAAACTGTAGATATGGGAAGGTCCAGAACAAAGTAGAGTGATTCATGACACAGGAAAGGTAGAGCCCACAATGGTCCATTGTTGGCTGGACACAAGGTGATAATGAACGAAGGAATACAAATTGTGAAATTAGCAAGATGACTCGGTTGAGGGAGTGCAGTGGTGGTGGGGGGGGGGGGGGGGGGGGGGAGGGGAGGGTCGGGTCGAGAGAGAGAGAGAATGCAAGGGTTACTTGAAGTTAGATATATTAATCTTCATGTAGATAGGTTGTAAGCTGCCCAAGCGAAATATGAGGTGATGTTCCTCCCATTTGTGTTTGGCCTCACTTTGACAGTGGAGGAGGCCCAGGACTGAAAGGTCACTCCCAGACATCACCCTGTCGGAGGGGCTCAACTGAGGGACTGCCACACAACCATGGGAGCAGTAGCAAGGGAACGCCACATTATTGAGTACAGTGCTGAGGGAGCACCATATTTATGAGGAAGTATCCCACTCTGGGAAGGGCGCTGCTGAGTGAGTGCCACACTGTGGCATGGGCAGTGGTGCACTGTGTTATACTGTGTAATGGTCAGTATTGATGGAGTGCTGCATTGCGGGAGGGGTAATACTGAGAGAGTGCTGCACTGTTGGACTGGCAGTACTGAGGGAATGCCACACTGCCATGGGGCAGTACTAAGGGAGCATCACAGTGCTGGGGCAGTATTGTGAAGCTTTGTATGTCCTTGCATGGGATTAACGCAGAAGCCATGTCACTAAAGCAGACTAAATAAGTTCTCTCCAGCGTTGTGAAGTAATATTTATCTGTGAATCAACTAAAAAACTTGTTATTCTGGCATTGATTTTTGGGATCTGCTGAGGCTTAGAATGGTCGCACATTTTTTAAATCATGACACTGCCAACACAAAATCTATGTGCACCTTGAAGTATGGATGCTTTTGAAATCCCCTATGCCTGCTTTGTACAAGAAATTAATAATAACATTAGATCAAAGGAAAAGGCTTATACGTGGGGCAGAAAGCCCAAGGTTTATTAAGTATCCAAATTCAACAAACTAGAGAGAAAGGCAAAGTGGAATGTCGGGAAATCTGGTACGAAAGATAAGCACAAACTGTACAATCTTCTACAGATTTAATAAAAAGGAAAACATTAGCAAGTGTTAATAAGGGTCACATAGTCTGAAACAGCAGAATTTATATCAGGTTCTAATGAAATGGCAGAGAAATGAAACAAATATTTTATGCCTGCCTTCAAGGAAATCCTCCTGGAAATAGAGAACAGAGATAACATGAACTGCAGATGCTGGTTCACAAAAAAACCCCAAAGTGCTGGAATAACTCAATGGGTCAGGCAGCATTTCTGGCGGACACTGATGTGTGACGTTTTGGGTCAAGACCCTTCTTCAGACTTAAGAAATGTTTTCTGAAGAAGAGTGCCATCTTGAAATGTCACTTAGCCATGTCCCCAAGACCCACTGAGTTACTCTAGAACTTTGAGTGTGTGTTTCTTGGAAATAAAGGGCAACAAGTTAGCAGAGAATGAGAAAGCAGAATTAGACAAAATTGAGAAATGACTGGGGCCGAAAGGTGATATGTTCCCAGGAATGTGGACAGTCTTCCCCATGTTTCAAAACAGTAGGAAGTGGGTCCATCCTTCTTCCAAGTTCCAGTGATCTTCTTCCAGTGATTATCAAATACCTTTCACTGATCGGAAGATAGCAACCAACATTCTAGCACTACTGAAACCTGGTAAGAGCAAATAGGGATATTGGGGCCAGTTAGCCTGGAAGCAGTTGAGAAAGATAGACACAAAATGCTGGAGTATCTCAGCGGGCCAGGCAGCATCTGTGGATAGAAGGAATGGGCTTCTTAGTTAAGAAATACGTTGTTTCATGGAATTTAGAGAATCATTGAAGGATTAGGCAGTCAACATGGATTTATGAAAGGAAGTCATGTTTGTTTAATCTGATGAAATGATTAGACTTGAAGTTGTACAATTGCAACATTCACACCATCCATTGCTTGGACATGCACATGGATAGGAAATGTTTGGAAGGATATGGGCTAGGCACAGGCAAGTCATTAACTTGATAAAGATACAGAAGAGACTTGGAGCACTTTCTTTAGGAGACTCAGAAATGACCTTACTGAGATAAACAAAATTAGTAGGGACATAGATTAAGTGTAAGCTCACAGTCTTATTCTCAGAGTAGATGATTCTAAAACTGGAGGGCATTCGCACGAGAGGGGAGAGATATAAGACGCAACTTTTCACTGTTTAAGAAATAACTACAGATGCTGGAAAAATCGAAGGTAGGCAAAAATGCTGGAGAAACTCAGCGGGTGAGGTTGAAGAAAGGTCTCGACCCAAAACGTCACCTATTCCTTCGCTCCATAGATGCTGCCTCACCTGCTGAGTTTCTCCAGCATTTTTGTCTACCACCTTTTCACTCTGATGATTTAAATGAAATACATGGAATATGGAATGTCTGTATATATGCCAGAGGATAATGGGATGCCATAGGAAGCTATAGAGGTGGAAATAATTATTATTATCAAAAGACATTTGGACAGATATGGAGAGAGCATTTAGATGGATATGAGCCAAATGCAGGCATATGGGACTAGGAACAAATGTCAACTTGGTAAGCATGGACATGTTGTACAGGAGTATGACGCTATGACTAGATTACTAGTAGACTATTTAAAAACCTAAAGTAACCAACAGATGAACATTGTGCTGCAAGATCATCAACCTGAAACGTTGACTTCAAATATAGACACAGAATGCTGGAATAACTCAGCGGGTCAAGCAGCCTATCTTTGGTGTCTATCTTCAGTGTAAACCAGCATCTGCAGTTCCTGCCTGCACACTTTGACTTGAAAGCTCTTTCCACAGGTACTGCAGGAAGCATTCAGTATCCCCACCACTCTCTGCTATATTCCAGGATATTCACTCACTTCCACCTGCAATCTCCTGCTGATGTCTGTCTCTGGTTTATTTCCAGTTTGTGGTCAGGAGAACACGCACTCTCAGGCAGAGGAGAGACTCTTCAAGCATCTCTTTACCGGGTACAACCGCTGGTCCAGACCTGTGGCCAACAGCTCGGATGCCGTCATTGTGAACTTTGGCCTTTCCATTGCCCAGCTCATTGATGTGGTGAGATACATCTGGATTAAGAGGCAGTGGGGATGGGGTGGAATGCCCTTTGTAGGAAAGGATTTAACTGAGGAAGTCTACCAGCATGTATCACAGAGTTTACGAAACCCACAAGCTGCTTTCTGCCAAATAGCCAAAGACTGGGGTGGCACAGAGGCACAACTGATAGAATTACTGCCACACAATAATAATAAAGCTTTATTTCAGACACAGGTCCATATAACACATCATACAGTATAAGGAGATACAAAAAAAACATAAAAAATTGCATATTAGCCTATATGATATACAAGCTATTGCACCAATGCCATCTTAGCCTAGAAGTGAATCTATAGCAGCTTTTCAGAGGGCTGACTAGGACGTCAATTATGTAGTTCTCTGACGTCCAGACGACACATAAAACTAAACGTCAGCTGTCTTAAGAGTGCCTCACAGGTTGGCACTCTAGTGGACACAAACAATTGACTGGCACTATGCCACCTAGGGACATGAAGCAGCAACCTCATTGCATCATTGTATGCTACCTTGAGCCTCTGCATACTCTTTTTCTTATAGTCAGACCACAATTGAGCAGTATATAATGGTGTGATATAGGTTCTGAACAAGGAACACTTCACAAAGTCAGAGCACATAGAAAACTTCCTTATAAGTATGTTAGCTTGAAAATAAAATTTACAGCGCTGTCGGTAGAGGTCTTTGCATCCGTCCAGTCATCGGATATGACATGACATAGGTATTTAATTTCCTCACACACAGCAAGAGGACTGCCTGACAAATAAAAGGTCGGGAAAGTTGATTTCCTGTCCTCAGCGCTTCTAACTATCATTATGCGGCTTTTCTTAGCGTTATACTTTATGTCATAATCAAGGCCATACTGAGAGCACACCTTCAACATCTGCTGCAGCCCAGCACTATATGGACAGAGCAGGACCAGGTCATCTGCATACATAAGATGATTAACAATAGTGTTGCCCACAAGACAGCCAGTTTTTAACCTATTTAACTGATTTGATAATTCATCCATATAAACATTAAATAAAATAGGAGACAAAATTCCTCCTTGCCGCACTCCGTTACTAACACAGAATGGAGCAGATACAACATTGTCCCATTTAACCTGAAACGTTTGATGGGCATACCAAAACACTAAAATTCTCACAAAAAATTTAGGGGCACCTCTATCTAGCAATTTTACAAACAATTGTTCATGATTAATTCTATCAAATGCCTTGGACGCATCAATAAAACATAGGAATACAGATGAATCCAGGCTTGTGTACCTGAACACAATCTCTTTAAGAGCATAGATACACTGGTCAGTTCCATGTTTTCTTTTGAACCCAAACTGATTGACAGTAGTAAGGACATACATTTCTAGCTTTGTTAGCAGTTTTCTCTCCAGTACTTTAGACAAGATACTGGCTAATGCAATAGGTCGATAATTGTCAATACTGTTGAGCTTACCAGCCTTGTCTTTAAGCACAGACACTAACATTACAGACATAATAGCATTTGGCAGGACACCATGAACCAGACAACCATTATAGCACATGGAAAGCAAAGGGCAGAGCTTATAGCTGGCATAGTTTAGATGTTCTGCGGTAATGCAGTCCATACCGTAGGCTTTGTTGTTATCCACCATGTTAATGGCATCATAGACATCTGCTGCCCTAACAATCATATCTGCTGAGAGATCAATATGTTCATGATTGATTCTAACTGGGTTACTTTTAACACAATTAAAAAGGTTACGGTAGTGCTCACGCCAAATCTCAGCTATTTTTTCTGGGCTACTAACACCTTCAATGTCAGACGGTAGGGGTGTTTTATTGTTATTCATTACTTTGACCTCTTTCCAGAAGTTAGTAAGGTTGTTGTTCTGTAGCTTTCTGGCAAGCGAGTCTGCTCTCATTGTGTTTTCATTTTTCTTAATAACACGAAGTGCATACTTAACTCTAGCATTTGTGCGTTTTTTCATATCTAGCAATACTAGGCCTACCTGCCTCTGACCAGAGTCTAAAGGCCTCTCTTGCCTCAGCGTACTGCTCAGCCACAAACTCATTCCGCCCAGGTCTGATGTTGGGTACCTTACATTTACTTTTATGAAAGGTTTCACTGGAAGCATTGAGACATTTCACAATAACATCATACATGGCACAGAGTTTTTCAGCATGTTGCACATCCTTACAATTCATATCTGAGCACATTAGGGCCTCTTGAGGCAATGCAATATTATTTAAAAAACTGTCCGTTCGCAGTGAGTATCCAGCCATAACCTCTCTGCTCAGTTTTGACCAGTCCAGTTTACTTGAGGAAGCAACATTATTATTACTGGACAGTAGGGGGACATTCTCAACATTTAACCGTGCAGCAATAGGCATGTGATCAGAGGTGGCAAGTTCATAACAAATCTCCACATTTTCCAGTGAGGCATGAACATCAGCTGTGGTCACAATATGGTCTAACCAAGATGTTGTGTGCCACGCTTCACTAACATAGGTAAAACTTGTGTCAGGCAACAGAGTTTACTCGATAGAATTAATTTAGACTCATTACAAAACTGCTGCAGGTGTGCTGCAAATAAAGATTTGCTATCTGCCATGTCAGCATTAAAATCACCCATGATGTAGACACACGATGAGCTGTTGTCCTCTATGAAGGACTGAATAAAAGCTAACCTGTTCAGAAATTCGTCCTCATGCTCATATGATTCATACGGTGTATAAACATTTAAGACAGTAAATTTATTTTCATTATAATTACACTCTAGCCCTATGGCCCAGTCAACATTTAGATGCACCACCTTCACCAGTGAGTCATATTTGATGTTCCACAGTATAGCTACACCACCAGCTATCCTACCTCGAACCAGCCTCGTACTGAGGTCGGTAGTGGACTCTCCAGCCCCATGGAAGTTCATGTGTAGAGTGTTCAACTTATCCAGATCTTGTTTCGCCATCCAGGTTTCTTGCAGTCACAGAATGTCACATTGGGCCAGCAGTGTGTCCACCACCAAACGTCTTGATCTATCAGTAGCAGAATGTCCTACTCGCATACCGCGAGTGTTGTATGAAACAACATGCATTTAATGTGTTTTGTCGCTCCCTGCAGAACAGCTAGCCTTCATCCCGTCCTCGCCCACAGATGCGACAGAGAATGTCAGAAATCCGGGTTTGATCCTGACCTTGGTTGCTGTCTAGGTGTAATTTGCAATTTCTCCCTGTGGCCATGTGGGCTTCCTCCCACATCCCATAAACATGTAGGTTTGTAGGTTACTCATCCTTTGTAAAATTGCCTCTAATGTAGGGAGTGGATGAGAAAGAACTATTACTGGTTCCACATTTGACTAGAATTGACTAGAAGTAGTCTGAATGGGTGATCGATGTTTGGCATGGACTCGGTAGGCAAAAGGGCCTTTAGCCATGCTGTATCTCTAAACTAAACTAAACTAAACTTGGTTAACGAGGGAAAGGTAGATTTTAAGGTAGAGAGAGGTTGAAAAGTACAATGAAGTTCTGCAAACAACCTTTTGGGAGTGGAGTAACATGGCTAGGAGTTTTTATTTTATTAATGTTGAAGTAAGGTTGATTACGCTACAAAGGGTACAGAACAGATTCACAATGCTATTGCTGGGTCTGGAGGGCTCAAGTTGTAAGGAGAGACTGGGTAGAACTTGGACTATTTTTCCCTTGAGCATAGGAGGCTGAGGGGTGACCTAATGGGGGGTTTATAACGTCATGAAGGACATAGATAAATCGAGTGGAAATAGGGTTGTGGAGTCTACAATTTAAGATGAAAGGGGAAAGGTTTAACAGAAACCTGAGGGGCAACTTTTCCGCAGGGAGTTTGCTGGGTACATGGAATAAGCTGACAGAGGGAGTTCAGGCAAAATTACAGCATTTAAAAGATATTTGGATAATTACGGGTTTTGGGGATGTGGGTCAAATGCAGGGAAATGTGAAGAGCACATGAAGGCATCTTACTTGGCATGGATGAGGCTGCCTATAGGTCTGTTTGCATGTTTATAACTCATTGATGATGGATAAACCAGACACAAATAAACAGATTTATAGGAATAGATATTAAAATTTAACAAGCCTGCTCCTGAATCATTTACAGAATATCCACTCTGTGGGTTGTTATCTGCATTTCAGAGATTGAGTGGGTCTGATTATCTCTGGCAATCTGCAGTACCTTGTAACCATTAACACATCCCTTGAGCCTCCATCCTCTCACACAGTGCTGGGAAATGGAAGGCAGAAGAGGAAGTTTGGATGGAAGCCAGATATTCCCCAGAGCGAGAGAGTGATCTACACCCTGACTCTCTCCATTCCACTGAGGCCCGTTCGCAAGTACTTGTGAATGCAGCAGTGATCTATATGTGGGAATTGTTTTTGCCTCATTGGAGAGGGGTCAACACTCCTGCTCATCGCAGCCTAAAGGAATGTTGTGCTTCTTGGGGTTAGGGTTCTTGAAGGTTGCCATCCAGACATGCAAAATAGGTTCCTAAGTGGATTATTTTGAGGTATAAATTGGTCTTTGACTTTTAATCGAGGGAAATGTTCTTAGTTTAGTTTAGTTTAGAGATACAGCGAGGAAACGGGCTCTTCGCTTGACTGCGATCCCCGCCCGTGCACACTCGGGACAATTTAGATTTTTTACAAAAGTCAATTAACCTACAAGCCTGTGGATCTTTGAGGTGTGGGAGGAAGCCAGAGCGTGTGGTCACGGGGAGAATGTACAAACTCCGTACACACAGCGCCCATAGTCAGGATCGAACCTGGGTCTCTGACGCTGTAAGGCAGCAACTTTACCGCTGCGCCACCATGCCTCCCCTGTCCTGAGGGACCAGACAGGGCAGCATGGGAGAAACGTGAGGGGGTGGAGTGCATGTTGTAAGGTTGGGGTGAGGGAGAGTTGAGGGTGCCAGGAGGAATGGGCAAGTTGGGGGAGAATGCAGGGATCAGGGGAGAACGGTCACACAAAAAGGCTGGAGAAACTCAGCGGGTGCAGCAGCATCTTTGGAGCGATGGAAATAGGCAACGTTTCGGGCCGAAACGTCGCCCATTTCCTTCGCTCCATAGATGCTGCTGCACCTGCTGAGTTTCTCCAGCCTTTTTGTCTACCTTCGATTTTCCAACATCTGCAGTTCCTTCTTAAAAACTCAGGGGAGAAGGGTCATGAAGAGTTGGAGCAGAAGGTGGGGAGGAGAGTGTTGAAGACTCAGCCAGTGCCTCCTCTGACAAGACTCTATATGACGGAGTGAGTGATCACTCAGCCCCCCCCCCCCCTCACCCCACCCTCCAAGGGGTGACATTATATTTCTATAATGTCATTGCTCAGGCACCTACAGGATTAAAATCTCAGCCTGCCCAACCTCTTTCAGGTCCCTTGAGTCCTGGCAACATTGCGCTGAAGATTCACTGCACTCTTTCCAGCTAAAAGGCACTTTCATACAGCTGGGTAACCAAGCGATACACAATACTCCAAGTGCAGCCTCACTAATGTCTTATAGAATAGCAGCATAACATCCCAACCTCTCTATTCAATTTGCTGGCTTGATGAAAGCCAGCATGCCAAATACTTTCTTGATCACCCTATCTACCTGCAATGCCACTTTCAGGGAGCTATGCACTTCCTCGGCCCCTCTACCCAACAACGCCATCTACTGGAAATTTCTACCCTGACCTGACATCTCCAAATGCAATATCTGGTACTCACCTGAATTAAACTCTAATTGCAATTCGTCAGCCAAGTTACCCATTTCTTTATAATTCTGTATAATCCCCATCATCTACGACACCAGCTATTTTAGGGTGATCTGAAAACATACTAACTATGGTTTGTTCATTCTCATGCAAATCATTTAAATACATGACAATATTCCATAGAGAGCAGCTCCCTCGAAAGTCGGTTCTGAGCACACCCTGGAAACTATTGTAGAAACAAAGAATTGCAGACGCCGGTTTGTGGCAAAGATAATCACAAGGTGCTAGAGTAACTCAACGGCTCGGCGGGCAGCATCTCCGGAGAAAAAAGAATGGCGAGGTTTCAGGTCGTGACCCTTCTTCAGACTGCTTTAAAAGAAAATGATGTCTCGTCAGCAAGTTAGAGAAATAAAGGTCCAGAAAGGGTTGATGGTCATCTGGGAGAGTCCAAGAGTAGGGGGAATGTTGGAGACAGGAGAAGTGGTCATCACTGGGCAATGAGGACTCCTTCCCACAGAAGAAGGAGGCGGAGGCAACGGAAGAAGAGCTCCGACCCACGGCGTCACCCATCCTTTTTCTCCATAGATGCTGCCTGACCCGCTGAGTTACTCCAGCACTTTGGTGTCTATCCTAGAACCTTCTGTTTGCCGGAAATCTCCTCTGCACCAGATCTGTGAGTTGAGGCTCTGTATCGGGAACAGACACAAAGTGGGTGGCATGGTGGTGCTGTGGTAGAGTTGCTGCATTACAGCGCCAGAGACCCGGGTTCGATTTTGACTACAAGTGCTGTCTGTACGAAGTTTGTATGTTCTTCCCGTGACCGTGTGGGTTTTCCCCAGGTGCTCCGGTTTCCTCCCGCACTCGAAAGACGTACAGGTTTGTACATGTTAGTGTACAGGGATCGCTGGTCGGCCCGGACTCGGTGGGCTGGAAGGTCTGTTTCCGCCTTATATCTCTAAATAAACTAAACAAAGTGAGTAACTCAGCATCTCTGTAGAAAAAGGGGTGGATGAAGTTACTGGTCGGGACCCTCCAACTATCAGAAATATGATGTTGGGCATGTTTTATCACAAGGTTTAAGGGCAGTTAGGGACAGGCGGTAAATGCTGGTCTTGGCAGCGATAACACATCAGCTGATTTATTTCTGGTTGACCATAACTCTGAGACTGATTGTTATCTCTGTGACACCTCCTCTAGGATGAGAAAAACCAGATGATGACGACCAATGTATGGCTCAAGCAGGTGGGTGTTTCCATTCTCTGCCAGTTTGCACCTCAGGACAGGGCCATCCCAGGATCACAAGCTGCTGGGTTAGGTCTCCTTGTTCTCCACCTATAGTTTTTATGAGCTGGCAAAATGGGCATCAATGTCAATCTCTCATGGTTGTGCTAAGTACCAATAGTTTAGCCCAAGCCCACACCTGCAGAACATAGAACAGTACAGCACAGGATGATGTTCTTCAGTCTACATTGCCTGTGCTGAACATGATGTCAGGTTAAATTAATCTCATCTGCATGCTCTCCATTTCCTGCTTATCCATGTGCCTACCTAAAATGCCACTTCATATCTGCTTCCACCACCTTCCCTGTCAATGTGTGATAGGCACCCACCGCACTCTGTGGGGGAAAAAAACTTGCACCGCACATCTCTCTTAAAATTTCACTGTCTGACCTTAAAACTTTGCCCTCTAACCATGTCAGTAAACATCTTATCAACCCTCTCCAAAGCTTCCACATCCTGATGGGACCATAACTGCACAGAATATTCCAAATATGTCCCAAGCTTTCAAGGAACATCTTGGCACCTTGTGTCCTTCTTAGATGAAAGTAACAATGTTTTGGTTTGATACCTATATGTATAACCCTTTTTAGATCAATGTCTCCTTAGAACAGTGTAATAGTATGCGGCAGGGTGGTGCAGTGGAAGAGTTGCTGCCTTACAATTCCAGGTTTTGATCTTGACCACTGATGCTGTCTGTACGATGTTTGCAGTTCTCCCTGTGACCACATGGGTTTTCTCTGGGTACCCCCACACTCCAAAGTCACACAGGTTTATAGTTTAATTGTCTTTGGTAAATAAATAATTGCCCCTATAATGTAGGATAGTGCTAGTGCACTGGTGATCGTTGGGCAACACTGACTCAGTTTCCATGCCGTATCTCTAAACTAAAAATTAAACTAAACTGTATCTTCTATTTCTAATTCTTGTGTCTGTTCAAGGAATGGTTTGATTACAAACTCACATGGGACCCTGGGGAGTTTGATAACATTACGTCAATCCGTGTCCCATCTGAGATGATCTGGATACCCGACATTGTTCTGTACAACAAGTAAGTCTCACTAACCTGCTGATCAACGTGTCCAATTTCAGAGGATAAATCAGCACAGACATTAAAACTACAAATCAGGCAATTGGCAATCAACATGAGCAAGGTTTAGACCATTGATCCCAAATCTGCCAGGATCGTGAGGAAGGCTCCCTCAGCACTACCCTGGCACAAAATTGTGTGTTACATACAAAGTAAAACTTTCTCAACACTATCCCATTGAGCATATTGTAAGTTAAGGGCTTTTGTAGGTTTTGCTACAATGTGTGTTCCCATTATGGATGGCATAAGCAGAGGGCGGCACGGTGGGGCAGCTGGTAGAGCTGCTGTCTCACAGTGCTGGAGACCTGGGTTTGATCCTGACCTCGGGTGCTGTCTGCACAAGGTTTGCAGCTTCTCCCTGTGACCACATGGGGTTCCTTCTAAACACAAAGACACACGGAATTGTAGGTTAATTGACCTATATAAATTACGCCTATTGAGTAGGGATTGGATGAGAAAGTAAGATAACATAGAAGTAGTGTGAATGGGTAATTGATGGTCAGCATGGACTCAATGGGCCAAAGTGTCTGTTTCCATGGTATCTCTAAACAGTGCTAATTATATATTACGCATGATGAATTAGGGAATACAACTTGTATCAGGTGGGCTCAATTAGTTATAATACAATTTTGATCAGGAACTAACGGCCATTTAAAATTCACTTTATTTATTTAATTATTTCGAACAGAATAAAATAATAAAAAGCAAGTGTGAAATAGCATACAAAAAACAAAACAAGAATATTTATAAAGTGTCATAAACAATATCTATAAATAAATGAAATCGTATGTGTCCGAAAAGGAGCAGGAAGAAGCCAAGGCTTATTAATTCCCACCCCTTATTCAACTGCTTATAATTATCTTATACAAATTTTGCAGCTATATGTACACCATATGTACACCGGCAGCTATATGTACACCAAATTATTTACATTTATACACTATTCAAGTATTTACAAAGCCATACAAAAAAGAGAGAAAACAAGAAAAAAGAAAAAACCCTCATATACTATACAGTATCTTAGTCAAATATACAACCCATCACCCGTTGAAAATTGATAAGCCGGAAAAGGTTGTTTTGGAAAAAAACAGTGTAAGGGAAAAAAAGATTTCCGTGTAACCTCCCCACAGTAACAAGAACCATTGTCTCTTAAGAACAGAAGACTGTGGCGGTCACATCATTGGGTATTTTTTAAACAGAGTTTGACAGATTCTTGATTATTTAAGGCGTCAAAGGTTATGAGGAGAAAGCAGGAGAATGGAGTTGCGAAGGAAAGATAGATCAACCATGATTGAATGGTGGAGTAGATTCGATGGGCCGAATGACCTAATTCTATTCCTCTGACATGAACTTGTGAACATAGTCAGTCAGTTTGACAGCGGGTTGTCATTGACATTGTTTCTATTGACACTTGTGTAATGATATGGTATTAACCAATGTAACATGCAGCCTTTAGCATTTTTAGCTTGCAGTAGAATATATAAACTCATAGCTATTAAAAAACTTAACTTTAGTTATGAAAGTCCTGCTCCTCGTGCCTGTGCTGATAGCAGGACAATGGTTATCCCAGGGACTCCACTAGCTTAGACTCAGTTTAATCAGTTTGAAGTTAACCTCTCACTAATGTTGGAAGACAGCTGGTTTAGACTGAGCCAGGATGAGGCAATCCATTGCAAGTGTAAGCACCTGTTTTCTCCTTGTGCGGTGTGGTGGGAGTGCTGCCCTGTGTTTCCTGGTTGCAGTGCGGATGGTGAGTTTGCCGTGACACACATGACCAAGGCTCACCTCTTCTCCGCCGGACGGGTCCAGTGGATTCCCCCAGCCATCTACAAGAGCTCCTGCAACATCGACGTCACCTTCTTCCCCTTCGACCAGCAGAACTGCAAGATGAAGTTCGGCTCCTGGACCCACGACAAGTCCAAGATTGATCTGCGGAACATGGACAGGAACGTAGACCTGAAGGACTACTGGGAGAGTGGCGAGTGGGCCATTGTCAATGCTGTGGGCATCTACAACAGCAAGAAGTACGACTGTTGCTACGAAATCTACGTCGATATTACGTACTCCTTCATCATTAGGAGGCTCCCGCTCTTCTACACAATTAACCTGATCATCCCCTGCCTTCTCATCTCCTGCCTCACCGTCCTGGTCTTCTACCTCCCCTCGGGCTGTGGGGAGAAGATCACCCTTTGTATCTCGGTCCTGCTCTCTCTTACTGTCTTCCTGCTGCTGATCACGGAGATCATTCCCTCCACCTCCCTGGTCATCCCTTTAATTGGCGAGTACCTGCTCTTCACCATGATCTTCGTCACCCTCTCCATTGTCATCACAGTCTTCGTCCTCAACGTCCACCACCGTTCGCCCAACACCCACAAGATGCACCGGTGGGTCCGTAGGGTGTTCCTGGAATTTATTCCCCGCTGGCTCTTCATGAGGAGACCGGGACGCCAGGCGGAGACCATCGCCAACCACCTCGGGCTGCAGGGGCCCTGCCAGGGATGCCCACGGTCCGAGCTCAGGGACTCCAGCACCAGCTTGGCGTTGTGCCAGGCGAGGTCGCCGCTGGGCCTGCACGCCCGTGGCTGCCAGAGCCACCTGGAGACTGGCATGTGCCCGGGAGGGAGAGCAGACCATGGCTGGAGGAGCTGTCCCAGTGGGAGCATGGAGGCCGAGTCCAACCCGCTCCTGTCTGCCAACTTCCTCCGGGCGCTGGAGGGCGTGAACTACATCGCCAACCACCTGCGGGCGGAGGACGCAGACTTCTCGGTGGGTATGGGGTGGGTGGGGAGCAGGTTTGGCGGGGGAGCTGGGAGAGTTGGTGGGGGGGCAACAGGAGCATGAGGCTCTGGGAGGATTATGTGGTGAGAGGGTCAGGGTAGGGCAAACAGGGAGGTGATGGGAAGTTTGGGACATCGGCATGGGTTTGAGTGGAGGAAGAGATAATGGCTGGGAACATTGTGGTGGTTGGAGGATGAGGTAGAGACCAGAGGTAGCAGAGTCAGGTAGACTGGGGCAGGAGGTGCATGGTTTGGTGAAGGACAGAAACATATGGCTGGGTGATTGCGGAGTGGCTGTGGGGTTTGCAGTTGATCAGGTTTAGGGGCTGGAGTGGGGAAGGAGCAAGGCAGGTGCTTAGGAGGCTTCCTGGCCCATGGAGAAAATTGACTAATAGATGGGCTTGCATATTAAGATATTGATTGCTTTTTAAACTTCTTGGAACAGAGCAGTATTGTCAGTTCACAAAGTAATTATAACTACAAAATCACTCTGCTGTAATGATACAAAACAGACAGATGGGCCATAGTAAATGTGGAGACTCCCTCACACTGGGTTGGGTCAGTTGGGCAGGAACAGTAATCAACAGGAATCAATTCTTTAGTCAGAGGATGGTGAATCTGTGGAATTCTTTGCCACAGAAGGCCGTGGAGGCAAAGTCAGTGGAAATATTTAAGGCATAGATAGATTCTTGATTAGTTCAGGTGTCGGAGGTTATGGGGAGAAGGCAGCAGAATGGGGTTAGGAGGGAGAGATAGAGCAGCCATGATTGAATGGCGGAGTAGACTTGATGGGCCAAATTCTACTCCTATCACATGATCTTAAAAACCATAGGCCACAATGGCCTTCATCTTCTCCATTCATCAAGGTGTTAAACTGACACAAAGATAGAGGATCTAACTCACAGTAGCTGCCGACTTAACCTTTGCATACAAGTTCGCAGTCTGGGCTCGCAGTCTTTTCAAGGGCTCGCAGTCTGTCACTATTCTAATTATATCAACCCATTGATGAATAAATCCCAATCGGCCAGATCCCACGACCAACTCCCCCTTTGTGGGTAATGTAGTAATGACCCATCTCATATCTTGCTTAACTCAAGTGGTCTTTGTGCACCCTGTGTTGGCACAGGGTTGCACCATTGTGTACAATGCCTGAGAACCTGGTTCAATCCTGACTACGGGTACTTTCAGTACAGAGTTTGTATGTTCTCCCCATCACCTGCGTGGGTTTTCCCCGGGTGCTTTGGTTTCCTCCCTCACTTAAAAGACGTACAGGTTTGTAGCTAAATTAGCTTTAGTAAATATTGTAAATTGTCCCTTGTGTGTAGGATAGTGTTAATGAATGGGGATCGCTGGCCAGCGTGGACTTGGTGGGCCAATGGGCTTGTTTACATGTTTTTAATGTCAAAGAACACTGTCTCATGACCCTTTTCTCTGACCATGAGATGCCACGTTAATGTAGTTAATATTTTCATGCAATTAATACCATATTCCTAACAAGTTTTCATGTAACTTTCAGCTTATTAGTGACTTTGCACCCAAAACTCTGCTTCCTAGAACCCTATCAATAGTTTACTTCTGACAGTAACATAGCCTCTCAGAGCACAACAAAGTGACTGAATTTCCTCCCTCACACCCATCTCCAACAACATCATCCCACAAAGGCCTTGTTTGCATTCACTGAACCTGGTCTATGTGCTGAGTATCAGGGAGGTACAATGGGGACATTCCTCACATCCTCTCATCAAACTTCTCTGAGTCATCGCATAACGATTTAAGTGTCGCTGTGGAGTGCCTCTATGTTGAGTAGTTCTGTGGAACAGAGGGGAGAGCCACTGCCTCACAGTACCAGCAATCTAGGTTCAATCAGACACTCATTGTGACCACGTGTGTTCCTTCTGGGTGCTATGGTTTCCTCCCACATCCCAAAGACGTGCAGATCAGTGGGATAATTTTCTGCTATGAATTGCCGTAGTGTCTAGGCATGTGGTAGAGCTTGGGAAGAGTTGATGGTAATTTGGGGAGAATAAAAAAAAGTGGGTTTAATGTAGGATTAGTGTAAATGGTTGTGTAAATTCATGTAAATGATCAGCATGGACTCAAGAGTGGGCCAAGGTCCTGTTTATGTGCTGTGTCCCTCCACGATTGGTTCTGGCAGCACACATAGTCACCTATTCCAGTTCAGTCAGGGAAAGGTTCCCATCTCTGGATAGACCTGTGGCAAAACAACTCATCAGATGATCCAGTGCTCTAAAGAGTAGGGGAATCTGTAGCAGGTTCATGAGATACTGCTCAGAACTCAACCACTGAGGAACTTTGGCTTGATCCTTTTCTGGGGCTGGTGCTAGGATAGGATAGGATTATGGCAGAGATTCTCGGGCACGTAAAAATGGCTGGGGCTGGGGCTGGGGCTGGGGCGGGGCCGGGGCTGGGGCCGGGGCTGGGGCCGGGGCCGGGGCTGGGGCTGGGGCCGGGGCTGGGGCCGGGGCCGGGCCGGGGCTGGCCCGGGGCCGGGGCTGGAGCTGGGGCTGGGGCTGGGGCCGGGGCTGGAGCTGGGGCTGGGGCCGGGGCCGGGGTGGGGCTGGGGCTGGGGCCGGGGCTGTTCTGTTCTCCCTGGAGGTGGAGGGGTGACCCGACAGAATCTTGAATTCTCACTGCCTTTTCCCAGAGTAGGAGATCCATGAACTAGGCGGACATACAACCGTTTTAAGGTGAGAATACGTTTAATAAAGTGAGACATGGGTATAAAGGGGACCTGAGGAGCAACATTTTCACTTGCAGAGTACTCTTCCAGCTTTCTCTCCCCCTGACCACCCCCCCCCCCCCCCCCCCACCCCACACTCCTGCAATCATTCTGAAGAAGGGTTCCGACCCAAAATGCCACATATCCTTGGTCGCCTGGAATGCTGCTTGATCCGCTGAGTTACTCCAGCATTTTGTTCTTTCCTTGGTAAGCCAGCATCTGCAGTTCCTTGTTTCTACAGTGGGCACATGGCACGAGCTACCAGAAGAAGTGGTAGGGATGGATATATTCACAATGTTTAAAAGGCACTTGGATAGGTTCATGGATAGGAAGGGTTTCAAGGGACACGGGCCAAACACAAGCAAATGGGTCCAGCTCACGGAAACAAGTTGGTCAGTATGGATAGTTGGGCCAAAGGGCCTGTATCTCTGCCTTATAACTATGATTCTGTGACTTTGAAAGGAGCACATATTTGGAAGTGGAAGAGGAAACCACTAGATGACTGGAAAGTGGAACTCGCCATTGTGGGAAATGCCAAAAGCAAACATATATCTGCACTAGAAAATTAGATGCATATATGCGAACAGGGAGGAAATGGTAGGCTTAGTCAATGCAGTTACATGCTGAGCATAAATACTGCTGCTGGCTGGGCTAAATGGGCTCTTTCTGTGCTCCATATAACAAGTCTATTATGTTTGTAAATGTAACAAAAACGCCTCATGAATGTGCTCCCTAATATTGCTGGCAGTAGGGTCCAGGAGATCAATACTTCATTCCCAATGAATTCTGGAACTATCGGGCAGGTTATAATACAGAACGTCCAAGGCTTTCTCCATTCCACATCACTCGTTGATGTGACTGGAATATCCCACAAGGAATCTACCAGGAAAACATCGGACTTTGCCCTGAGAACCCGGGAAACCTGGAGATTCTAGTCGAGACCCTGTCTCCTGGATATTGGATGCTGGAAAAGATCTCTGTTAAGATGGGTAGGCGGCAGATATCCTCACACAGCAACATGCCACATTTCCCCTAATTTTAACCTGACTTTATTCCTTCTCCTCTGTGATTTCAGGTAAAAGAAGACTGGAAGTACGTGGCCATGGTGATTGACCGTATCTTTCTCTGGATATTCATCATCGTTTGCCTGCTGGGAACCTTTGGACTGTTCCTGCCTCCCTGGTTGGCAGGGATGATTTGAAGGGTCCAATGTGCAAGGTGGGAAGAATATGGAGGGCGCACATCACCCAACAACCAGTCCCGCCCTCTGATGACCCAGGGCTCAGGGAAGAGGTTATCCAGTGTCCCACACACTGAACCCCAACACACTCTTGCTTTCACCCACGAGCATTATCAATATAGCGTTTGGATGGAAACACATTAAAAAAAAAAAAAAGATTTAAAAATTGTTGATTTGTGGTTCATTGAAAATCCTATCATTAGCTTGATACTTTTTCAATGTGATAGAATATTCCATAACATTTCTGCATCTCTCAGCTCTTTTTGATGACTGGAAATGTAGGAAACTTCACCTATTCTCTCATCACCTTCCTCATTGACCTGAGTGAGGAAGACTGCAGATGCCATCCATCACGGCCACTAACCTTCCCCCCAACTTCCTGGGCCCCAACGCAATAACATTCTGCTTTCTGGTACTGGGAATTTATGAGACTTTTGGATAGGCACATGGATATGCAGGGAATGGAGGGATATGGATTATGTACTGGCAGTGTTGGCCTTGGCATCATGTTTGGCACAGACATTGTGCGGCAAAGGACCTATTCTCGTGCTTTGTTCTATGTTTTATGAGTAAATCCAATCCTTCAGCCTCAATGTTACCATTCAATAACCCACACCCTGTGGAATTCACTGCCACAGAAGGCTGTGATGGCCAAGTTAATGGATATTTTGAAGGCAGAGATAGATAGATTCTTGATTAGTGTGGGTGCCAGGGATTATGGGGAGAAGGCAGGAGAATGGAGTTAGGAGAGAGCAATAGAACAGCCATGATTGGATGGTGGAGTAGACTTAATGGGCCAAATGGCTTAATTCTACTCCTATCATTGATGACCTTATGGCCCCCTGTTCTTCCAATCCCAATGGTCCACATAGGATCTCTTATCTTTTCTTCACTTTTTCCAACACCCCTCCCTCCTTTACTGAGACTCATCACCCTCCTTCCAACTGCTTCCAACTGCCCATCATCAACACATATCCACCTCATCTCCCTTGGTTTACCCTTCATATCTCTTTCCCGACCTGGCACCATCTGCTCCTTGCCTCTTGCACACTTGGTTCCAGTACTGTCGCCTTGGATATCGTGTATATTTCGTGTTTTTATCTTTTTGCAAGCAAAGCACCAAGGCAAATTCCTTGTATGTATACATACTTGGCTAGTAAAATTGTATTCAATACAATTCAATTAAATCCGGTCCTTCACCTGTTCTTGGTGGCCAGTTCCAGGTCCCCAGGATGTTGACGGTGGGTGACTCAGTGAAAGTGATTCCATTGACTATCAAATGGAAGTGATTTAAACTTCTTGTGGATATTGCCATGGCTTGATATTTCCATGACCCAAATGTTGCTTGCCAGATGTTAACCCATGCCTAAGTATTATCTGGGTTTTGCATGATGAGACATGGACCGTTGCATTCACTTAAGAGTTGGATCTTGATCAGCAAGAAAAGTTGTGCCAGAGGGTGTCTTTCTGTGCTGTACACCTCTATGATTTTATAACTGTGACACTTCAGCGGATTTATTTACCTTTTTGCCCCTCAAGACTGCCAACAGCTCCTCTTTTGTAAAGTGGATGTTTCAAATCATCTCTGTTCTCTTCTTTGAATTCCCTAGCTTCCATTACCGTCTCCACTGATAAGACCATAGGAACATAAGAGCAGAATAAGGCCATTCGACCCTTTGACTCTGCTTCACCATCTCATCATGGCTGCACTTTTTTTCCCCTCTCAACACCATTGTTCTGTCTTCTCCCCATAACCTTTGATGACATTACAAATAAAAAATAATGAAGCTCCACTTTAAAAATACTCAATGACTTGGTGTCCCCTGTCATCTGTTACAATGAATTCCACAGATTCACCACCATTTGGCTAAAGAAATTTCTCCTCATATCAATTCTTGAGGTGTGTCCTTTTATTCTGAGTTTGTGCCCTCTAGTCCTAGATCTACCCACTACTGGAAACATATTTTCACATCCACTTCAGTTCTTTCATTATTCGGTAGGTTTTAATCAGATCTCCTATCATCCTTCTAAATTCCAGTAAGTACATTCCCAGAACCTTCAAATGCACACCATACATCAACCCAATTATCCCTGGGATCATTCTCGTAAACCTCCTCTGGACCTGCTCCAATGCCAGTACATCCTTCCTCAGATGTGCGGCCCAAAACTGCTCAGAATGATCGAAATAAAGTGTCTTATAAAACCTCAGCATTTCATCCTTGTTTTTATATTCTAGTGTTCTTCAAAATGAATGCTTCTTCTTATCGAGTCCACACACAAGATTAGAAATTGTTCAGCCAGAGCTGAACACACTTCTCGGCATCTGCATACAATGGTATCTGTCTTGCGCTTCATGTGCTTCTTGTGCGTTGTGGTGGAAAGATTGGTGAAAACAGGGCCAAGACGTGAACGTTCTTTCCTTGACCCCAAATGAATGCTAACAATGCATTTGCCAATCTGCAAATTATCCATGATGGAGCAGGTCTTTCTGCTCCATCATGCCCAAGTCCCTTTGCATCTCTGAATTCTGAATCCTCTCACCATTTAGAAAAAATGCATGACCCTACACTTTACTATACTGTAGCCCATCTGCCAATTCTTTGCCCACTCTTCTAACCTGTTCAAAACCTTCTGCAGCCATCCTGCCCCTCAACCTATCTTTGTATCATCTGCAAACTTGGCCACAAAGCCATCAATTCTATCATCCATATCTGTAACTTAAAACGTGAATAGTAGTGGACCCAACATCGACTCCTGCAGAACACCACTATTCAGAAAATGTCCGTTTATTCCCGCTCTTTGCCTTCTGCTAGTCAGCCTATCTTCAATCCATGCCAGTACCCTTGCATATAATACCATAGGCTCCAAAATTGTTTAGCAGCCTCATGTACAACTGTTATAGAGGTGCATATTGATCTTATAGAGGTGTATAAAATCATGAGTGGAATAGATTGGGTAGACACAGAGTCTCTTTCCCAGAGATGGGGAATTGAGAACCAGGGGACATAGGTTTAAAGTGAGGTGGGAATGGTTTAATAGGAACCTGAGGGGTAACTTTTTCACACAAAGTGTGGTGGGTGTATGGAACGAGTTGCTGGAGGAAGTTGTTGAGGCAGGGACTATTGCAACATTTAAGAAACAATTAGACAGACACATGGATAGGACAGGTTTAAAGGGATATGGGCCAAACACAGGCAGACTGGTGTAGATAGGACGTGCTGATGGGTGTGGGCAAGTTGAGTTGAAAGGCCTGTTTCCACTATGACCTTCTCAAAGACCATCTGAAAGTCTTCATTCAGTCTTTTAGTCTACTAGATAATCTCATAGGACTATCTACATTTTACTTGAGAAATATTTTCTGAAATATCTGAAATGAGCTGATAGATGAAGGCATTGAAGCGGATCGAATTTTTGCTTTTAAAAAAATTTGCAAAGATATTTGGAAAGGAAGAGCTTAGAGGGCTAAATGCAGGCAAATGGGACAAGCCCAATATGCAAGCTCAGTCAGCATGGGCAAAGTGGGTCAAAACGTATCCATGCAGTACAGCTCTCTAAGAATCCAAGAATGCAGAGGGTTCAGGTGAGGGAAAGGAGTTTTAAAAGAGATCTGACAGGAAAGTTTACATATAAGGAAGTTGATATCTGGAACTCACTGCCAGAGGAGGTGGTGAAATCAGATACAATCACTACATTTAAGGCACATTTGACAGATACTTTAATAGGCAAGACATGGAAGAATACAATCCAAATGCAGGCAAATGGGATTGGTGCATTTCTGCAAGTGGGGTCAGCATGGATATGTTGTATCGAAAGGCCTGTCTCTGTTCTATTTGAGTCCGTTTTCACCAGTGGAAGATTTTCGAATGAATGGTCTGTGTGTTTCAAGTAATGGGAATAACTCTTAAAACCAAGGCACAAAAACACTTTGTTTAGAGATGGCAGTGAATCTCTGGAATTCTCTACACCAGTCGGTTAGGGAAACTAAATCATTGGAAGGATTTGAAGTACAGGTAGATGGTGAGATTGTGGACTCTGGGGATCCAGCACGGAGGAGATACAGCCCGAGGTAGATCAGCCATGATCACATTGAATGGCAGGGCAAAGTTTGAGGGGCTAAGTGACCTAGTCCTCCTCTTGCTTTCTTGTGTTTTGTCAGTGAAGCCAATATGCTACGGGAAATAACCAACTTCCCTTGTGAAAGAAAAAACAGTCAGAAACACTATTGACACTGCTTCCTCTTTCCACATTTCCAACTACTGCTGGAGGAAGGAAGTAGAATGTACAGTCATTATTGTGACCCAAGTTGATTTCTGCGCATTCACTAAACTCCGGCTACCATTCTGTTGAGATGAGCGATAAATGTCTTTTTGGTGTGACTCTCTCCATCTGTTTGGTGGTGGGTAAGTACCAGTGTGTTTGGGTACTGTTGGAAGTTCTATTACAGAACCTGGCATAGGATGAGATGTGGTGTGAGTCTGACATTTAGTTTAGTTTAGTTTAGTTTAAAGATACAGCACAGAGATAGGCGGTGCAACCCACTGACTCCGAGCCGACCCCCGATCCCCGTACACTAGTTACATCCTAAACACAAGGGCCAATTTACAATTTTTATTGAAGCCAATTAACCTACAAACCTGTAAGACTTTGGAGTGTGGGAGGAATCTTGAGCACTCGGGAAAAACCCATGTGGTCATGGGGAGAACGTACCAACTCTGTACAGACAGCTCCCAAAGTCAGGATTGAGTGTGAATTCTACAATTGTAGCATTTGTTATGGAACGCAAGTATTCCAAGAATGAAGTTACATGGTGAGTGCATCATGCTCCTTATATACCCTGAAGACATTGAACTGTAGAGCACAGGAGCAGGTATGTAGCCCATGATGTCTACCGATCATAATGGCAATCTAAATGAATCCCATCTGCCTGCATAGGATCCCTCTTTTCCCAGCCTGATCATTTATCATTCTAAATGTTTTTTAAACTTTAGTCATATCTCCTGCAAAACTTCCTCTAAACATCCCCCCTCTCACCTTAGAGCTGCATCATCTAGTATTTGACTTTCCTACCCTGGGAAAAATATTCTGACTGCCTACCCTATATATGTTTCTCATAATTTTATACATTTTTAATCAGGTTTCCCCACAGTCTCCAACTCTCCAGGGAAAGCAATCCAACTTTGTCTAAACTCCCCTTATAACCATATAACCATGTAACCATATAACAATTACAGCACGGAAACAGGCCATCTCGGCCCTTCTAGTCCGTGCCGAATACTTATTCTCCCCTAGTCCCATCTACCTGCATTCAGACCACAACCCTCCATTCCTTTCCCGTCCATATAACTATCCAATTTATTTTTAAATGATAAAATCGAACCTGCCTCCACCACTTTCACTCGAAGCTCATTCCACACAGCTACCACTCTCTGAGTAAAGAAGTTCCCCCTCATGTTACCCCTAAACTTCTGTCTAAACTAGTTTTAAATAATCTTCTGTACCCTCTTAAAGCCTCCACAACCTTACTGTAATGGGCTGTTCAGCACTCTACAATGCACTCCAAATGTGGACCATTTAATTGTAGCATTTTTTTTTTTTAATTAAAAAAATAAATATTTTTATTAGAAACAATGTACAATAATATAAAGCATGAATAACATAATACATTTAATGTACAACTTCTTGTTTTAAATTTAGTAGTAAAAAAAAGTAACAAAAGCAAGAAAAAGAGAGAAAAGGAATGTTAAATAAAATACCTGTAGTGATATTGACAGTTCATAAAAAATAGAGAGAAAGAGCCCATAAAGATGTAAAGCCCGAGAGAAAAAAACAAAAGGGAGAGATGAAACAAAAAAAAAAGGATAGAGAAAAAAAAAAAATTAATTGTAGCATTTATGAGACTTTTAGATAGGCACATGGTTATGCAGAGGGAGGAGGGATATAGATGATGTGCATGTAGAGGAGATTAGTTTACTGCGGCATCATGCTTGGTGCAGACATTATGGGCAGAAGGGCATGTTCCTGTACTGTATTATTCTGTTCTATATTCTAATGTTAACCATGTATCATCCAAATTGTTAATGTAGATAACAAACAACAGTGAACTCAGCACTGACCCCCACAACACTCCACTGGTCACAGACTCCCAATAAGGAAAACAACTCTAAACATATACACTTTGATTTCTTCCTCCAAGTCAATTTTGAATCCAATTGTTTCAGGCTTGCCTCCAGCCTCCTGTTCACCCCATTAATGCATCCGTTCGATTAGTTCACCACCCGTCTCACTCTGCCTCTGTCCAGTTTGGCACTGTCATTATATCCACTGGGCTCTGCTCCCTCTGACATTCACTCGCTTTTACCCACAGGTGTAAAGGCAAGCATGGCCCTGATACAATCCCCAGAAGCTCTGTTGGTGCATGAAGGTGAAAGGGTGGAAATCCGGTGTGCCCTGGAGAGCAGCAATGTGAAATACACTGTGGAGAAGTACCAGGGACACTGGTACAACTCACACAATAATTTGACATGGGATGGAATAATCCTCACCCTGTTCCCTGATGTTCCTAGAGTTTACAGGTCACGAGGCTATTCTGAGCGATTTCAACTTTCCAGGAACATCACCAGTAACACCTATTTTCTGACCATCAGAGAGGTGAAGATCAATGACTCTGATGAATACATCTGTGGCATTTGGGGGAACACCTTTGGAAAAGGAACCCAGCTAATTGTAACCAGTGAGTACTTTATGTTGCCTCTATTTCCACAAATGTTCCTTTGTTAACATTTCATAAGGAACCCTGATACAGTTTTTTAAGTTCCACAGAAACATTCATAATTAGAAATTTACTGAATCATTGAGTCATATGCAGGTCTGTTGACCCAACTCGTTCACACCGAGCTAGATGCCCATATGCCCGTACCTTTTGCCCACATTTGACCCATATCCCCATAAACGTCTGCTATCTATGTAGCTGTCCAAATGTATTTTGTCTTGATATTGTACTTGCTTCTATTAAATATACACAAATCCCATTTGCCCTCCTTTGACCCATACCCCCATAAGCCTCTACAGTCTATGCATCTGTCCAAATTTATTTTTAGTTTTGCTGTTGTACTTGCCTCAATTACTTTCATATGACTGCCATCTCACTTTAAAGCTTGCCGACCAGGGACGTCGCTAGTAACAGCTGCTCACTGACCACCACCATCAGAGGGGTGGAGGTCAATGACTCTGCTAATTATATCTGTGACATTTAGGGGAAATTCATTGGATATGGTACCCGGCTGAATGTAACCAGTATTGGTTCTTTAAACCCCTTTTTCACGGGACGACTTGACGCAAGAGTTAACCAAAGTTGAACATCGTGGGAACCTCTTGCGATAACCTTACGGCATTCGTGGACCACCGTGGCGCTAACGGCACGTACTCGTGTAACTTGGTGACTCGGGAGAAAATTCAAACAAGCTTGAATTTCTCCAAGAGTGACTTGTACACTTGTGGTTGAATATTGCAACATTATATGCACGTAGTGGCCAGTGCGATATCCGTACTGACTCTTGCGTGTACCGTGGGAACTCCTGCAAACGGTGAACCCGGAAGCTGGACAGAGGGGACAGGAGGTGAGTAAAAATTGTCTTCTGTGGGATTGAATTTAAAAAATAAATATTTGCATCCGCATATGGACATCAACTTATTCATGAGTTATGTTAATGAGATTCAAGAAAATAACTATAATCTTTAAAAGGGACTTTACTGAAAGGTCCCGCATTTTTATGGTCCGTGAGAAATTTTTCACATGTACTTCTTTGAGAGATACAGCTCGGAGTCCTCGCCGACCAGCGATCGATGCCTTTCCGAAGCAGGGTCTGGAACGCTACCAATCAATGTTCTCCAGAGACCCGTGTAAAGGAGTGAACTGCACATGCTGGTTTAAAACGAAGACAGACACAAAAAGCTGGAGTAACTCAGCGAGTCAAGCAGCATCTCTGGAGAAAAATAAGTGATGTTTCGGGACGAGACACATCTTCAGACTCAATTCCGATTAGGATGTCTGAAGAAGGGTTCCGATTCGAATCGCCACCTATACTTTTTCTCCAGAGATGCTGCCTGACACGCTGACTTACTCCAGCTTTTTATGTTTTTCTTCCCAGATCTGACTTACCTGCTGAGTTACACCAACATGTTGTGTCTAACTTGCTGATTCAGACAGTTTTTGATTTACTCTGAAACACACGTTGGAAATTTAAACTTGGGCGCAACTAACATCGTCTTACCATCGTGGGAACTCTTTAACTCAGCGGGAAGGCAGCAGTTAATTGTTGCTCCCTTCAGTTTCCCAGGGGGTCGGGACGGGACTGGAGTTGGGAGGGAAAGGTGGGGGAGTCGAGGGAGAGGAGGGGGAGACAGATGGGGGAGTCTTCATTTACTGGCGGCAGGTGTCTGTCACTGAAACAGGCAGGTGAGATTTCACATCCACCTTGTGTGTGCCTCTCTCTCTCTCCCTCCCTCCCTCTCACGCAGGCTGAGAGACTCTGCCTCTGTGAGTGTACGTCTATTTCTCCCCCTCTCCCACACACAGTAAAGAACGAGTAACTGTGCTCACTCCATCTGTGTCTCCCACATACACAGTAAAACTCTGCTTTGTGTGTGTCTATACCAATTCAACCAAGGGAGGATATTTATAGTGTGTGAAAAAAAAAGTGACATCATTTGTGCCACGTGATGATTTAATTACACTTGACAGTTTACAATGTCATTCAAGATTTAACGGGAAAGCTCGGGAGACGGACAAGTCACTCGCACAAATAACAGAAATGCCGAGTACCGTGGGAACTCTTTGTCTACCCCCCCATTATATCATGTGATATCGTGCTAGACCACGACCACTTCACTCTGGCTACATCTTGCGTCAAGTCGCCCCGTGAAAAAGGCCTATTCGCCAAAAAGATATCGCGCGGAAACAGGCCCTTCGGCGCACCGAGTCTGCACCGACCAGCGATCCCTACACATTAACTCTATCCTACACACACTAGGGACTTTTTACATTGATGCCAAGCTAATTATCTACAAACCTGTAGGTCTTTGGCGTATGGGAGCAAACCGAAGATCTCGGATGAAACCCACGCAGTCACGGGGAGAACGTACAAACTCCATACAGACAGCACCTGTATGCGGGATTGAACCCAGGTCTCTGGCACTGTAAGGCAGCAACTCTACCGCTGCTCCCCCATGCCACCCATATGATTATATTTGGTTCTATTTCTAGTTATGTTCCTGTATTAGCACCTCACAATGAATGTGCCACCCTGTTATCAGTTCTAATGAGAGAGTCATTAGAAGAACAGAGGATGAAACATGGGCTAAGGTTCATTTATTTTTAACTAATTACCGTGCATAACTCCACTATGTCCTGAGATTTGGGGTAATTAAGGAGGGAGAATAAATGCTGCCATTGCCGGTGACGGCCACGTCCTGGGGACGGATAAATATATTCAAATACACAATATTCAGGAAAACTCTATTAATCCCTTATTCGACCTTTTAGCTCACCAGGTGATCTTTGCTGTGGTCCCCATCCACTCTCTGGCCCTTGGTTCCCCGGTTACCTTTAAACTTATCTCTTCTGCCTCCAGTGCTCACTTAATCACTTACCAGCTTAACTATATGTACGAAGGAACTACAAATGGTGGTTTACTCCAAAGATAGACACAAAAAGCTGTAGTAACTCAATGGGTCACGCAGCATCTCCAGTAAAAAAGAACAGGTGATGGTTCAGGTCGAGACCCTTGTTCAGACTGATAATCAGTGACGAGGGAAATGAGAGTTATAGAAGGTACATCGAACAAATGAATGAAAGATATGCAAAAAGCAACAATGATTATGGAAAGGTAGCGGTCACAATGGTCCATTGTTGGCTGTGGTGGAGCCGACAAAATCATTACTCTTTAACTTCTTTAGTTTGAAAGATAATTTAAAATATAAATGAGCATTAACAAAGTGACCTCCAAGAGTCTGAAATATTTGCCAATCTATTTCCAACAAAACCCTGAGTGTGCCAGATTATTGGAGTTTTAATGTTTCAGATCCCAGCCTCACTCAGCAGGTCCAAACAATCTTTGATAACTCTCTCTCCAAATTCTGACCAAGAGTCTCGGATCTGAATCGTTCCCTCTGTTCCTCTCTCCACAGATGTGTGACCTGCTGGGCATTTTTCGTTTCAGTCCCTACTTTTATATGCTATCCCGTTTGACATATTGCATTGCCTTCCTCATTACTTACAAATTGGAAGGCTTTGTAAAATGCCAACTACCTACAGTGTGAAAGTTGAGAGAACTATTACTGTTCTCTGAGTTTGTCCTCAGGGGGGAAAATAAGTCAGGGAATATAGAATATAGAACATAGAACAGTTCAATAGCACAGGAACAGGCTCTTTGGCCCAACATGTGTGCCCAACATGATGGCAATCAAAACTAATCTCATCTGCTAACACATAGTTTATAAACCTCTGCCCATTCCTTGCCCATTAATGTGGCAGTACAAATGCCTCTCACATGTTGCTATCATTTCTGGTTCCAATACTTCTTCTGGCAGCACGTTCATTTCCCCTCTCACCTTAGACCTGAGCCCTTTAATATTTGACATTTCCATCATGGGGAGGCTTCTACCTAAGCAATGCCTGTCATAATTTTATAAATTACAATTGAAACCCAAAGTACATGCTATAACTTCAGGATAAGTGCTCAACTAAGAAAACCAAGCCCAAAGCCAAAGTATTATCTAACTATCTAACTGAATATATCAACATATGCTAAGGACAATAATTAAGTCCGAATGCAAAAAGCAGCAACTTATTTGCTAAATAGCTCATAAAAAAAGGGTTCCCATCATCAGGTGTCCTATCATATTCGGACACTCTTGAGAAAATAATTCAAGGTTGTCCAAACTCTCCTGATTACTCGAAAACTAAACTGAATAAAATGTTTCCAAATGTTTCTCCCATCTGTGATAAATGCTTATCTCAAGACACAACTATGGCACACTCCTTTCTCCTGCATAAAATTCCACACATTTTGAAAATACATTTTTGAAATCTTCACTAAATTATTTGAAATAAAATTGGATCCCAACACAGAATTGATTATTTTTAGAACAATGGAAGCCGGCTCTGAGCTGACTTAGAGATAACTGCAAAAAAACATATTCAAACTCTGGAAAAATGCACCCACCCCAAGGCTTAAAATGTGGATTTCAAGCATGTCTGAAATGTTACATCTCGATGATAAGGACGACAGATAGCACAATGGGCTAAGGGTTCGGCTGGCGACCGGAAGGTAGCCGGTTCAAATCCCGCTTGGAGTGCATACTGTCGTTGTGTCCTTGGGCAAGACACTTCACCCACCTTTGCCTGTAATGGAATGTTACGGCGGCAGGCGCGGGCACACCGCGACGCCCTGTGTCTCCCTTTCAAGGGAGATGCTAAAAATGCATTTCGTTGTCTCTGTACTGTACACTGACAATGACAATAAATTGAATCATTTCATTTCATTTCATTTCATATGAGATTCGTCCTAGCAGGCAAAGCAGTCCAATTCTTAAAGATTTGGTCTCCTTTTATCGACATTACAAGTGTAAGTTATTGGGGCAAATCCTCCAAAATTATGGAAGAACTCGGATAAGGACATGGATATTTTAAAAAGACTGATTTGCTGAAGAAGCAGTTTCAAGTTTCAAACCTGTCTGGCCTGTGGACTGGGGCATCACACAACTATGCGAATGATGTGGACAGGAAAGGCTGAGACGGAGATAACGAGATTATCTTGGATACACAAAGGAAGGAACCAAGCCTCAGCAGGCGGTGGTAAACAGGCCAGCACAAGCACAATCACCATCTTGGATGACCCATCCATCGAGACAATAGGAGCCCATCCAGGCGATTAGATTAGATTAGATTAGATTTGTTTTATTGTCATTCAGACCATTCATATCTGGTTTGATTTGCCTGGATAGGTCACAAAACTAAGATTATAAACTAAACTTGTGTCCAGCGAAGATTTCAAGAAGGAACTGCAGATGCTGGAAAATCGAAGGTACACAAAAATGCTGGAGAAACTCAGCGGGTGCAGCAGCATCTATGGAGCGAAGGAAATAGGTAATGTTTCGGGCCGAACACCCTTCTTCCCGCTACCCCCTATCAGTCTGAAGAAGGGTTTCAGCCCAAAACGTTACCTATTTCCTTCGCTCCATAGATGCTGCTGCACCCGCTGAGTTTCTCCAGCATTTTTGTGTTCCAGCGAAGATTTGTTCACCTTCAAGCCAGCTGAGCCATTGAGTATTTATTTATAGAGACCTGCTCTGAGTCTTTATACATTTCACCAAGTTCTCGAGCTACAATGTCTGTTCCATGGTGAATTCCGACGAGAAGTACTCATTTAGGGCATCATGTATCCATGTACAGGTTGCCCCTGTTGTCCCTAATGAGTCATATTTTTCTCAGTTTTTAATTTTGCCCTTAATATATTTCAAATGTACTTTAACTCACTCAGCCAGTGTTATTTCCTGACCTCTCTTTGCCTTCCTAGCTTTTTTAAGTACTATTTATACTTCTGAGGGCTTCTCTCTTCTTTAGTTCCCAAAACCAGCCATATGCTTCCTATTTTCTCTTTATCAACCCTCTGCATCCTGGGTTCCCTATTCTTGTTACTCTTGACATTCACCCTTACACAAATATGTTGACTTTGAGTTCTCGTTCTTTCTCCTTCGAATGCTTTCCACTGCGCAGGTTTTGACTTACAGGTACTGTAAATAGTTTCTCACCGTCTACATTTGCCAGGTCCTGACTTAATGTTATGAAATTGGCCCTCCCCCAATGTAAGCCCCCTATTCCAATCTATCTTTGTCATTTTACTTAACCATTTTGAAATGTACAGATTTATGGTTAATGGCGCGGCACAGTGGCGCAGCGGTAGAGTTGCTGCCTTATAGCGCCAGAGACCCAGGTTCAATCCAGACTAGGGGTGCTGTCTGTACGGAGTTTGTATGTTCTTCCTGTGACCACCAGCAGGCCCGGGCAGTATCTGTTGCGAAAGAAAAAAAGACTTAAAACATTTTTGTGAGAAGGAAGGAATGGGTAGTACAAAGGAAATATCTCTGATTTAATTCAATGTGATGATTTGTAAGCATATTATGCTTCCTTGCCTGTGAGATGTGTTGTCAATAGTGTGCTGAAGGACACATGTAGCAGGACAAACTGAGCCAAAATGATGATGGGAAAAAACAATGTTACCCTAAGAGAAGCCACTGAAATGTCTTCCTTCTTCCTTAATCACATCTTATTGTTTTTCCTACATCTATGCCAAGGGTTCACAGCCTGGGGTAAATTTACCCTCAGGGTGTAAATTTCATCTACCCAGGTGGTAAATTTGTTGATTCTGGATTTGAACATTTTATTTTCATTGACTGACTGTGTTTGGTTCTGGTATCTGTACATCATTAGTTGTTCATAAATAAGTGCAATAACATTGTTATGTGCTATTAAAGTTGCCAGGGGTAAGGGGTAAAGTTGCGTAACGAAAAAGGTTGGGAACTCCTGATCTATGCTCTCACTCTTCATCTTTCCAGGAGTGGATAAGAACATAGTTCCCTTGCTCCTTACCTTCCACCCAGGAACCTGCCATATTCATCCGATCATTCTTTGCATTTTTCACCAGATCCAATAAAATCCCGTCACCACCTCATCCGTCCCCAGCAACAATTCGCACTCATATGTCGTGTCTCCATGCAAAAACACAGGAGAAGCAACACTTGACTTTTCACCACTTCCCTTCCCACCGTCCAGGGACACAAATAGCCTTTCCAGGTTAAGCAGTGAATGACTTGCACTTTTTCCAAACGGATGTACTGCATTTGGTGTTCTCCGCGTGGTCTCTTCCACACGGAGGAAATTAACATAGTTGACACAAAGTGCTTTAGTAACTCAGCGGGTCAGGCAGCATTTCTGGTGAAAAAAGATAGGTGACGTTTCAGGTCAGAACCGTTTTTCAGGCAATGTAACTGTGCAGCGTGTAAACATGGGTTCTAACCCGATACATCACCCATCCTTTTTATCCAGAGATGCTGCCTGACCCGCTGAGTAACTCCAGCACTTTGTGCCTGTCATCGGCTTAAACCAGCATCTGCAGTTCCTTTCTACACAGATGGAGTGAATGCTTTGTGGAGTATTTACACTCCATCTACAGGAGTGACCTTGAGCTTCCTGGTGTCACCACTCCACTGCTACCCTGACCTCTCTATGTGTCACTTCTGCTCTGTTACAAAGGGACCCAATTGAAGCTTGCTCACATTTAATGATTTCTAAATTATGCTTATTTGGTTCATTAGGAAGTATTCCAGTAATTGGCCAGATAAACGCACTGGTGAACACTCGGTGCTCCCCTTCCTTCCTTTATTACAGTACATTTATATCAGAATGGTCAATGAAGGTTAAAGGAACAGGGTGCCTCTGGGGATTGTGATTTATTCAGTGGCCATTTAGGTCAGCTGGTGGACGTGGGTTGAATAGCAATGTTAAATTCCTGTGTGTACCTTTTGCAGGACTCCGGGGAATGAGTGGGTTAGGATCAGTGGACCACTGTTTCAAAGAACTGACACAGAACGATGGGCCAAGTGGATTTCTTATGCACTGACATTACGTTTCCCTGATGTTTTCCAATTATGTGATTTCTTTGCAGTTTCTCAAACAAAGGAGAATCAAGTTGTGATGACGTGCCTTCCCTGGATGATTCTGTCTTTGGTGCTGGGAGTTCTTGCTGTTACTGAAGCCATTTGCCTCATCAGATGCAGAGCTTCGGGAAGCCACCAATCCTGTATGTGTAACTAAATCATTCAGTCTGAACTGATTGCTGTGTGGTTAGTGAAATGGGAATGGCAGGTTCTGATTGTCAAAAAGCCGTCATTATGCTATTGGACAGCAAAGTGGGATTCACAGCTCCGAGGCTGCTAATTGTGAGACCTTGTTCTCTTTTTCACCGCCCAGTCTGGAGTGGATGATGATCAGACCCCAGGAGCAGATTATGAAAACAATTCCGTGGCAAGAAATGTCCCGGTGAGTTCTGATGGTTTTCTGTGATAAGCAGACCTGTGCTGGGATCCCTCTCCCTTATGGTGTGCTATTAGCTTCCCATCAGTTATTTACTCCACTGGCTTTGTGGATCATTGAGTGTTTTGTTAATCATTGAGCGTTTTGATCATCATCGCAATGTCTTTATGATTTGTAAATGTATATGGTGCATCTATCAATGGAGAGTGGGACATGCACTGCTCATGAGCAGGCTTGTGAGAACACACTACCAGGTCTAACAATCCACTGAAGGTTCAGCTTCAGCTGTTTAACCTGAGAGGAGATCAACCTCTGGATCTCTCCTGCTTTTGTCTGCTCAGAACCATCCTTTCTGGCCAAACATTTGGCCATCAGCTCCACCATTAGCACAACTACTTCAACAATTGTCTGATAATGTCCATTTCAAACTAATTGCAGTGTTTAACCACAGTAAAGGCAGGTTCTTGATTAATGGGGTTTCAGAATCCTTTGTACTCGCTAGAAGATTGAGGGGGGATCTTATAGAAACTTACAAAATTCTTAAGGGGTTGGACAGGCTAGATGCAGGAAGATTGTTCCTGATGTTGGGGAAGTCCAGAACAAGGGATCACAGTTTAAGGATAAGGGGGAAGTCTTTTGGGATCGAGATGAGAAAAACCTTTTTCACACAGAGAGTGGTGAATCTGTGGAATTCTCTGCCACAGAAAGTAGTTGAGGCCAGTTCATTGGCTATATTTAAGAGGGAGTTAGATGTGGCCCCTGTGGCTAAAGGGATCAAGGGGTATGGAGAGAAGGCAGATACAGGATACTGAGTTGGATGATCAGCCATGATCACATTGAATGGTGGTGCAGGCTCGAAGGGCCGAATGGCCTACTCCTGCACCTATTTTCTATGTTTCTATGTTTCAAAAATCTGTCCCCATGATTTTGATGATAATCATTCTTAATACTTCATCTCCGCTGAAACTGCTGACTCCTGCGTGACATGGAGTGTGTGTGGTGTGTGTGTGTGTGCTTGTTGATTCCATTTCCATGGAGTGTGTGTCCCAGATTAGAGATTGCAGTGTGCGGAAACATTATATTTTTCTTATGAGTGTAGTTCCAGCATCTCCCATCTTCGCACGGAAAATATTCAGTACTTGCTCTCCTGAACAATGAAGGGAGCTGCCAGGAATCCTGCTACAACCTTTCAGACCCTCTGCTCCGATTTATTTCCTCTCTCCCTTCAGTTGCCCGACCACAGACTGACTAGGAGTTTCAGAGATGGAGAAACAAAGTCTGTTCTCAGGCTGCACAACACCCCCTGCCAATGGGGTTTGTGTGAAGTGCCCAGTATTCTGTTCCTTTCATCTTCCTGATCCTCTGTCAATTATTTCCAGTGACTGCAATCTTTTGCTTAACTTGACAATAACCTCCACTTCCTTCTGTGCACTTAACACCTGACTTTGTAGTTTTCAATAACACGAGTGGCCATGGTGACTGCAGTGAATTCTGAAGCCAGCTTTTTGACCAAAGTAACTATTTGATTGTGTTGTGTTGTAGAACTCAGGAGATCACCAGGCAGATCCAAACGCCATCTACATGGTAAGAAAAGTCACATTTAAGACGTTGAAGCGTTTCGATGAGCACGAGTTGCCAAGCTGCTGTTTCCAACATTTCTTTGTTTTCTGCTAGGATTTGCAAAGACCCACTCAGTCCGTCTACGGTCATCTCCGAGGTACGTTCCAGTAACTGTTGACAATGGCGCATCTGCACCATGTGATATCTGTCAACTGCTGCAGAATGGTTGAGGATTCAGACAGGAATGACAAGCGTGGAGTTGGGCCGACAGGAGTTCAGTCTGACTACATGTTTGGTTCAGAGAGTAAATTAACACCCATCACCGAGTCGGCTTTGAACACACATCCTTGCAATCCTGGTAACACCGAGGTGAGAGGTGAGAAGTTTTTGAGGGACCTTTAGAGGCAACTTTTTCATGCAGACAGTAGTCCATTTCCCAAAGGAGTTGCCTGAGAAAGCTACAGAATCCGATACAATTACAACTTTCAAAGAACATTTGGACAGATATTTGAATAGGAAGGGTCAAGAGGGCCAAATACAGGTAAGTGGAATTAGCCCAGAATGATAACCTGATTAACATGGAAAGGTGGGCTTAAGGGCCTGTTTCCATGCTATATAGCTCTGTGACCAGGACTTTAAGATCCCATGGGGTTCAAAGTTATTCGAGAACAGAGATACATACCTGTGTTTAGACACTCATCGGAACAGTTCGGGCAATGACTGGAACTGATTTGAACTCATGCATTGAAGCACAGAAAGTGCTGTATTATCACAAGGGGTCAGGCAGCATCTCTGGACAACATGAACACATGACCCTTCAGACTCATGCATTCTTCACCATTTTGCTTTGTGTAACTGGTTTCTGTTTAATTTTCTTTAAACAGGCAGCAAATAAGTGTCCCACAGCTGAATTGTCTCGGCGTCCTGTTTAATTGAAGGAAGATTGGATGATATCTGCACAGGCAGACACGTCGGACATGTAAAGATATAAGGCCAGAGGTTCCATTTGCTTTGTGTTTGACACAAGACATGTTTATTATAAAGAACTTTTGGGATATGTGCATCAAGAAAAAACATCCCTTTCCACACCATTGATAAAAGTATAGGGAAAATAAGTGAGATCTACATTGAAGCTGGTTGATTGGATGCCATGTATCAGCTAGTTAGTTGCTTACCAATGTATGATACGAATTTAAAGACTATCAAGTATATGGAGACTTTCCAATGGTTGTATAGACTTCCGCAAGTTATTGTTTACTGCTTTAAAATATTGCATTGATTGTTCAAATTGTTCAACTGCCTGTATATAGATGTTGCTGCTTTCTAATAAACATGCAGCTTAAACTGTGAAGCTATGTTTGAGATAATAGGAGAGGGCTGAGTGAAATGTTGCATTGTGGTCTCTCTTAAATATCGTCCCTCTCACCTTAAGCCAATGTCCTCCAGTTTTACAATCTGTACCATGGGGAAATAAACTGTGTGTTCACTTTATCCATGCCTCGTGTCATTTTACATACTTCAGAAAGATCACCCTTCAGCTTCCTATGCTCCAAAGGAAAAAGGTCGCAGACAATCCAGCTTCACTTTATAACTTAGGCCTGCAAGGATCAGTAAATCCTGGTGAATCTTCTGCACCTTCTCCAACGTAGTGACATCTTTCCAATAACTAGCGACTGAAACTGCACACAGTATTCCAAGTGTGGTCTCACCAATAACTTGTGCAGAAATATCATGATGCCCCAATTTTGGTATATGGTCAAGAGTACTTCTGTAATGGTCAAGAGTTCTAAGAAAAAGGCATTGGACAGGTATAGGCAACTGGGATCAAGTGGTATCCCTGAAGGAGTTTCGGGAACTAAGCTAAAAAGGGAAATCAGAAGGGCAAAAAGGGGACAGGAGATGGCTCTGGTAGATAGCACTAATGATAATCCCAAGAGATATTAAAAGCACGTAAAAGGAAAAAGGGTAACCAGTGAAAATGTGGGACCCCTCAGGAATCAAAGTGGTCAATTCTGTGTGGAGCCACAGGAGATGGGCAAGGTCCTCAACAAGTGTTTTTACCGTGGAGAAAGACAGGAGAATGGGGGATCTTGGGGTAGTACTGGAAGTGGCTTGAGAGCAGTCAGTATTATGGTCGCAGACGTGCTGAAGTTACCTAAAGCGTATGAAGATAGACAAATTTCCCGGGCCTGATCAGTTATATCCTAGGGAAACGAGGAGCCCTTGCAGAGACTTATGAATCATTGTTAAATGCAGACGAGTTGCCGGAAGACAGGGAGGCAAATGTTGTGCCTCTATTGAAGAAGGGCTGCAGGGAAAAGGCTGGAAACTACAGGCAGTGAGCTTAACATTTGTGGTTGGAAATTTACTAGGGAGTATTCTGGGGGTTACGATATATATATGCACTTAGATGGACAGGGGCTGATTAGTGATAAACATGGTTTTGTCCATGGGAGGTTGTGTCGCTCAAATCTGTTTGAGTTATTTGAGGATGTGACCAAAAAGGTTGATGAAGGTAGAGCTGCGGACATTGGATATATGTATTTTAGTAAGGCATTTGACAAGGTACCGCATGGTAGGATGCTCGAGAAAGTTAGGTCCAATGGGATTCATGGAGATATCGATGAATGGATAGAAAATTGACTTAATTGAAAGAAGCAGAGGGTGATGGTGGAGGGTTGTTTTTTCAGACTGGAGGCCTGTGACTGGTGGTGTGCCTCAGGGTTTAATGCTGGGCCCATTGCTGTTTGTCATCTGTATCAATAATTTGTACCAAAACGTGCATAGCATGGTTAGCTAGCTTGCAGATGACACTAAAGTGGGTGGTATTGTAGATAGTGAACATGGTTATCAAAAGTTGCAGCAGGATCTTGTTGATTGGGTAGGTGGGCTGAGCAATTGTTGATAGAATTTAATACAGAGAAATGTGAGGTGTTGCATTTGCGAGCACGAACATGGGCAGCATCTACACAGTAAATGGTAGAGCAGAGGGATTTAGGAGCACAGGTATATAGGTTATTGAAAGTGGCATTACAGGTAGATAGGATGGTCAAAAAGGCTTTTGGCACATTGGCCTTCATCAGTTAGAGCCCTGTATAGAAGTTGGGAGGTCATGTTATACACGTTTAAGATGTTGGTGAGGCTGCATTCAGTGTATTTTGGGAAACATGTCATGGGAAAGATGTTATCAAGCTGAAAAAGAGCACAGAGAAGATTTACAAGGTTTTTGCCAGGACTCAAAGATAACTTGGGACTACATCCTTAGCATAAAATTAATTTATTCTGGATCTCCCAACCTACTCACTGCGGTAGGTACCTTGTACAATTTTATTTGGACTTTCTGTGTCTGTAACATTGTATTCTGTATGCTTGATATTTTTGCACTCCCTGTTGTACTTGTGCCTGGTGTGATTGTACTCATGTGTGGTATGATTTGCATGGATAGCACACAAAACAACGTATTTTCACTGTAGCTACACAAAAAAGCTGGAGAAACTCAGCGGGTGCAGCAACATCTATGGAGCGAAGGAAATGGTCAACGTTTCGGGCCGAAACCCTTCTTCAGACTGATCGGGGGCGGGGACAAGAAAGGAAAAAGGAGGAGGAGCCTGAAGGCTGGGGGATGGGAGGAGACAGCAAGGACTAACAAAATTGGGAGAATTCGATGTATCTCAGTACACGGATTAATAATAAACTAATATCAATGCAAATGTGTGTCGGGCCAGGGAGATGGTGTCTGCCAAGGATCTGTTTTGTTGCTGGGTGAATTGTAATGGATTAAGGATGTCTTTGCCAGCAAACATCTTACTCCAATTAACCTCTGCATGCTCTTTTCTAATACTGTTAAAATTAGCCTTCCCTAATTTAAAATTTAAATTGTGGACCAGTTCTGTTCTTTCCCATAAGTATTTTAAAATCGGGCGCAGCGGTAGAGTTGCTGACTTAGAGCGTTTGCAGCACTGGAAACCCTGGTTCATCCCGACCACAGGGTTGTACGTCCTCCTCGTGACCACGTGCGTATTCTCCGAGATTTTCAGTTTCCTCCCATGCTCCAAAGACGTTCAGGTTTGTAGGTTAATTGGCTTTGATTTGCAGACTTGGTATATGTGTACATTGTCTCTAGTATGTGTAGGCTTGTGTTAATGTGCAGACTTGGTGGCCAAAGGGCCTGTTTCTGCGCTGTATCTAGCAATGTTACAAAATTTTGAGATTTAAAAAATCAAGTCTGCAATTTATCCCATCAGATAAAGCATAACAATAAGTTTAATTTGACACCTAATTCACTTTCATTACTCAAGTAATAAAAAGGTTATGGCCATTTTCATACTCGGAAATTAGCATTTTGTTCCCTATTGATTTTCTATGGACATAACAAAAAAGCTGTGATCGTGGACAGTCAAAAGCCCATAACCTTCTTAAAAATTAAGAGAACTGAATGAAATTTTCAGTTATCATAGATTGAAGCATTCTGAAACAAATATAAAATAATCTTACTTGGATGACCTGAAATTAAAGCATATAATTAGTTAGTTACCCAATTGTAGCTAATTTCAAACATCAATTACTAGATCTAAACATCTATCCATTTCTTAATAAATGATTAACATTTTTAAATAGCCCAAGTGTCCAAATAATATTCACAAATAATTCACAATAAAACATGATTTTTAAATCTAATTTACATCAATTTATAGGCCAAATGGAAGGAATTTAGTGTTCAATTGCTGTAAATTAAAGTCAATTTAAATCAGCTTTCTAGTGGGTTCCTGTGAACGCGCTGGTTTAGAACGTTCACATTGCGCAGGATTTGTGCCCTCAAATGCCCAGAAAAATACTGCGGGATATAAAGAGCCCAAAATGAACTATTCGCTATAGAAAACTTTATATACAGGGTTCTTAAGAAGCCCCATTTAATGTAAAAATAAGGTACATACCTTTAATTGTTTGCTTTATAAAACCCTGGGGCTGCGAGAGGTTGCGGGTTGAGAGAGTGATTTTTAAACTACTATAACTATTATACAAGGCCATAAAAACTAATAATACCTTTTGCGACGGGGTCTTTCAGCGATTTTCCGTTAATAATTTACTAGGCTGAACATTTTCGATTGCAACAGCCTAGTAAAAATCGCGTTTTAAACCCGCCCCCTCTAAACAGCGCCAAAATCGCGCACACGGGGTAGGGCAGATACTCAGCCACGATTCAGGTAGGTTTTGTAACATACCTACTGTATCTCTAAACTAAATCAAACTAAACTAATAGACCTCTGGGCATTGTTCCAATGTGCTCCCTCACTGACATCTCAGTCACTTGCCCTGCCCTATTTCCCAAGAGGAGGTTAAGCTCTGCCCTCTCCATAGCAGAGACCTCTATTATGTGTGGTGAAACCATTCTGAACACACTCAACACATTCCATCCCATCTAAGCCTTTAACTCTATTGCAGCCCAGCCTATATTAGGAAGGTTAAAAGATCATACTTTGAATCAGGAAAAACTCAGGGCCAAAATGCTCCTATTGCAATTTCATCGGTAAGTGGAGAACCACTTAAAGTTACTTTGGAATTTGGGGCCAGGATATTGCCTCCAGCACCTTCGGGGTCGGCTGCAGGAAGTGTTCCTTGAGACACAGAGACGGACGGGCGAGGAGAGGGACTTTGGTCGGTGGGCCGACCTGTTCGAGGGCGCTGGAGAATCATTGAATAAAAATCATTGAACCATCCTCAACATTCACTCACTCCACCACAGGTACACAGTAGCAGCGGCTTGTAGCATCTTCAGGATACATTGCAGCAAGTTGTCTTCCAATCCACCCATCATATTGACCTGGAAACATATCGATGTTCCTTCACCGTTGCTGGTTCAATAACCTAGAACTCTCTCTCCCTCATAGCATTGTGAGTGTACATTGATAATGGGTGGAAATTCTGGGGAGATGTGCCCCCCACCTCCATGTTTTCTAGTATGTCGAAACATAATCTAGGCCTATTCTCCAGCCTCTTTACCCGTAAGGGCGGAAATCGCTTTTAAAACATGGGGGGACACAATTGCTTGGCAGCCCGATGACAAGTTTGCATGACAACTAACAATTTTATCTCCTCCCATCAAAAGTTTCTTTATCTATGTTTTTGTTAGTTTGCGAAAAGTTTACGTGCATTGTTATCCCTCTCTCTCACCTCCAAGGATAGTTCTTCTGTTTACCTTTATTTGCTTCAGTCTTATTCAGTGTTATTTATCATGTTGTAACTTTTGAAAGATTTAAACGGCTAACCTAACCTAGAGAGAGAGAGAGGGAGAGAGAAAGAGAGAGAGAGAAGAGAGAGAGAGAAAACAACACACATAGACTTTTCACAAACTAACAAAAACATACATAAATAAACTTTTAATAAACTAACAAAAATAAATATAAACATACTTAATTTTTAAAAATTTCATATAACATCCCTAAATTGTGGGTAAAAATGACTGAATAACGTGTGTGAATGAGGGGGCTACACCTGCAAACCATCTCGACCGCCGGGTCCCTTAATGATCCTCCAATATCCGTTTAAATCTTTCCCATCCACCAATACATCAAAAGTTCATAAAGGGTCTGAAGGAGGGTCGAGACCCGAAACATCCCATTTTCCTTCTCTACATAGATGCTGTCTCACCCGCTGTGTTCCTCCAGCATTTATTGTCTGCATCCAAAGCTCAAATAGTAATTATACCTGCATCAGACAGTTTTAAGAAATTCTCCCGTGAATTTTATTCAAAGGAATGCGTCAGGAATACTTGAATGTCAAAACACAATTACATTTACTGATGAATGCATATCGATGTATTGGTTGGTGACACATCAAACTAACAGTGTTAATACGACAGTTAAAACATCGTTTTTGTCACAGAGAAATGAAGTGATAAACGACTCCAATCATTCTTCAGTACTCATTAAACCAGAGAGCTTTTTATAAATGTAAAATTCCAAGGCGGGTTTGGTTTTGCTGCAATCTATTTGGTGTATTGTATGAGGAATGGATGAGCGTTTATCATTACCAAAGGATAACATTTAATTGTTTTCAGATTCTGAGCCAGCTGACCATGCATGCGGCCGCGACTCCGCAGCGCACGGTCGGATGGGAATTGATTGCAAAATACGTTTCACAAAACATGGGGGTGATTGTCCCCCACCTCTCAAAACATGGAGGGGATATGTCCCCCCCTGTCGTCCACCCAGGGATTTCCGTCCATGCTTCCCACCCACCATGGAAGGAAGCTAGCACTACACTCTTCCCAATTACGGCAGAGCTAACTGTAATTACCGTATCATGCGTACGTACGTATGCGTTCATCAGGGGTCTCCAAAATATGGCCTGTGGGCCACATATGGCCCACCGTGAGATTTTATCCGGCCCGCAGCAAGCTCAGCACAGAACGGAGCATGTGTCAGTTAGGCGTCGAGTCGATTCGAGTCGGGAACGCGGCGGCCCAGAGCTGCTCATAGTGTTGTTACCGGGTAGGTCTCTTTAATTGTCAGAACCGAGACATCTGCAGGGCTGCCGTGAAGAAGGGTGCAATGTTGGGGGACAGGAGGGTTGTTGAGCGGTGGCAAAATGGGTCGACAGCACATTATAACGTGCGATTGTTCCTCTCTGCCCTATCTGCCCTCTCTCCCTGCCCTCTCTCTCTGCCCTCTCTCTATGCCCTCTCTCTCCGCTCTCTCTCTCTGCCCTCTCTCCCTGCCCTCTCTCTCTGCCCTCTCTCTATGCCCTCTCTCTCTGCCCTCTCTCTCCGCTCTCTCTCTCTGCCCTCTCTCTCTGTCCTCTCTCTCCGCCCTCTCTCTCTGCCCTCTCTCTCCCCTCTGTGCCCTCTCCCTTTGTGGCCACCCCATGTTATAAAAACGATTTCTACCCATGCTTAGTACGGGTGTTAGACGTGATGGTGAAGGTAGGAGAATTGGGGTTGAGAGGAAAAGATAGATCAGCCATGATTGAATGGTGGAGTAGCCTTGATGGGTCAAATGGCCTAATTCTGCTCTGATAAAATGACTAGAGCCAGGATGTTCATGTACAGAGCGGCATCAGTCACAAACAGAAGAACATTCTTGTGTTTTATACCTTCTGCCCAAAGTACAGCAAGTGAAGATGTAAACAACTGAGCAATAGTTGAGCTGATTGACATCTCCAATACTTCCTATGTCAACAAATACTCCTTTGATGGTTGACCTGCCTCCAGTGTACCGATGACCACATTGGCAACATATCTCCCCACAGGTAGACAAATATGCTGGAGAAACTCATCTAAGGCAGCATCTATGGAGTGAAGGAAATAGGCGATGTTTCGTGTCGAGACCCTTCTTCAGACTCCATAGATGCTGCCTCACCCATTGAGTTTCTCGGGCATTTTTGTCTACCTTCGATTTTCCGGCATCTGCAGTTCCTTCTTAAATATCTCCCCACAGCATCAGTTGTCTCATCTATTGAGATCCATATTGTGTTGCATGCAACTTCATCTCTAATTTTCTGCACAACAATGTTGAAGTTGCTGTTAACATAATTTTTTGTAATGATGACTCGCTTGGTATAAGTTCCTCTGTGTATTTCTCGAAAAAACCTCTGAGAGATTTGTTTTCCAATTTCCACAATGGAATTCCATCATTAATGAATGCCCTGCACAAATCACTCGAAAACTCAGATTTGAGACTGGAGCCAGCAGTAAATGTAGTGAGGAGACAAGCTTTGGTATTTTGCTTAGGTAGCCTACACCCCAACATTGACTTCTCCAATTTTAGATAGCCCTTGTCTTCTCCCTCCTCCCCCTCCGCCTTCTCAGCTCTCCTTCTAGTCCTACTGTCTTCGCCTCTTCCTTTCCTTTTCCCGCCCCACCCCCCACATCAGTCTGAAGAAGGGTCTTGACTCGAAATGCCACCTATTCCTTCTCTCCATAGATTCTTCCTCACCCGCTGTTTCTCCAGCATTTGTCGTCTACTTCCGTTTTTCCAGCATCTGCAGTTCTTTCTTAAATAGATCTTGGAGAAGACTGGACCAGCGGGCAGCGGCACGAACGAATGAACGACCAATGGTGGCGCCCCTGGTTTTGCACGGTGATGGAAGTATTCTTGTAAGTCATACTATGTTCACACGTTAAAAAAACATTAATATTAATGTGTTAACATAGAAAACATAATTGTAATCACGGTACAACTAGAGAAAATATCTCAACCTTTTGGCAAAACGGCAAAAAAAAGTTGATTTAGGCACGTGAAAAAGGCATTATCCTGGTGAAATCATCAAAAAAGGCATAACAAGGCAACGGAATTTATGGCAAAATCCTGGCTCTAATAATCACAAATCCACTTTCGGGACCTGCACGCAGAGTCGCCTGACTACAGCACCATAGACCGGTTAGAATACTCAAAGTCTTTTTTTCCAGGGTAGAAATGTCAAATATTAGATATCAAGGCTTTAAGATGAGAGTAGGAAAGTTTAAAGAATATATATGAGGCAAGTTCTTGTTTTCACAGAGTGTTAGGTTCCTGGAACACATTGCCGGGGGATGTGGTGGAGGCAGATCTGAGTGGTAGTTAATAGTCATTTAGACAAAGATATTAACAAGTAGAGAATGGTGAGACCATGTGCAGGCAGATGGGAATAGTTTAAATTGGCATCATGTTCGACACAGATATGGTGGGTCAAAGAACCTTTCCCTCTGCTGTACTGTTCTATGCTTGTGTGAAACACTTGATCAGAGTACTACATTTTAAGAAAGGAGGAGATAGGAAGAGAGCTTGGGTGGGGGGTGGGAGGGGGGAGTGGTGGAAAGAGTGGGGAGGTCGGAAGTGGGGGTAATGAGAGGTGCATGTTAAAGGCATAATGACCATCAATAGCTGACTGAAAGCAATGAGGAATATACGAGCGGCCAACATGTAAGTGTTTTCAGACAATTTTTAGGATGATCAATCCAACGAGGAATGGATCTTCATAAGTTATAGGAGCAGAATTAGGCCATTCGGCCCATCAGGTCTACTTGGCCATTCAATCATGGCTGATATATCTTTCCCTCTCAACCCCATTATCCTGCCTTCTCCCCATAATCCCTGACACCCGTAGTAATCAAGAACCTGTCAATCTCTGCCTTCAAAATATTCATTGACTTGGTCTCCACAGATATCTGGGGCAATGAATTCCACAGATTCACCACACTCTGACTAAATAAATTCCTCCTCATCTCTTTTCTAAAGGTATTACGGCCTCTGGTCCTAGACTCTCCCATTGGTGGAAACACCCTCTCCACATCCACTCTATCCAGGCCTTTCACCATTAGGATAGGAAGTTTTATATGAAGTGACCGTATGTTGGGCAGAGAGGAGATGTGTAACGAGTAACCAAATTTTGCAAGCAACAATATCATCCTGAAATATGAATTTATTCACATTGGTAAATGTATTTCTAACAAGCAGTGGAAGAGGAAGCCACCTCTAAAAAAAACCACATCTGCATATTTTGGAGGGATTATTTTTAATTGCATCACATTTATGATGAGAGTGCAGAAATTTAAGGGTGCCTCTGAACAAGAAATTGTGCAATCTGTTGAGTAACATATTTCAGAAGAGGGAGATTACAATATAAATGTCGGTATGGATTTCTGTTTTATCCTGTACACTTTTGCATTTTCACTGAAAAGGAAGTAATGAGGTTATAAACTAGCGTTCTCAATGTTCCACTTTTGCCAGAAAGTTTCTCTCTGCCCTGTCCAAAACCTGTTACAAGTTTGACCACGGTCCGCAGGTTTTCAGTTTAGTTTAGTTTATAGATACAGCATGGTAACAGGCCCTTCGGCCAACCGAATCTGCGCCGACCACCAATCACCCATACACTGGGTGACACGGATGCACAGCGGTAGAGTTGCTGCCTTACAGCGCAAAAAAACTCGGGTTCAACACTGAATAAAGTTGGTGTCTGTACATAGTTTGTACGTTCTCTCTGTGAACAAATGGGCTTTCTCCGGGTGCTCCGGTTTGCTCCCACACTCCAAAAACGTACAGGATTGTAGGTTAATTGTCTTTGGTAAAAATGATAAAAAAATTCCCTAGTATGTAGGTTAGTGCTGGTGTACGGGATGGTCACTGGTCGGCTTGGAATCGGTTGTCCGAAGGGCCCGTTTTCACACTATAATCGCTAAAGGCTAAAGTAAAAGATTAAAGACTAGTTCTATCCTACATACTTGGGATAATTTGCAGCAGCCAATTAACCCGGATAGTTTTATAGTTTCCTGTAATCAGTATATATATTTGTTCTTCTATTTCCTGCTGGTTTTTGGAGGGCCCATTATATCATCCCGTCAGCATGATCGTGCCTTTGTTTATTGTGAAGTCTACCTGCTGTGAATAAACTACCCACAGTGGATTAATTAATCCTCTAGTACGTTCTCTCCAAGTGCCACTGTGAACTTCTCCCTAATTGTAATGCATTTCCTCCACCTCATAGCCAAACTTCCTGCTTGATCAGGAACCATCAGCACAGGAGCACCTCAAGGCTGGGTGCTCAGCCCCGTACTCTGTACCCATTAATGTGTGGCCGGACACAGTTCCAACTCCATCTTCAAATCTGCCGACGACACCACCATAGTTGAACCAATTATGGATGATGATGAGTCAGAGTATTGGGGGAAGATCGATCAACTGGCCAAATGGTGCCAAGAAACAGATCCACATCACCGTGGCCATACTCTCATCTTCCTGTACCATTAGGTAGAAAGTACAGGAGCCTGAAGGCTGTTACCTCCAGGTTGAAGAACAACCTCTTCCCATCAACCATCAAGTTCTTTAACCACCCTGTACAACCCAACTTCAGCATCAGGGGTGACTACAATGATTTGCCTTCAGTACATCTGAAACTTGCATCCGTGACCATCGTCGATGCATCCAGAGAGAATGGTGAAAACTACTCTGGTGGTCTACCTACAGTTTGAGAGTAAATTTTCAGTGGTTTCCACTGCACACTTGCCCCATGACTTCCTCTTTACACTCCACGCATTTGTGATGAAACAATCTTGTGGGGAAGTTGAAGAGGTCAGTCGCTTCAAAAACAGTAACGGGAACATCGGGTCTGAATGAACAGAAGTCTGATCGTTGCAAACCAAGTTTGCAACATGTTTGCACTGATATTCTCCACCTTGACTCTGTTCCTCTGTGCAGTGGGTAAGTACAGTCCCAGGATGGGTCGCCCAGTCTGGGTTAGTTTCATCTGTTTTCAAGTTCAATTTACATATTGCAGTGATGTGTATCTACTATTTTACAGTTGAATATTTCTGTTTAAAATTGAGATGTTTTGTGTTCTTGGTTAGCTGTGAGAAGGACACTGAAGTGTACTGCTCTGGGATTCCTACCAAGCATGGATATCAATTTGTTTCTCTGCTTTGGTAATCAAGGTTTAGAAGTCATTTGAGGCTGTTCTGGTTCATCTCGGAGAAAATTATTTATATGAAATATCAGAAGATAGGAATCACGTACACATTCGCAACCCACACTGTATCTATAAGAAATGCATTAAACAAATGCAAGAAAGAGTGGAGATTAAACACCCAGATGTAATGGAGGGAATAAAAGTAATGAGATGTGTGAAGGGGATATAATAATGGGAAGAGTGTTTATTTTTCATATGCGGCGGAAGTGGACTGGAGCAATTAAATTCTTACTTACTTGCCTTCGGCACATTAATCTTTTCGGATATTGTACGTTCTCTGTGTGACCATGTGGGATTTCTCCAAGTGCTTTGTTTTCTTCCTACACTCCAAAAACATACACGTTTGTACAATAATTGGATTTGGTAAAATTGTAAATTGTCTCTAGTGTGCGGGATAATGCAGTGGATGCAATAGATGAGGATGGAGGAGCTGCAGGTGAACCTCTGTCGCACCTGGAATGACTGCTGGGTCCTTGAATGGAATCGAGGGGGTAGGTAAAGCGACAAGTGTAGCATCTCTTGCGGTTGCAAGGGAAAGTGCCCGGGGAGGGGTTGGTGCAGGAGTTAAGGGAAGAATTGACCAGGGAGTTACGGAGGGAGGGGTCTTTGTGTAAAGCAGACAGGGATGGAGACGGGAAGATGTGGTGAGTGGTGGGGTCACGTTGGAGGTGGCGAAAATGACGGAGGACTATTTGTTGTATGTGACGGCTCGTGGGGTGAAAGGTGAGGACTAGGGGGACTCTGCCCTTGTTGTGAGTGGGGGGATGGGGAGAGAGAGCCGTGTTATGGGGTATTGAAGAAACCCTAGTGAGAGCCTCATCTATAGTAGGGGAGAGGAACGCCCCCCCCGTTCCCTGAAGAATGAGGACATTTCAGATGCCCTGGTGTGGAACACCTCATCCTTGGAGCAGATGAGGCGTAGACAGAGGAATTGGGAGTAGGGGATGGAGTCCTTACAGGAAGCAGGGTGGGAAGAAGTGTAGTCCAGATAGCCATGGGAGTCAGTATATTTATGGTGGATGGCGGTCAGAAGTCAATCTGCGATAGAGATAGTGAGGTCAAGAAATGGTACGGAAGTGTCAGAAATGGTCCAGGTATATTTGAGTGCTGGATGGAAGTTAGTGGTGAAGCGGATGAAGTCAATGAGTTGTGTGTGGGTGCAGGAGGTGGCACCAATGCAATCGTTGATGTAGCGGAGGTAGAGGTCGGGGATGGGGCCCGGGTACATCTCGAACAAGGATTGTTCGACGTACCCTACAAAGAGGCAGGCATAGCTTGGGCCCATGCACGCGCCCATAGCTTTGACTTGTATTTGGAGGAAATGGGAGGAGTTAAACTAAAAGTTATTAAGGGTAAGGACCAGCTCCGCTAGGCGGAGGAGAGTATCTGTAGATGGGGATTGGTTGGGTCTCTGGTCGAGGAAGAACCGGAGGGCTTTGAGACCATCCTGGTGTGGGATGGAGGTATGGAGTGACTGGGCATCCATGGTGAAGATGAGGGGATGGGAGCCTAGAGAACGGAATGCCCGGAGACGACGGAGAGTGCCTGAGGTGGCTTGAACATAGGTAGGGAGGGATTTAACCAGGGGGGATATGATGAAGTTGAGATATGTTCCGTTTTCTTGCTGATGCTGAGAGCAAAATTCTTGTTCTGACACCACTCAACTAAATTATCGATCTCCCTCCATTACCCTCTCATCATTAGCCATTACTCAACCAAGGATGGTGGTATCATCATAGAATTTAAAGATGGCTTTGTAGCTGCAGCTGGCTACACAGTCACGGGTATACAGAGGGTAGAGCAGGGGTTTGAACACACAGCCTTGAGGTGCCCCTGTGCTGATGGAGCATTGACCCAGATCCCTGAGTTTGGACAGGATAATGGTGTTGAACGCTGTGCCTAAATCTATAAATCTATTAGGAGAGAGAACATTGCCCAGGGAGAAATTTTGGCCCAATAACGAGATACAGGCAAAAGACTGCAGAGGCAGGATGGATAATAACACAAAAGCCAGGAACACTCAGCAGCTCAGAGCTGCGGGTGGGGAGAGAAACCGAGTTAGTTTCAGGCAGATTAACATTCATCATCATTCAATAAGGTTAAACCCAGGCAAGATTTTCAAATAGATCATGAGAAGAAATTCTGTATTCCACAACAAAAACGGACAGATTTTAACACAATCATCATCATCATCATCATCATCGGCAGTCACTCAAAACGAGTATGACTGTCCTCTCCTCTCCACAGGGTCGTCTACATGTGGGTCTGCAGATGTCTGTAGAGGCCGATCCGCGATCCACACGCCTTGGTGCAACGTAGGCAGTGGAGACTGGCGGTGGTTGCTAGTCCTTGAGCCCCCTTCTCTCTCTCCTTACTTTGTCTCTGTGACACGGCGTAGTTCCATTTCGTGCAGCTCCTTCAAGCATGGATTTCCTCCTGGAACGCCTATCAGGGCCGGCCTTAAGCCCCTCCCAATTGGTCCCCGCGCCTAAGGGGGCCCCGCACTTCAGTAGTCTACTCTCTGCTTGGGTAGATCTACCCTGGGTGGAGGGGGGAGAGAGGGGTGGAGAGAGTAGTGGGGTTGAGGAGGAAGAAAGGGTAGAAGGGGAGGGGAGCATGAGGGGGAATGGAGGAGGAGGAGAAGGGGGAGAGGGGGAGAGGGGGAGAGGGGGAGATGGGTCATTCCCTCACGGTCCCAAGGCAGTGCTCCCGCCCCTCCAGTCGCCATGCTTCACACACACAGCCCTGGCTCCACCCTTCTCTCTCCCCAGAGAGATGCAGTGAACAATACAAGGAAGGCTGGGCCTGGGGTTGGAGCAACATTTACAAACCTCGGCCTCAGCTCACACCCGTTCGCCCGGACCCCGGCATCCACTCCCGCCGCCGGCCCTCTCCCTCCCTTCTCTCCTTCCCTTCCCTCCCTCCCTTCCATATAACCATATAACCATATAACAATTACAGCACGGAAACAAGCCATCTCGTCCCTTCAAGTGCGTGCTGAACACTTATTTTCCCCTAGTCCCATCTACCTGCACTCAGACCATAACCCTCCATTCCTTTCCCATCCATATACCTGTCCAATTTATTTTTAAATGATAAAATCGAACCTGCCTCTACCACTTTCACTGGAAGCTCATTCCACACAGCTACCACTCTCTGAGTAAAGAAGTTCCCCCTCATATTACCCCTAAACGTCTGTCCCTTAATTCTCAAGTCATGTCCTCTTCCCTCTCTTCTTCTCTCCCTTCTCTCCTTCCCTCCCTCCCTCTCTCTCTCTCTTTTCCCTCCCTCCCTCCCTCCCTTCTTTCTCTCCTTTCCTCCCTCCCTTCTCTCCTTCCCTCTACTTCCCTCACTCTTCTCTCCTTCCCTCCCACACACACACATAACGCACTGACAACTAACACACGCACACACACACCCACACACACAACGCAGATAATTAACACCCACACAAATAACACGTGCACACACACACAACTAAGTTAGGATGGGGTAGAGGCCCAAAGGGTAGAATGCGGCTGAAGCCCAAAATGTAATGCCTGGACTGGTTTTTCGCCAATAGTTATTGGTTTTCCAGGATCTAGTTAATTACATGACTTTTTTTTCATTTCACAGTTAATAAAACAAGTGGTATTGTAACTATGTACTTTGCAGAGGTGATCTACACATTTTGTTTGTTACTTGTAAGCTTACATATATACAATTTTACATTAAAATGTAGCTTAGATCTGTTTGGTCCATTAACTCGCTGGCACTTTTTAAGCACCCATTTTGATTACTTTCCATTCTACCATAGAGATATAAAGTCTATAATAGACTGTATTTATATTTCTATGATTCTACAGACCTTGGCTGGCAACCTGGGGCTCACCAAAATTGTTCCCAATTGGGCCCCGCACCTCCTAAGGCCGGCCCTGATGCCTGTCCAGTGCAATGCGCTCCTAGTTGCTCAGAATTTCTTCAGACTGTTCTAGATGATTTCTTCAGACTGTTCTAGAACATACAGAGTAATGAGTCATAGAGTCATACAGCACGGAAACAGGGTGTGTAGGAAAGAAATGCAGATGCTGGTTTAAACCGAAGATAGACACAACATGCTGGAGTAACTCAACGGGTCAGGCAGCATCTCTGGAGAAAAAGAATAAGTGACGTTTTGGGTCGAGACCCTTCTTCAGATTGAGAGTTAGGGGGATGGGAAATGAGGAATATAGATGGTGATATGGAGAGATGTAGAACTAGGATCAGTCTAACCCATCTGTGCTGACCAAGATGCCTTGTCTAAGCTAGTCATATTTGGCCATGTTTGCTCACATCCGTCAAACCCTTTCCTAAATGTGTTTGTCCAAATGCCTTATAAATGTTGAATGGCACACGACTCAAACACTTCCTCTGTCAGCGTGTTCCATGTACAAAACACCACCTACAGGCCCTCTAAACCTATGCTCTTTTGTTTTTGATTACCCTCCCCTGGGAAAAAAGACTGTGTGCTTTCATCATATCTATGTCCCTCATGATTTTGTACACCTCAATAAGATCACCCCTCAGGAATAAGGAAATCCCCATATGGAATAAAGTCCTTGTTTACCCGACCTCTCCTTATAACACAGTCTCTCGAGTCCTAGCGACCTCCTTGTAAATAATTTCTTTACTTTTTCCAGCTTAACATAAGTTATACAAAATAAATTATTTAGAAGAAACATTGATGGACAAACAATTACCCAAGACCTGATCCTTTCCTTCCCAGGGTATGAAAAGAAATAAGAAAGCCAGTTGCAGACACATTATAATTTTCCAAACTTTTCTACATTCGATAATTATACTCCTGGGTTGGAAAATTAAACTGGCCCTGTGTAAATGTTGTGTTATCCTTGTACTTGTACTGAAGCCCTATAACAAAACAGTTACCACACTGTACGAGCGTGTTTGCTTTCAGTAACTGATGTTTAGATGCATCAAAGATCCTTTCTAATCAGCATTTCCCAATCCATGACAACTAAGAAATTGACGATTCTGCAAACGTGCAATAAAACCACCAAACGCTGGATACCCTCAGCAGGTCTGTCTGCATCTGTGGAAAGAGAGACAGTACACATTTCAAGCTGCAATCTTTGCTCAGAACTGGGAAAGATAAAATGTAATAATAAGGAACCGCAGATGCTGGTTTATACCAAATATAGACAAGATGCCGTAGTAACTCAAGTAGGCCAGGCAGAATCTCGGGGAAAAATTGGAAAGGTGACATTTCAGGTCAGAAGAAGGGTCCTGACCCAAGACCACCTGAGATGCTCCAGCAATTTGTTCTATCTTATGAGAAAAAAAAGTTTGTTTTATGTCGTAGAGAATGCGAGGGTGGGATGGAAAGGCCAAAGAGAATATCTCTGATGTGGAAAGACCAAATTGGTTGATGCAACAAGTTGGAAAGAGATGGTGCTTCCTTGTCTATATATGTGTTGCTGATAGCTGGGCAGGCTGTGCTAATGGAGAGAGAAAAAACTAAGACAAAGTCACAATTGGATGACTGGCAGAAATGGAGGGCACTTGCAGAACTTGCTGCTTCTAAGCTTCAACCCTGACTGATTCTACACCTTGCTTTTCTAAGCAAATGTCCTTCATCATAATTGCTCCGTGGGAAAGCTCATTAATAATATGGGGCTGACGGGGATGGGAGATGAGGACAAGAGGAACCCTATCCTTGTTCTGGGAGGATGGAGATGGAAAGAGAGCAGAAGTGTGAGACTTGTCAGCAGTCACAGTCTTTTTCACAAGCTGAGAGGAAAGAGATAGCGAGCTCGGTAATATAGAGTGAAGACCGCAACTTCCCCCTCATGATCTGTAATGGTGATTAAACTTTTGTCGATATTGCCTCCATTTAATTTACAGGAAGGATTTCATCAGGTTCCGAATACGTGAGCACACAAAATATCAGGTGATTTTGAAAGATAAGAGACAGAGAGGTTGCATAATTGGCAGGGCGTGTCAAATGGCAACCCTTGATAATCCTTAGGGACCTGCACTTTTAACCTGATGGGGGAATTCAGAGTTATATATAAAAGCAGAATCAGCTGGTGTAGACTGAATGAATAGCCCAATATTCTGAAAATATTTGTCAGTGAGACTGCGACAGAAATGAGAGAAACTGAGTCAATAGATCAGACAGTGACCTGATGAGGTTCAGCCATGTTCACAGACACTACTGAATTAGGCAGTGGTGCAAGTTACCAAGACACAAACAGAGTCATTGAGTGGCCAGACTGCGGAAGATGGAATTTATTGAGGGAAAATCTAATTTAGATCCATCAACATCAATGCATTTTATCAAAAGGCTATTTTATGACATTGTTAGCTGGTATATACTTATTAATTATTTAGGTATCCCTATATCATGCCACTGTTGCCTTTACTCACGGCCAACCTCAAACAACTGACTTACTTTACTGGATCTTCCAGTGTTTATTCCACAATTCCTTAGCTTCCTTGACTTCCTCCACAGTAAGTACCGATGAGAAATATTAATTTAGGATCTCATACACTGCTTAAGAATCCAAGCATAGATGACTACATTGCTCCTTAAATGGAATATTCTCTCCCTCTTTACTCTTTTGCTCTGTATTTACTGTACTTACAGAATCTTTTAGGATTCTCATTTACTTAACTGCCAAAGCTATCCCATGTCCTCTTCTTGAACTCTAAATTCCCCTCTTGTGTACTAGAGTCCTTAAACTCATCAAGGGATTTGCTTAATCCCAAACTAACCACAGCTCATGCACATTGTAGGTGTCCCTCTATACCCTGCCTGTTGATATGTCTTTCTGAATTCCCCTGAAACATTCTCTCATATCTACTTTCACCATTTACCTCAGCAGTACCACCCTGTTTAAAAAAAAGTACCTTGTAAATCTCCTTAGAACTTTCGCCATCTCACCCTTAACGCTTTGTCCTCTAATATTTTATGTTTTCATTCTTGAAAAGGGCTGTTCATCTACTCTATCTACACTTCTCATCATTTTATAAACTATCAGGTTTTATAAACTCTCAGCCCCCAATCCCCAGAGAAAACAAAACATGATGTCCTCCTTATAGCTGATACACAGACAGATCCAGGTGAACCTTTCCTGCTCCGTCACCAAAGCCTCCTCATCTGTCCTGTAATAGCGACCTGAAGTGCACATAATACTAAATGAGGCCTCACTGGCTTTATAAAGCTGCAACATGACTTGTCAACTTTCATACTCAACACTACGACCAATGAAGGCATGTTGGTGTGAGTTTAGTATTGTCATGTGTGCTGAGATATAGTGAAAAGCTTTGTTTCCAGTCAAATCACAATTTCCATGAGTATAAGTAAGTAAGTAAGTAAGTAAGTAAGTTTATTGGCCAAGTATTCACATACAAGGAATTTGCCTTGGTGCTCCGCCCACGTAACAACGTGACATACAGTGACAGCTACGAATGACTCAGAAAACACTAAACATTAATAATTGATGAAATATTAATTATAAAACACCATTGGTCAAGCATGTGAACCAACAAAATACCAGATCAAAGGGAGGCCACAGATTTTTGGCTGTTGAGTAGAGCTCATGGATAAAATCTGTTTTTATGTTAGTGTAGAAATAGCAGGGGCTATGACAGAAATATTTCAAATGTCATTAGAAACGGGAATAGTGCCGGAGGATTGGCGTACTGCGCATGTTGTTCCATTGTTTAAAAAGGGGTCTAAGAGTAAACCTAACAATTATAGACCTGTTAGTTTGACGTCCGTGGTGGGTAAATTAATGGATAGGATACTTAGAGATAATATATATAAGCATCTGGATAAACAGGATCTGATTAGGAACAGTCAACATGGATTTGTGCCTGGAAGGTCATGTTTGACTAATCTTCTTGAATTCTTTGAAGAGGTTACTCGGGAAATTGATGAGGGTAAAGAAGTGGATGTTGTATATATGGACTTCAGTAAGGCCTTTGACAAGGTTCCTCACGGAAGGTTGGTTAAGAAGGTTCAATGGTTGGGTATTAATGGTGGAGTAGCAAGATGGATTCAACAGTGGCTGAATGGGAGATGCCAGAGGGTAATGGTGGATGGTTGTTTGTCAGGTTGGAGGCCAGTGACTAGTGGGGTGCCACAGGGATCTGTGTTGGGTCTACTGTTGTTTGTCATGTACATCAATGATCTGGATGATGGTGTGGTAAATTGGATTAGTAAGTATGCAGATGATACTAAGATAGGTGGGGTTGTGGATAATGAAGTAGATTTTCAAAGTCTACAGAGAGATTTATGCCAGTTGGAAGAGTGGGCTGAAAGATGGCAGATGGAGTTTAATGCTGATAAGTGTGAGGTGCTACATCTTGGCAGGACAATCAAAATAGGACGTACATGGTAAATGGTAGGGAATTGAAGAATGCAGGTGAACAGAGGGATCTGGGAATAACTGTGCACAGTTCCCTGAAAGTGGAATCTCATGTAGATAGGGTGGTAAAGAAAGCTTTTGGTGTGCTGGCCTTTATAAATCAGAGCATTGAGTATAGAAGTTGGGATGTAATGTTAAAATTGTACAAGGCATTGGTGAGGCCAATTCTGGAGTATGGTGTACAATTTTGGTCGCCTAATTATAGGAAGGACGTCAACAAAATTGAGAGAGTAGAGAGGACATTTACTAGAATGTTGCCTGGGTTTCAGCAACTAAGTTACAGAGAAAGGTTGAACAAGTTAGGGCTTTATTCTTTGGAGCGCAGAAGGTTAAGGGGGGACTTGATAGAGGTCTTTAAAATGATGAGAGGGATAGACAGAGTTGACGTGGATAAGCTTTTCCCACTGAGAGTAGGGAAGATTCAAACAAGGGGACATGACTTGAGAATTAAAGGACAGAAGTTTAGGGGTAACATGAGGGGGAACTTCTTTACTCAGAGAGTGGTGGCTGTGAGGAATGAGCTTCCAGTGAAGGTGGTGGAGGCAGGTTTATTTTTATAATTTAAAAATAAATTGGATAGTTATATGGACGGGAAAGGAATGGAGGGTTATGGTCTGAGCGCAGGTATATGGGACTAGCGGAGAATGCGTGTTCGGCACGGACTAGAAGGTTCGAGATGGCCTGTTTCCGTGCTGTAATTGTTATATGGTTATATGGCTATATGGTTATATGTCTGGCTGTGGCAGCTTTGACAGTCCGGAGTCACCTTCCAGAGGGAAGTGATTCAAAGAGTTTGTGGCCAGGGTGAGATCAATGGGTCAGAGATGATCTTGTCCGCTCGCTTCCTGGCTCTTGCAGTGTACAGTTCATCAATGGAGGGAAGGTTGCAGCCAATAACCTTCTCAGCTGATGGGACGATTCGCCGCAGCCTCCAGGTGCCATGCTTGGTGGCTGAGCCAAACCAGACCATGATGGAGAAGGTGAGGCCAGACTCTACGATGGCCGTGTAGAATTGTACCATCATTGCCTGTGGCAGATTGTGCTTCCTCAGCTGCCGTAGGAAGTACATCATGTTGTGCCTTTTTGACTGTCGAGTCGATGGTAGCCCAGTCATACACAAGTACAACAGGTAGTGTAAAGAGAAAATTACCAGAGCACAGAATATAATGTTACAGCATGATAGCATTACAGTTATGGAGTCATACCGACCAACTTGCCCATGCCAACCAACATGCCCCGTCTAAACTAGTCCCACCTGCCTCTGTTTGGCCCATATCCCTCTATACATCCTATTCAAGTGCCTGTCCAAATATTTTTGAAACATTATGATAAAGACAGCTACTTCCTCTGGCAGCTCCTTCCATACACCTACCACCCTTTGTGAAAAAACATTGCCCCTCAGGTTCCTGGTAAATCTTTCCCACCTCACCTTAAATCTATGTCCTCTGGTTCTTGAAGTTACAGAGAAAAAAATCTTAAGATCGGCAATGAGATAATTTGGAAGATCGGGCCGGTGCCCCAGCTTAAGGGAGTTCTGTTCAGTAGTCTGATAACAGTGGGGAAGAGCTTGTTCCTGAATCTGGTGGTATGTAGTTTCAAGCTTTTATATCTTCTGCCCAAAGAGAGAGGGAAGAAGAGGGAATAACTGGGGTAAAAAAGATCCTAGACTATGTTAGCTGCCTTCCCAAGGCAGCATGAAGTGTAGTTGTAGTCGATGGGAGAGGGTGGCTGAATTGTAATAAACTGTAATCCACAACTCCACAATATCTTGCAATCTTGGGTAGACGATGCCAAACCAAGCTGTGATGCATCTTGCTAGGATGCTTTCCACAATTCCAGCAAATCTTTAATGCAGTGCCTAATATTTGTGTCTCAATAGACACAAAAAGCTGGAGTTACTCAGCGGGTCATGCAGCATCTCTGGAGAAAAGGAATAGGTGATGTTTTTTAGGATTGAGACGCTTCTTTGGTCGGAAGATAGGTCTCGACTCAAAATGTCACCTAATTTTCCAAAGATACGGCCTGACCTGCTGAGTTACTACAGCTTCATAAAGACACAAGTGTGCAGATGCTGGTTTATACCAAAGATAGACACAAAAAGCTGTGGAATTCTCTGCCTCAGAGGTCGGTGGAGGCCGGTTCTCTGGATACATTCAAGAGAGAGCTTGATAGGACTCTAGAAGATAGCGGAGTCAGGAGATACGGAGAGAAGGCAGGAACCCGGGTACTGATTGGGGATGATAAGCCCAGATCACATTGAATGGCGGTGCTGGCTCGATGGGCTGAATGGCCTACTGCACCTATTGTCTATTGCCTTTTTGAGGCAGTGATTCCTGTAACTTCCTTTGATGGTGGGGAGGTCAGAACCCACGATGGACTGGGCAGCGATCACCAGTTTTTGCAATTTTCTTCACTCCTGGGTGTTTGAGTGGCCGAACCCTGATGCAACATTCAATATGTTCTCAACTGTATATCTGTAGAAGTTCAAGAGTTAAAATGGACTTGCAAGTTACTTTTTCTAACTATTAAGCAATGAGGAACACGTTATTTTGAAAAATGTTTCAAAATATGGATTGTAAAAGGCAGGTCTCTTTCTTTCGGTAAATCGGGTGCTAGGAAAAGTTTAAACATTCTCTAAGTGTGGGGGAAATTCAGGAGAAATCGTGGCAGAATGTCCACATTTGTGCCCATCAAGCAGATTGTTTACTGCAGTGCAGGATATGTGTCAAGAGTCAAGAGTGTTTTATTGTCACATGTCCCAGATAGAACAACATTCTTTATTTCATCAGCACAACAGAATATGTAAACATAGTACACTGTAAACAACATAATAAATGAGAAAAAGGGTTCAGTGTGTGTATATATACATATATGTCTGAAGAAAGATCTCGACCTGAAAAATCACCCATTCCTTCTCCCCGCGGATGCTGCCTGCACCACTGAGTTACTGCAGCTGTTTGTGTATATAATGCCATGCAATGCGTTCACTTATGTTCTCGGCTGGTTTCGACAAGATACTGTAAATACTGGTCTGTTGGATCCTGCACTCTTTGCAGAGCACAATGAAGTCGGCTGACTAATTGACTGTGCGGATTGCTACTCAATTGCCAACAGTATGGGATGGGGGGATTTTGCCCATCTAAATAATGGTCGATTAGGAAAAGGGGAGATGCAACGAGACCTGGGTGTCATGGTACACCAGTCATTGAAAGTAGGCATGCAGGTGCAGCAGGCAGTGAAGAAAGTGAATGGTATGTTAGCATTCATAGCAAAAGGATTTGAGTATAAGAGCAGGGAGGTTCTACTGCAGTTGTACAGGGTCTTGGTGAGATCACACCTGGAGTATTGCTTACAGTTTTGGTCTCCTAATCTGAGGAAAGCCATCCTTGCCTCAGAGGGAGTACAGAGAAGGTTCACCAGACTGATTCCTGGGATGGTAGGACTTTCATATGAAGAAACACTGGATAGACTCGGCTTGTACACGCTAGAAATTAGAAGATTGATGGGGGATATTAAAGAGTCTTACAAAAGAGGTTGGACTGGCTAGATGCAGGAAGATTATTCCCGGTGTTGAGGAAGTCCAGAACAAGGGGTCACAGTTTAAGGCTAAGGGGATGTCTTTTAGGTCCGAGATGAGAAAATCATTTTTTACACAAAGCGGTGAATCTGTGGAATTCTCTGCCACAGAAGATAGTTGAGGCCAGTTCATTGGCTATATTTAAGAGGGAATTAGATGTGGCCCTTGTGACTAAAGGGATCAGTGGGTATGGAGAGAAGGCAGGTACAGGATACTGAGTTGGATGATCAGCCATGATCATATTGAATGGCCGTGCAGGCTCAAACGGCCAAATGGCCTACTCCTGCACCTATTTTCTATGTTTCTATGCCCTTGTTTTTCCTTATTAATTATATTGAGCAATTGATGGGTCCGAATTTGAGGTTGTTCCATAAACATACCGTCTGCGGTGCAATGTAAGACCGCTTCCAGTTTGCACAGAGCCTGTCTTCCCAGTAACATAGAAACATAGAAAATAGGTGCAGGAGTAGGCCGTTCGGCCCTTCGAGCCTACACCGCCATTCAATATGATCATGGCTGATCATCCAACTCGGTATCCCATCACTGCCTTCTCTCCATACCCCCTGATCCCTTCACCCACAAGGGCCACATCTAACTCCCTCTTAAATATAGCCAATGAACTGGCCTCAACTACCTTCTGTGGCAGAGAATTCCACAGATTCACCACTCTTTGTGTAAAAAAAGATTTTCTCATCTTGGTCCTAAAAGACTTCCCCCTTATCCTTAAACTGTGACCCCTAGTTCTGGACTTCCCCAACATCGGGAATAATCTTCCTTAACGGCAGTGGGTCTGTTCTAGAGATTATAAAAGTATCAGCGTGGGACTGGATACCATCCCTGTTGGGCGTTCCCTTGCTGTTGCTCCAGAGGGACGGAAGCGTTATTTTGTCCTTTAATCTTAAAGTTATATACAGCAGTACAACTATAACTAACAACACTATCACCTGCTTTTGTGCTATAGACACAGGACCCTTATTTCCCTCTTTGTTTACCATCTGCTTCCCCCTTCTTTGGGGGTTGATGTTCTTCACTATCTCTATCCATTTCTTCATCAGAGATAGCTTAAAGCTTCTCCCACACGGCAAATCTCCGTTTGACCAATCATACAGATCGCTACTAAAAGTTACCACGTACAGTATCGGTCACTCCGGTCTCTTTTATTACAACATCAGCTGGTGATCCCGGCGTGATGGGGTAGATACTTAGATGTTTGCACTTGTGAGAGAATCTTGACTGAGGGAACATATTACAATAAATGCCCGGTCATTTAAAACACTGAGGTGTGTAGACATTTTTGCAGAGAGTAGTGAATTTCTGAAATTGGGCGGCACGGTGGTGCAGCGGTGGAGTTGCTGCCTTACAGCCCTTGCAGCGCCAGAGACCCGGGTTTGATCCCGAGTGTGGGTACTGCCTGTACAGAGTTTGTACGTTCCCCACATTACTGTGTGGGTTTTCTCAGAGATCTTCGATTTCCTCCCACACTCCAAAGGTGTACAGGTTTGTAGGTTAATTGGCTTGGTTTAAGTGTTTATTTAGGATAGTGTTAATGTGCAGGGATCGCTGTTTGGTGTGGACTCAGTGGGCTGAAGGGACTGTTTCCGCTCTGTATCTCTAAACTGCACTAAACTCTGCCTCAGGGAGTGGTAGAAGCTAGACCATTTAAAGTACTTAAGGTGGAGGGAGACAACCTTTTGAGGGATCGGGAGGATCAAGGTCGATTGTGCACAGAGGATGAGATGACTTCTGGGCAGATCAGCCATGATCATATTGAATGGTGAGGGAAGCTTGAGGGGCCTGGTTAGGAATTACCTACTTCTCTTTGTTGAGGGATCAAAACACAGTGAACCAAAATTAAAAATAATTGTAGAAGCATTAGAGGCATGATGTGGGGAGAAATATCAGCAGAAAGTGGGAGGGGTTGAGAAGTAGCTGCTTGAGTGAAACAGGATGACGGATGCTGAGAGGTTTTCTGAATGGAAGGCTCTGTGGATTGATTGTCCCCAGCCTCTTGCTTCTTGTGAGCTTTAGAAATGATCCTTTTGATTTGAACATAAAATACCAAATTTATGAATCTTGCAGATTCTTGCATATCAAAAATTGGCAGTGTTACTGATAGTGAAGAAGAATGTTTGCTGCCACTGGAGGGCAGCACTAGATTGTCCATTGATTGGGTGGCATGTGGAATTCAATCCAGAGAAATGTGAAGTGATCGATGGACAGAACATGCTGCAGTGACTCAGTGGGTCAGGCAGTATCTCTGGAGAAAAGGATAGGTGCCATTTAGGGTCGAGACCCTTCTTCAGACCAACTTCAGACCTTCTTCGTGTCTGAAGAAGGGTCTCGACCCAAAATGACATCTGTTCCTTTTCTCCAAAGATGCTTCTCACCTGCTGAGTTACTACAACGTTTTGTGTCTATCTTTAGTGTAAACCAGCTTATGATGCTCCTTCCAACACTCCTTGTCTGTTCCACTGCGAAATCTCCTCAAGGCATGCATATTTCGAAGAGGTTCTCCTCTGATGGGAGTTCTGCAACACCCTTTCTCGCTGCTACTCCTCTGTGGCTGAAGAAGAGTCTCGACCTGAAACGTCACCTATTCCTTTTTTCCAGAGTTGCTGAGTTACTCCAGTATTTTGTGTCTACCTTCGGTGTAAACCAGCATCTACAGTTCCTTCCTATACACAGTGAAGTGAGAGACTTTGGGCAGGGCCAACTTGGTTAGCTCCTTGTAGCCGAACCCCCTGATGGCATCTGGGCATTCTGGATCAGAGCACACCACCACTTCTTTGGGATTGGCATTAGAGAGCAACTGGACACTGGAAGATCCTGAAAAGATAAAACTATTGTTTAAAATCAGTGGTGAGTAAAGGTAACTCTGGCAAGAATGATAGATTGGGATACATGAATAATTCATTTACATATACCATCAAACGATGTTCAAAATAACCGGGATGACACGCGTTAAGAAGATAGAGTGGTTTGATATTGATGGATCTAAAATATATGGCGACATATTTTCCCTCAATAAATTCCATCTTCCATAGTCTGGCCACTCAATGCCTCTGTCTGTATCTTTGTAATTTGCACGACATCCTCTGCTTCCTAATTCAGTCGTGTCTGTAAACATGGAACATCACGTGAACAAGTGTGAACATCCGGTCACTGTCTAAACTATGAACTGAGTTTCACTCGCAACTTTGCTGTCTGACCCGCTAAATGCTTCCAGGATTTTCCTTCAGATCTGATTTTGCTTTTATATATAACTCTGAATTCTCCCATTTGGTTAAAAGTGCAGATCCCTAAGGATTACCAAGGATTGCCATTTGACACACTCAGCGAATCATGGAACTTCTCTGTCTCTTGTTTTACAAAATCACCTCATATTTTGTGTGTTCACATTTTTGGAACCTAATGACATCCTTTCTGCAAATTAAATGGAGGCAATATCCACAAAAGTTTCATCATCATCACTGACAATGAGGGAGGAGTTGTCGTCTTCAAGCCATATTACTGAGCTCTCTATCTCTTATGAAAAATGAAATCGCCATTGTGAGGCAACACCTCCCAACATTGGAGGGAGAGAGAGAGAAAGAGAAAGAGAGAGTGAAAGATAATCGTGAACAGGGAGAAAGTTGCAAACAGCTGCAATCATGAACCAAGTTAGCATTGCTTTTACATGAGGTTATCTAATGTCAAAGGATGAATGTATTTTAAGTTGAAACACATGAAGTATTTAGCAACTCCAACATTATTGTTCATCTGTTGATTTTTTCCCTTTCAAGTTGCAAATCCTCCGATCTTGATCCAATTCCCGAGGCTGGAGCGTGTCACTGAGGGTCACACGGCACGGTTACATTGCTCCATGGAGAACGCTGAAGTGGGAAAAACTGACGTCCGCTGGTACCAACAACTACCCGGGCAGGACATGGAGTGGATTTTAGAACACAAGGCAGGAGGCAGCGTACGAAGGAAATCAGGCTTCACTGAGCGGTTCCAGCCGTTCAAAGACGCCTCCAACAGCAGCTTCATCCTGAATGTCACAAACGTGATGCTCAATGACTCTGCCGTCTATTACTGCACAGTGTGGGTAAATATCAGCGGGAATGGAACCCAGCTCAACGTAACCAGTGAGTACAAATTATATTTGGTTTTATTAACCTATGTGTAACTATATTGGGTGTAATTCACTTCCCTTGAATTGGCACATGTACCGGGAGAACTGAAAGAGTAAGGAGATCGTACTGGAGCCCTGATTCTGGAAACCAATATATTGTGGCCCCTCACTAATGGTGTGAGCACTGATATGGTAACTGATGTCAGATCTGGGTTGTGGGAAATAAATTTCAATGTGCAGTGTGTTCTTCATTGTAGAGAAAACTAGCAACATTGTTCAGTGCTCAGTGTAATAGCAGGGCACTGCTCACAGCTGTTTGAGTTAAGGTACAGGAGAGCAGAACGACAACTTGTCATGGCTTTAGATTAACCAATGCTGCCTCCATATTCCAATGGGTCAATAGTTCTTTATTTGTCACATATGCAACTGTACAGTGAAATTATTTTTGCATATATTACGCATGCTGGCACCGCCATGTTTTGCGCCTTGATTATTCAAAGAGCAACGTCCGGTCAGCCCACAGCTCGATGTATTGGAGTAGTTCCCACAAACCAACATCCCTCCCCTCTCCTGGCCATCTTTGTGTCCCGGGGGTGCCTCCAGCAGCCTACCAGGAGGCGCTGGAGGCATTTCCCTCGCACCGGCCCTTGCTCCTTGTGTCTGACGTCTCCAGCTCTCTCCCGGTCATGCCGACCGATGAGCCTTTTGACGGGTTCCCAGTCCCGCCGACTGGCGAAACCTTCGGGCTTGTTTTCAATCAGGAATCACTGATACTTGAACCACTCACAGCGCAGAGGCGGCAACAACAACAACGTAGTCACTGGATCTAAAGCCAGGGGTCTGGGACTGACTGTGAAGAAACAGGTTACACGTTGATCACCTGTGTTCATGCCCGGCCTCAGGCTGACAGTTCATTGTTGTCTGGATCTGAGTCCATGCTCATCTGCATTGTGTTGATGCGGGCCCTCTAATCCAAGATACAAGATACATTTACTTGTCACATGTTCCAATTGTTTCAGTGAAATGTGTGGTCACCATACAGCCATACGAATAATAAAGAGCTCAGAACACGATAGACTTTAACACAGACATCCCCGCACAGCGGAATCAAAGTTTCCCACCGCGAGAGAAGGCTCCAAAATTCAGTCATCCTCCTCTGTTGTTCACCCGTGGTCGGGGGGCTCCTGGACCCCTCGTAATCACCGCTACATGCGGCCCGATGTTCAGGCCCTCTCGCCGGGAGGATGGAACTCCAATGTCGGAACGGGAGAACCACTTCAACGGCTTGGACATCCGAATCGGCCACTTCCGACTGGATTCCGTGGCTCCCAAAGTCCACAGTCCGCTCTGGGCGGAGATTCACGCTGGCGGCCCTCGGCAAAAGGCCCCAGGACTCCGCGATGTTGGTCAGCGCCGCCCACGTTGGGAGCTCTACAAACCCCAGCTTCACGATGTTGAAGCAGCAGGCCCAGCACTCTGGAGCTTCAATCGGCGATCCAGGAAGGCATTGTCCGCTCCGCGATGAATCCAGTGCTGCGCCACCGCCGCTGAAGCTTTGGCCGGTCCCCGGCAGGAAAGGCCGCGCCAATCCAGTTGGTAGGCCGCGGGGAGGGGTGCGAGGTGGCGACTCGGAGAATAATCACATCCTCGCCAGGAAGTGACTGGGAAACGGTTTCCCCCTTACTCTACCCCCATCCCCCACATAGAAAAACTAAAGAAACCTCCAAACCACACTTTTAAAACAGACTAAAAATTTAAAAAAGATAAAAAAACAGACAGACTGTAGGCAAAGGCTGCCATCAATGCGGCGCCCCTAGCCGTGTATCTATCCATGTTAAATAGTGTGAAGCACAGTTGAAATTCCCCCTCAATATAATTTCCATGTTCCAGTGAAGTAGATAACTCATTGCACCATCGGCAGTAAAGGAAAGATCAGAATCCAACACAAAGGCAGAAGAATAGGGTCGGTGTAAGAACAGAGTCAACGTGGATGTATAAAATGGACATCATGGGTGAGAAATCTTTTAAAGCTCATGTTGTTAGATGTTTGTGACAAGCAAAGTAGGGTTGGGTTTATCAATGAGCCATATGGAGAAAGTAGCTGCAGACGAGATCAACCATTATTCATCACAAGCAGACACATAGATGGAAGAATCTCTTGGTTAAATCTCCTGGAATGAACAGCAGATTTTCAAGCTGAGAAGCTGTGACTAGTGAGAGGTGGTGCAGCTTTTGTTGCTGGGACCCTCACTGTTCACAATCGAGGATGAAGAAACCAAGTATAACATATCCAGCTTAATTGGTAGGCGATGTAACACGTGAGGAGGCTGCAAGGGGCACAGACAAGTATAAAGAGCAAGACAAGCCAGATGGTCTATAACTTGGAAAAATATAGTCATTCATTTCTGCAGGAAAAATGGACATGCAAAGTTGTTTTGAATGTTGTGAGACTAAGGTCAGAAGAATCTGGGTGTTCTCATACACAAAATAACTTAAAGTCAACATGTGGATAGAATGAGCAGTTTGGAAAGCAAATAATATATAAAGAACAAAAGGTAAAAGCTGTTAGAGTAACTTAAAAGGTCAGCCAGCAAGTCCGGAGAACATGGATAAATCTGACATCCTCGATAATCTTACTCTTCAATTATCCTGAGCCCTCCTGGGAAGTATGTGATGGTATCCAAATTTTAGAAACTGTTACACACCAAATGCTGGAGAAATATGATGCCTTCCATTGAACTCCATGTATATTCACACAGATCCCCTGGATGATCCGGTCCTTATCCAGTCTCCGCCAGTCAGCGAGGTGGCAGAGGGTGTAACCGTGCAGTTGCAATGTGTCTTGCACAAAGCTGGTGTGAATGACACTGACGTCCACTGGAACCAGCAGCGACCTGGGAAAAACAGCGAGTGGATAATGAGCCATTTTGTGGATGGCAACGTCACCAGGTCTGGCTGTATCTCTGACCGCTTTAAGTCTTTCAGGAATGCCATGAGCAACAGTTACATTCTGACAATCGCCAATGTCTCCATCAATGACACTGCTGTCTACAACTGCAGTGTGTGGAGTTACATCTATGGAGCAGGATCCCAGCTCAATGTAACTGGTAAGTCATTGTTTGTCTACACTGACGATAACAGCAGCTCACACTTCAACCTTCACGCAATGACTCACCGACACATGGGAATTCTGTGACCACTCCCAGTAAAACAGAGAGTGGAGAAGTTATCCTTGGCGTGTAAAGTGCAACAGCTAGGAAATAGATAAGTGTGTGAAAGGACGAGTACAAGGGAACAAAAATCAAAAGTGTAAATAGTCTCCGCAAATGGTTTGTGGATGAAGAACCCTTTGGGTTTGAGTCGTCAAAGATGGAAGATATTACCAACTAATAGCATAAAGTCAAATAGTCATAAAGTGTGGGAACATGCTCTTCTGCCCAACTTGCCCAACCTGCCCACATGTCCCAGCTACACTAGTCCCACCTGCCTGCATTTGGCCCATATCCCTCCTGAAACAAATCTGAATAAGGAGAGAAAGAGGATAACTTGAGTTATTAAAAGGAATAGATTAGCCCATGAAATCCAAAAGATGTATGTACATGGGTGATGAAATATTATGAAATGCTTAGGAAAAAGCCAAGCTTGAGTTTTAGAGTTTGAGTTTAGTTTATTGTCATGTGTACCAAGGTACAGTAAAAGTCTTTCGCGGGCCAACCAGTCAGTGGAAAGACAATACATAATAACAATTGAGCCATCCACAGATACACGATAAAGGGAATAACGTGAATAACGTTTCATGCTAGATAAAGCCAGTGAAGTCCGATCAAAGATAGTCCAAGGAACTCCAATGTATATATTAGTTCCAGAGGAACTCAGCAGGTCAGCCAACATCTGTGAAGGTAAATGGACAGACAGTGTTTCGGGTCAAGACCTCTTCAGACTGATGGAGTAGGAGAGAGCTGGTGGAAAGCCGTGAGGGAGTAGGGGTGGGGCAAGAGCTTGCAAGTGACAGGTAGACTCAGATATGGAAGGGTTGATTGTTAGATGAATGATGTGCAGGAGCGATAGACAAATATATTAGTAAAGACTGGAGATGATAAGCAGAGAAGACAAAAAAATACAAATAATGAATTCTGATAAGAAAAGCTGTGAAATAAAATGTAGAACCCGAGGGCGGATGGTGAGGTAGATTGGAACCGGAAGGGGGAGGAGGAGGAGATGTGGCAGATATAGGAACCCAGAGGGACTATTGGTGGGTAATGGAAAGTGGAAAGACAGGTATGTGTGAGTTTATTTTTTATCTGCACCTTCTTTGTAGCTTGTGCCTTCTGAAAGTCCAAGTGCACATCAGCTAGTTTTCCCTTATCTGTGCTGCTAACTGCAATCTCAAGAAATTAGCTGATTTGTTGAATATGATTTCCTTTACTCTTTACAAAAACCTTTTGACTCCACCCAATCCTGATATATTGCAAAAGCTCCACTTACTTAATAATAAATTAATAATAGATTACAGCTCTTCCCTCATCCACGCTTCCCCTCATAATCTTGTGTGCTGATCTACACTCTCAACTCATCCGTCTCACTTGCTGTGCTTCTTGCTTTAAATGCAGTTAAACCTCTCATGCTCCCCCTCCCATCTCTGCCATTGCTTTCACTGGACTTGCCTGTTCTATTGTCTACACATGAGTCAGCTGTCATTCTGGGTCCCAACCCCATGTCTCACTAGTTTAAAATATCTTGAGTAGCATGAGCAAACCTCTCCACAAACCCATTCAGAACTTTGTTTAGCCCCATGCACAGGTTATATAATATTGCAGGATCACTGAACTCAGTAACATTGCTCTGGTTTTAAGTATCACAAGAGCCCATTCCTGTGCTGTGCACACCTATGGCCCTAATCAAAAGGACTCCATTTTGCATGATTTAGTATGACTAATAAAATTCTACAAATTTAGTGTTAGATTCTGTGCACTCTTCAAGCATGACTGTGCTGAGTATTTTTTTAAGAAGACATATTTTCCCATTAAAGATGCAAATCCTTCGATCCTGATCCAATTCCCGAGGCTGGTAAGGATGACACGGCACGGTTACGGTGCTCCATGGAGAACATAGAAAATAGGTGCAGGAGGAGGCCATTTGGCCCTTCGAGCCTGCACAGCCATTCATTGGGACCATGGCTGAACATCCACAATCAATAACCCGTGCCTGTCTTCTCCCCATATCCCTTGATTCCGCTAGCCCCTAAAGATCTAACTCTTGTAAATTCATCAAGTGAATTGGCCTCTACTGTCTTCTGTGGCAGAGAACTTCACAAATTTACAACACTCTGGGTGAAAAAGTTTTTTCTCATCTCAGTTATAAATGGCCTCCCCATTATTATTAAGCTGTGGCCCCAAATTTGTACACCATGCTCCAGAATTGGCCTCACCAATGCCTTGTACAATTCTAACATTACATCCCAACTTCTATACTCAAAGCTCTGATTTATAAAGGCCAGCACACAAAAAGCTTTCTTTACCACCCTATCTACATGAGATTCCACCTTCAGGAAACTGTGCACAGTTATTCCTAGATCCCTCTGTTCAACTGCATTCTTCAATTCACTACCATTTACCATGTACGTCCTATTTTGATTTGTCCTGCCAAGATGTAGCACCTCACACTTATCAGCATTTAACTCCATCAGCCATCTTTCAGCCCACTCTTCCAAATGGCCTAAATCTCTCTGTAGACTTTGAAAATCTACTTCATTATCCACAACACCACCTATCTTAGTATCATCTGCATACTTACTAATCCAATTTACCACACCATCATCCAGATCATTGATGTACATGACAAACAACAATGGACCCAGATCCCTGTGGCACCCCACTAGTCACTGTCCTCCAACCTGACAAACAGCCATCCACCATTACTCTCTGGCATCTCCCATTCAGCCACTGTTGAATCCATCTTGCTACTCCACCATTAATACCCAACAATTGAACCTTCTTAACCAACCTTCCATGAGGAACCTTGTCAAAGGCCTTACTGAAGTCTTGATCTTCCAGGCACAAATCCATGTTGACTGTTCCTAATCCGACTCTGTTTATCCAGATGCTTATATATATAATCTCTAAGTATCTTTTCCATTAATTTGCCCACCACTGACGTCAAACTAACAGGTCTATAATTGCTAGGTTTACTCTTAGAACCCTTTTTAAACAATGGAACAACATGCGCAGTACGCCAATTCTCCGGCACTATTCCCGTTTCTAATGAAATTTGAAATATTTCTGTCATAGTCCCTGCTATTTCTATACTAACTTCCCTCAATGTCCTAGGGAATATCCTGTCCTGACCTGGAGACTTATACATAGAAACATAGAAACATAGAAATTAGGTGCAGGAGTAGGCCATTCGGCCCTTCGAGCCTGCACCGCCATTTAATATGATCATGGCTGATCATCCAACTCAGTATCCCGTACCTGCCTTCTCTCCATACCCTCTGATCCCCTTGGCCACAAGGGCCACATCTAACTCCCTCTTAAATATAGCCAATGAATTGGCCTCAACTACCCTCTGTGGCAGAGAGTTCCAGAGATTCACCACTCTCTGTGTGAAAAAAGTTCTCCTCATCTCGGTTTTAAAGGATTTCCCCCTTATCCTTAAGCTGTGACCCCTTGTCCTGGACTTCTCCCACATCGGGAACAATCTTCCTGCATCTAGCCTGTCCAACCCCTTAAGAATTTTGTAAGTTTCTATAAGATCCCCTCTCAATCTCCTAAATTCTAGAGAGTATAAACCAAGTCTATCCAGTCTTTCTTCATAAGACAGTCCTGACATCCCAGGAATCAGTCTGGTGAACCTTCTCTGCACTCCCTCTATGGCAATAATGTCCTTCCTCAGATTTGGAGACCAAAACTGCACGCAATACTCCAGGTGTGGTCTCACCAAGACCCTGTACAACTGCAGTAGAACCTCCCTGCTCCTATACTCAAATCCTCTTGCTATGAAAGCCAACATACCATTCGCTTTCTTTACTGCCTGCTGCACCTGCATGCCTACCTTCAATGACTGGTGTACCATGACACCCAGGTCTCGCTGCATCTCCCCCTTTCCCAATCGGCCACCGTTTAGATAATAATCTGCTTTCCCGTTTTTGCCACCAAAATGGATAACCTCACATTTATCCACATTAAACTGCATCTGCCAAACATTTGCCCACTCACCCAGCCTATCCAAGTCACCTTGCAGTCTCCTAGCATCCTCCTCACACCTAACACTGCCCCCCAGCTTAGTGTCATCCGCAAACTTGGAGATATTGCCTTCAATTCCCTCATCCAGATCATTAATATATATTGTAAATAGCTGGGGTCCCAGTACTGAGCCTTGCGGTACCCCACTAGTCACTGCCTGCCATTGTGAAAAGGACCCGTTTACTCCTACTCTTTGCTTCCTGTTTGCCAGCCAGTTCTCCATCCACATCAATACTGAACCCTCAATGCCATGTGCTTTAAGTTTGTATACTAATCTCTTATGTGGGACCTTGTCGAAAGCCTTCTGGAAGTCCAGATACACCACATCCACTGGTTCTCCCCTATCCACGCTACTAGTTACATCCTCGAAAAATTCTATAAGATTCGTCAGACATGATTTACCTTTCGTAAATCCATGTTGACTTTGTCCAATGATTTCACCACTTTCCAAATGTGCTGCTATCCCATCTTTAATAACTGACTCTAGCAGTTTCCCCACTACCGATGTTAGGCTAACTGGTCTGTAATTCCCCGTTTTCTCTCTTCCTCCCTTCTTAAAAAGTGGGGTTACGTTTGCTACCCGCCAATCCTCTGGAACTACTCCAGAATCTAAAGAGTTTTGAAAGATTATTACTAATGCATCCACTATTTCTGGAGCTACTTCCTTAAGTACTCTGGGATGCAGCCTATCTGGCCCTGGGGATTTAGCGGCCTTTAATCCATTCAATTTACCCAACACCACTTCCCGGCTAACCTGGATTTCACTCAATTCCTCCACCTCCTTTGACCCGCGGGCCCCTGCTATTTCCGGCAGATCATTTATGTCTTCCTTAGTGAAGACGGAACCAAAGTAGTTATTCAATTGGTCCGCCATATCCTGGTTCCCCATGATCAACTCATCTGTTTCTGACTGCAAGGGACCTACATTTGTTTTAACTAATCTCTTTCTTTTCACATATCTATAAAAACGTTTGCAGTCAGTTTTTATGTTCCCTGCCAGTTTTCTTTCAAAATCTATTTTTCCTTTCCTAATTAAGCCCTTCGTCCTCCTCTGCTGGTCTCTGAATTTCTCCCAGTCCTCCGGTATGCTGCTTTTTCTGGCTTGTTTGTACGCATCATCCTTTGCTTTGATACTATCCCTGATTTCCCTTGTTATCCATGGATGCACTACCTTCCCTGATTTATTATTTTGCCAAACTGGGATGAACAATTTTTGTAGTTCATCCATGCAGTCTTTAAATGCCTACAATTTTATATTTTTCAAAAGTGTCAGTACTTCCTCTTCTTTGAATCTCATAGTTTCCATAGCTATTCTACTTGTTTCTCTTACCTCACATAATATCCTTCTCCTTGGTGAATACCGAAGAAAAGAAATCGTTCAATTTCTCCCCCATCTATTTTGGCTCTGCAGATAACTGTCCACTCTAACTCTCTAAAGGACCAATTTTATCCCTCGTTATCCTTTTGCTATTAATATAGCTGTAGATGTCCTTCCTCAAATTAGCAGGCCAAAACTACACACAATATTTCAGATGTGGTCTCACCAGGGCCCTGTACAACTGCAGAAGAACCTCTACTCCTGAAGTGGGAAACACTGACGTCCACTGGTACCGAGAACTACCCGGGCAGGACATGGAGTGGGTTTTAACACACGAGGCTGGAGGCAGCGTACGAAGGAAACCAGGCTTCACTGAGCGGTTCCAGCCATTCAAAGACGCCTCCAACAGCAGCTTCATCCTGAATGTCACAAACGTGACGCTCAATGACTCTGCTGTCTATTACTGCACAGTGTGGGGAGATATCAGAGGGAACTGGATCCAGATGATTGTCATTAGTAAATTCAGTTTACACAATACTAAACGATCTCCGTAAGTGTAGATATAGAGCGTGCCAGGGGTGAGATAGCAGTTTTGTGCATTTATTTTCATTTCAGTTTACAATATTTACAATATTAAAAACTTTAAAGTATTGAATCGTGTAATTTTCAGTCATAGCGTGAAAACAGGTCCTTCGGCCCAACTTGCCCATACCGATTCATTTTCATGTATTTATTTATGCTTTTTAATGCATTGGACTAACAAATACACATCTGATGGCTATTTGTAGAAAAACACATTTCTGCCCCGGCTCCTAACTCCAAACGTACACACTTCACCTTATTGTGTTAGCCTGAATCTGACCCCACCATTTTTTGCTCCAGAACAGGGCCCCATCTTTCAACCAAGCACGTTATAACCTTCCAGGGACAGCAATTAATTAAGTAATTTCCTATTGAAGTTCCTCCTCCCACACCCTTTTATCTGCTACACCACTACACCTTCTAGTAACTGTCAACATTCCTTCATTGGTAGCGGCATCTATCTATCTATATCGCCTACCTACTCTACCTATCTACATACCTACTTACCTCTTTCTAAAACTCTCATCTTCTTTGTTTGTTTGTTCCCGAAATACAGCCAAAACAGTGCACGACAGTGCAACAATTTTTGGCCCACCTTACTCACCGTTGTCTAGCGGTGTGCAGCAGCATGTTTTGTTCATATTGATGTAATATTTTAAAAGTTTTGATTTTTTAAACTTTAATAAACATGGCATTTGCGCACCCATTTGCCGGCCGCACCTGCTTAGTTGCGGGCGGGTTACCATGACTCGCGTCATAACAGGGATCTCTGACATCACAACGGGAACCCATCAGCCATGCCACTGCAGTTGGGGGCTGTGGGTGAGTGTTGGAATATTACGTTGGGGGATGGGGGACCCAACAGGTCCGTGCTTGGTCTAGTATATAGTAGTATAACTCTCGTCTTGTATGTATGTATATTTGTTTGTTTGTTTGTTTTGTTGTATGTATGTATCTATCAAAACATGGGGGACACACAATTTCTTGGTGGCCGCACGCCCGCTCACATGCGCGAGGCTTCAGCCGTTGGCCCTGTGCACGATAACATCGGGATCTGACCTGGTTGGTGACCAACTCCAAACTCCAGCAACAGCAGCTTCATCCGCCCCGAATCGTGGGGCTTGAATTGGCCCATTCGCGGGGCCTTTCATCGCCCGAGGCCGATTTCAGTCTGTGCCGGGTGATGAAAGGCCCCGCGAACGGGCCGATTAATGCTCCGCTCTATGATCTTTGCTCCACTAGGACGCCTCCCTCCTCCAATCACCGCGCTTTATACTCAGTCCCACCCCCCCTACTTCCGCCTCTGACCGACACTCCCTCCTCCAATCATCGCGTTTAATCATCATGTCCCCCCCCCCCCATTGCTTGCTAACCTGCATCTCTCTAGTCCAATCGGCGCCCTCGAACATCCGTCCCACCCCCTCTGTCTTGCGGAAAGCGGAGATTTTTAGCCGAATTTCAAAATCCGGATTACAAAACATGTCCCCCACCTCTCAAAACATGGAGGGGACGTGTGTCCCCATGTCTCCCCGGCATTTCCACCCATGAAAACAGTACACAATAGCGCAACAATTTTAGGCCCAATTTACTCACTATTCGCCTGAAGTGTGGTGTAGCGATTTTCGTTCGATTTGACAAAGTATTTCCCTTTAAAAAATTACATTTTCTTTTTACCACTCGGGCCTGCTGCACTCCCACTTGCCGGCCCCGTTAGCTATATGCTTCCTATTTTCTCTTTATCCAACCCTCTGCATCCTTGGTTCCCTATTCTTGTTACTTTTGACAATCACCCTTACACAAATATGTTGACCTTAAGTTCTTGATTTTTTCTCCTTTGAATGCTTCCCACTGTGCAGATTTTGACTTACAGATAAGTAAATTTGCCAGGTCCTGGCTTAATGTTGTGAAATTGGCCCTCCCCCAAAGTAAGCCCCCTATTCCAATCTATCTCTGTCATTTTACGTAACCATTTTGAAATATACAGATTTATGGTCAATGGGGCGGCACAGTGGCGCTGTGGTAGAGTTGCTGCCTTATAGTGCCAGAGACCCATGTTCAATCCTGACTAGGAGTGCTGTCTGTACGGAGTTTATATGTTATCCCTGTGACCACCAGAAGGCCAGGCAGCATCTGTGGAGAAAGAAAAACAGAAGTAAAACATTTCTGTGAGAAGGAAGGATTCGGTAGTACAAAGGAAATATCTCTGATTGTATTCAATGTGAGGATGTGTAAGCATATTATGCTTCCTTGGCTGTGAGATGTTGTTAATAGTGTGCTCAAGGACACATTTTGTGGACAAACTGTGCTAAAATGATGATGGGAAGAAACAATAAGTTACCCTGAGTGATGCCACTGAAATGTCTTCCTTCTTTCTGAACAGTGGCTTCTCCTCTACTGGAGTGGACAGAGTCCTTAATCACATCTTATTGATTTTCCCACATCTATGCTCTCACTCTTCATCTTTCCAGGAATGGATAAGAACATAATTCCCTTGCTCCTTACCTTCCACCCAGAAACCTGACATATTTATCCGATCATTCTTTGCAATTTTCACCAGATCCAATAAAACCCCTCGTCCGTCCCCAGCAACCACTCGCACTCATACGGCATGTCTCCATGCAAAAACACAGGAGAAGCAACACTTGACTTTTCACCTCTTCCCTTCCCACCGTCCAGGGACACAAATAGCCTTCCCAGGTTAAGCAGTGAATGACTTGCACTTTTTCCAAACGGATGTACTGCATTTGGTGTTCTCTGCATGGTCTCTTCCACACGGAGGAAATTAAACATAGTTGACACAAAGTGCTGGAGTAACTCAGTGGGTCAGGCAGCATTTCTGGTGAAAAAAGATGGGTCAGATCAGAAAGGTTTTTCAGACAGTGTAACAGTGCAGGGTGTAAACATGGGTTCTAACCCGAAACGTCACCCATCCTTTTTATTCAGAGATACTGCCTGACCCGCTGAGTAACTCCAACACCTTTTGCCTGTCTTCAGCATAAACCACCATCTGCAGTTCATTTCTACACAGATGGAGTGAATGCTTTGGGGAGTATTTCCACTTCATCTACAGGAGTGACCTTGAGCTGCCTGTTGTCACCACTTTAATCCCCCTCCACTGATACCCTGACCTCCCTATGTGTCACCTCCGCACTGTTACAACGGGACCTAATTGAAGCTTGCCCACATTTAATGATTTCTAAATTAATGCTTATTTGGTTCATTAGGAAGTATTCCAATACATGGCCAGGTAAACTCACTGGTGAACACTCGGTGCTCCCCTTCTTTCCTTTATTACAGTACATTTATATCAGAATGGTCAATGAAAGTTGAAGGAACATGGTGCCTCTGCGAACTTCGCTTTTTTCAGTGGCCAGTTGGGTCAGCTGGTGGACGTTGGTTGAATAACAATATTCCACTAGGAATTGGATAAATTCCAGTGAGAACCTATTGCAGGATGGGGAAATAAGTGGGTTAGGATCAGTGGATCACTCTTTCAAAGAGCTGGCACAGAACGATGGGCCAAGTGGCTTCCTTCTGCACTGACATTACTTTTCCCTGATGTTGACCCAATGATGTGATTTCTTTGCAGTTTCTCAAACGAAGGAGAATCAATTTGCGGTGACGTACCTTGCCTGGATCATTCTACCTTTGGTGCTGGGAGTTCTTGCTGTTACTGGAGCCATTTGCCTCATCAGACGCAGAGCATCTGGAAGCTTCCAGTCCTGTATGTGTAACTAAATAATTCAGCCTGAGCTGATTGCTGTGTGGTTATTGAAATCGGAAGGGCTGGTTCCGATTGTCAAAAAGCCGTCATTATGCTGTTGGGTAGCAAAGTGGGATTCACAGCTCTGAGGCTGCTCATTGTGAGACCTTGTTCTCTATTTCACAGCCCAGTCTGGAGTGAATGATGATCAGACCCCAGGAGCAGATTATGAAAACATATCCGTGGCAAGAAATGTCCCGGTGAGTTCTGATGTGAGTTTTCTGTGATAAGCAGACCTGTGCTGGGGTCCCTCTCCCTGATGGTGTGCTATTAGCTTCCCATCAGGTATTTACTCCACTAGCTTTGTGGATCATTGTAGGCTGTGGCCGAGCATCAAAAATGTGTCTAGAAATCAACTTTTGTGACCAATGTCTCAGAACTACTTGAAATTTTGCACAGAATTAGATAAAATATAATTGAGAAGGAAGTCATAACTCGTCAGTGCCTAAAGTTGCACATTAATTAATTAAACTAATTAGAAAATGAGATTAAAAAATGTACGCGCCATCTAGTGTCCAATGCCCATATTACACCATGGGGAGCCTATTTCCCTGATGCAGTCTATTTAAACTAGTATATATTATTATACCATATATATATGACTTGTGAATATGACTGTATTCATATATAATTATGTATAATTATATTATATAAAATAATATAATTAAAATAATATAATTTTTATAATATAATTTTTTGCGCTTTTTGACTGAGTGCCGCAGAGGTCCAGCTCCTGAACCAGCCTAATTAATGGGTGAGGGCAGTTCTTCTGGGTTCCCCTGTTTACTGAACCCCACTGACTACCAGTGTGCAGAATGGGGGTCATGGCCATAGTGGGACTGGGACAGTGCCAGGCTGGGGGAAAGGTAAGGCATCTTCCACTGAGAGGAAAATGCCTAGCCCTAACCCTAACTCGCCCCCTTCCAGAGCTGCCCACGGCTGGAGCTGGTGCTGCTTTGGGACCGGCTGCGGGCTCCGTACGTGTGGCCACTCAGCGAGTCCACCTCGGCCAGCATGCCCTTCTGGATCATTGTGGTGATGATGGTGGGGAGTAGCACTGCCTTGCATGCTGCCCAGGCCACCTTCAGCACCCCATAGCGCCAGCTCCGTCAGTCCGCCTGCTCGCTCGTTGCAATACCGGCCGGCCGACAACTTGACCGAACCCTCGCAGCACTCACAGGCCTACCAACTGCCTGACCAACCCCTCGCAGCATCCACTAGCAGGCCGACAGCCCAACCAGCCCTTCGCAGCATCCACTAGCGGTCCATTCCCCGACCGATCCTCCACAGCATCCATCGGCCTACCGACAAGCCCGACCGACCGATTGACTGACTCTAACCCTGACCCTGGCCATGACCCTAACCCAGACCCTAACCCTGACCCTAACCCTGAACCTAACCCTAATCCTAACTTTAGCTGTACATTTGTTAATTATAATTTTTATTTAACATCCAAACTTTATATAGATAAATCAATTGAAAAACAAAATTATCAACAAGGTTAGCATTACCTTTATCCTTGGAAACCTTGTTATTGCTATTGATGTAATGAGGAGTCAGCTTTGATCCCAGAGTCCTCGCTGCCTAGCAACCATAAAACAAACAGTGTGCGGGATTGGTCAATTTGCGTCCGACCTCAATGTCAAACGTGCATTGATTGGACAATTACTACTCGGATAATTGGAAGTTTTTGTCATATTTAAATAAAATGTGCAGGTTTTGTTCTTGACGAGTTTCAGGTATGATTTGTATTATATTTTTACACAATATGTTAAAAATTCAGGATAGTTCTGAGATGGGTCACGAACCTGAACGAAAAAGCTCCTCGGCCCACAGACTATTGGGTATTGTAAATGTACATGGTGCATCTGTTGATGGAGAGTGGGACATGCACTGCTTGTGAGCAGGTGTGTGAGAGCACACTACCAGGTCTAACAATCCACTGAAGGTTCAGCTTCTGCTGTTTAACCTGAGAGGAGATCAACCTCAGGATCTCTCCTACTTTTGTCTGCTCAGAACCATCCTTTCTGGCCAAACATTTGGCCATCAGCTCCACCATTAGCACAACTACTTCAACAATTGTCTGATAATGTTCGCTTCAAAGTAATAGGAGTGTTTAACCACAGTAAAGGCAGGTTCCTGATTAATATGGTTTCGGAATTCTTTCAAAAATCTCTCCCCATGACTTTGATGATAATTATTCTTAGTACTTCAGCTCTGCTGAAACTGTTGACTCGTGCGTGACATGGAGTGTGTGTCCAAGATTAAAGATAGCAGTCGTTTCAGTGGAGAAGTTATATTTTTCTTATGAGTGTAGTTGCATCATGTCTCAACATCGCACTAAAAATATTCAGTACTTGTTCTCCTGAACAATGAAGGGAGCTGCCAGCTGAATTCTGAAGCCAGCTTTTTGGCCAAAGTAACTGTTTGATTGTGTTGTGTTGTAGAATTCAGGAGATCACCAGGCAGACCCAAACGCCATCTACATGGTAAGAAAAGTCACATTTAAGACGTTGAAGCGTTTCGATGAGCTCGAGTTGCTAAGTTGCTGTTTCCAACATTTCTGTGTTTTCTGCTAGAATTTACAAAGACCCACTTAGTCCATCTACGGTCATCTCGAAGGTACGTTCCAGTAACTGTTGACAATGACTACTATCGGTGGGGGCGCTGCAATGGCGGCAGCCCTGTCAGCAGCGCGTTAGTTTTTTCAACTTTTTTAATTTTTTTTAGTATGTTTTAAAGTATGTTTTGAATGTTTCTTTGTGTGTTTTGTGTGGAGGGTGGTGTGGGGGGTGAGGGTGAAACCGTTTCGGCCACCTCCTCCATGGAGAGGCGACTTTTTCCAGGTCACCTCCCCCGTGGCCTAACAGCAAGGATCGGCGCGGCCTTTCCCAGAGACGCGCCCGGGGCTTCAGCGGAGGGCGCAGCATGGACTCTCGGCGTGGAGCGGGTGAGCCCTTGCTGGGGCTCGCTGGGGCTCGCTGGAGGGGAGCGCTCCGTTCCGCTGGCCCGGCGCAGCCGGCAGCCTGTAGCCGCACAGCTCCAGCTGGCGCGGCGACTACAGCCTGGGATCCCTCATGGGGGACCCGGGGGAAGAAGAAGCCATCGCTGCCGGCCCGCGGCCAATTTCTACCGCGGGCGCAGTGGCGACTTACTTATTCTAAACTGGATTAAATTCATTTCTTTATCATCAATCTACACACAATATCCCATAATAAAAAAGCAAAAGCAGGTGTTTAGAAACATTTGCAAAGTAATTGAAAAGAAATAACTGAAATATCACATTTACATAAGTATTCAGATCCTTTAGTACTTAGTTGAGACACTTTTGGCAGCGATTGCAGCCATGTCTTCTTGGGTATGACGCTCCAAGCTTGGCACACATGTATTTGGATAATTTCTCCCATTATTCTCTGCAGATCCTCTCAAGCTCTGTCAGGTTGGATGGGGAGCATCGGTGCACAGCTATTTTCAGGTCTCTCCAGAGATGTTCGATCGGGTTCAAGTCCGGGCTCTGGTTGGGCGACTCAAGGACATTCACAGACTTGTCACGAAGCCACTCCTGCACTGTCTTGGCTGTGTGCTTAGGGTTGTTGTCCTGTTCAAAGGTAAACCTCCACCCCAGTCTGAGGTCCAGGACGCTGTGGAGCAGGTTTTCATCAAGGAAATCTCTGTACTTTGTTCCATTCATCTTTCCATCGATCCTGAATAGTCTCCCAGTTCCTGCCGCTAAAAAACATCCCCACAGCATGATGCTGCCACCACCATACTTCACAGTAGGTATGATATTGGGCAGGTGATGAGCGGAGCCTGGTTTCCTCCAGACATGATGCGTGGCATTCAGGCCAAAGAGTTCAATCTTGGTTTCATCGGACCAGAGAATCTTGTTTCTCATGCCTTTTGGCAAACTCCAAGCGGGCTGTCATGTGCGTTTTACTGAGGAGTGGCTTCCGTCTGACCAATCTATCATATTGGTGGAGTGCTGCAGATATAGTTGTCCTTCTGGAAGGTTCTTCCATCTCCACAGAGGAAGTCTGGGAATCTGTCAGAGTGACCATCGGGTTCTTGGTCACCTCCCTGACCAAGGCTCTTCTCACCCGATTGCTCAGTTTGGCCGGGCAGCCAGCTCTATGAAGAGTCCTGGTGGTTCCAAAGTTAAGAATGACTGAGGCCACTGTGCTCTTCGGGACCTGCAATGCTGCAGAGATTATTTTATACCCTTCCCAGATCTTTAAGAATAAGGAGTAAGCCATTTAGAACGGAGACGAGGAAACTCTTTTTCTCACAGACAGTGGTGAGTTTGTGGAATTCTCTGCCTCAGGTGGAGGCAGGTTCTCTGGCTGGTTTCAAGTGAGAGCTAGATAGGGGATTTGGGGAGAAAGCAGGAATGGGCTACTGATTGGGGATGATCAGCCATGATCACATTGAATGGCGGTACTGGCTCGAAGGGCCTAATGGCTTTCTCCAGCACATATTGTCTATTGTCTATTGTGTCTCGACACAGTTCTGTCTCGGAGGTCTACGGACAATTCCTTCATCTTCATGGCTTGGTTTTTGCTCTGAAGTACTGTCAACTGGGGGACCTTATATAGACAGGTGTGTGCCTTTCCAAATCATGTCCAATAAATTTAATTTACCACTGATGGACTAATCAAGTTGTAGAAACATCTCAAGGATAATCAATGGAAACAGGATGAACCTATGCTCAATTTTGAGTGTCAAAGCCAAGGGTCTGAATACTTATGTAAATGTGATATTTCAGTTATTTATTTTTAAATACTTTGCAAAAATTTCTAAACACCAGTTTTTGCTTCTTCGTTCTGGGGTATTGTGTGTAGATTGATGATGAAAAAAATTAATTGGCTCCATTTTTAAATAAGGCTGTAACATAACAAAATGTGGAAAAAGTGAATGGGTCTGAATACTTTCGGAATGCACTGTGGAAAATAGGTGTGGGAGTAGGCCATTCGGCCCTTCGAGCCTGCACCGCCATTCAATATGACCATGGCTAATCATCCAACTCAGTATCCTGTACCTGCCTTCCCTCCATACCCCCTGATCCCTTTAGCCACAAGGGCCACATCTAACTTCCTCTTAAATGTAGCCAATCAACTGGCCTAAACTACTTTTTGTGACAGAGAATTCCACAGATTCACCACTCTTTGTGTGAAAAAAAATGTTCTCATCTCGGTCCTAAAAGACTTCCCCCTTATCCTTAAACTGTGACTCCTTGTTCTGGACATCCCCAACATTGGGAACAATCTTCCTGCATCTAGCCTGTCCAACCCCTTAAGAATTTTGTAAGTTTCTTCAAGATCACCCTCAACCTTCTAAATTCTAGCGACACCAAGCCGAGTCTATCCAGTCTTTCTTCATATGAAACTCCTGCCATCCCAGGAATCAGTCTGGTGAACCTTCTCTGTACTACCTCTATGGCAAGAATGTCTTTCCTCTGATTAGGAGACCAAAACTGTACGCAATACTCCAAGTGTGGCCTCACCAAGGCCCTGTACAACTGCAGTAGAACCTCCCTGCTCCTATACTCAAATTCTTTTGCTATGAACTCAAATCCTTTTGCTATGAATTTTTTGCTATGATCATGGTTGATCATCCAAAATCAGTACCCCGTTCCACAATTCTCCCCATATCCCTTGATTCTGTTACCCTAAGTGCTATATCTAACTCTCTCTTGAATACATCCAGTGAATTTGCCTCCACTGCCTTCTGTGGTAGAGAATTCCACAGATTCACAACTCTGGGTGAAAATATTTTTCCTCCTATCAGTCTTCTTTTTCTGCATGGCATGCATAGCCAAAGTTATAGCACAACTTGTTCTATTGATCTTATTTGATTGTGCATGCCGGCTTGATTTCATTCGTCGAAACAGGGCGGACCACGTGAAGGTCGCAATCTTCCACCCCCCGGGATCAGTCCTAAATGGCCTACCCCTTATTCTGAAACTGTGACCCCTGGTTCTGGACTCCCCCAACACCAGGAACATTTTTTCCTGCATCTAACCTGTCCTATCCCTTAAGAATTGTATATGTTTCTATAAGATTCCCTCATATCCTTCTAGATTCCAGTGAATATAAGCCCAGTCAATCCATTCTTTCATCATATGTCAGTTCTGCCATCCCGGGAATTCACCTGACTATGCTGGGCAGAGAGAAGCAACTTGGTCGGGCAGCAAATCTCGAAGGAGAGGTGCATTGGCTGGAACTTTCATATTTGGAGCGTAGGAGTCTGTGGGGTGGTCGGTCTTATTGTGGTGTTCAAGATGATGAGGGACATGGATAAAGTGAATGCTCACAGTCCTTTACCCATGGTAGAGGATTGTAAAACTAAAGGGTATATGTTTGAGGTGACGGGTGAGAACTTTTTGAGGGACCTTTAGAAGCAACTTTTTCATGCTGACAGTCCATTTCCCAAATGAGTTGCCTGAGAAAGTTGTAGAATCCGATACAATTACGACTTTCAAAGAACATTTGGACAGATATTTGAATAGGAAGGGTCGAGAGGGCCAAATGCAGGTAAGTGGAATTAGCCCAGAATGACAACTTGGTTGACATGGACAAGGTGGGCTTAAGAGTCTGTTTCCATGCTATATAGCTCTGTGACCATGACTGTGACTGTGACTTTAAGATCCCATGGGGCTCAACATTATTTGAGAACAGAGATACATACCATAGATTGGGCCTGTTGTCAGACACTCAACGGAACAGTTCGGGCAATGACTGGAACTGATTTGAACTCATGCATTGAAGCACAGAAAGTGCTGTATTATCACTGGGGGTCGGGCAGCATCTCTGGACAACATGAACAGATGACCCTTCAGACATGCATTCTTCACCATTTTGCTTTGTGTAACTGGGTTTTGTTTAATTTTCTTTAAACAGGAAGCAAATAAGCATCCCACAGCTGAACTGTCTCAGTGTCCTCGTTTAGATGACGGAAGATTGGATGATATCTGCACAGGCAGACACGTCAGACATCTAAAGGTATAGAAACATAGAAAATAGGTGCAGGAGTAGGCCATTCGGCCCTTCGAGCCTGCACCGTCATTCAATATGACCATGGCTGATCATCCAACTCAGTTACCAATCCCTGCTTTCTCTCTATACCCCCTGATACCTTTAGCCACAAGGGCCACGTCTAACTCCCTCTTAAATATAACCAATGAGCGGGCCATCAACCACCTTCTGTGGCAGAGAATTCCAGAGATTCACCACTCTCTGTGTAAAAAATGATTTTCTCATCTCGGTCCTAAAAGACTTCCCTCTTATCCTTAAACTGTGACCCCTAGTTCTGGACTTCCCCAACCGGGAATAATCCTCCTGCATCTTGCCTGTCCAACACCTTAAGAATGTTGTACATTTAAGATCCCCCCTCAATCTTCTAAATTCTAGCGTTTACAAGCCAAGTCTATCCAGTCTTTCTTCACGTGAAAGTCCTGCCATCCCAGGAATCAGTCTGGTGAACCTTCTCTGTACTCCCTCTATTGCAAGAATGTCTTTCCACAGATTAGGAGACCTAAACTGTACGCAATACTCCAGTAGAACCTCCCTGCTCTTATACTCAAATTCATTTGCTATGAATGCTAACATACCATTTGCTTTCCTCACTGCCTGCTGCACCTGCATGCCTACTTTCAATGACTGGTGTAAACCATGACACCCAGGTCTCGTTGCATCTCCCCTTTTCCTAATTGGCCACCATTCAGATAATAGTCTACTTTCCTGTTTTTGCCACGAAAGTGGATAACCTCACATTTATCCACATTATACTGCATCTGCCATGCATTTGCCCACTCACCCAACCTATCCAAGTCACCTTGCAGCCTCCTAGCATCTTCCTCACAGCTAACACTGCCCCACAGCTTTGTGTCTTCCGCAAACTTGGAGATGTTGCATTCAATTCCCTCATCCAGATCATTAATATATATTGTAAATAGCTGGGGTCCCAGAACTGAGCCTTGCGGTACCCCACTAGTCACTGCCTGCCATTCTGAAAAGGACCCGTTTACTTCTACTCTTTGCTTCCTGTCTGCCAGTCAGTTCTCTATCCACATCAATACTGAACCCCCAATACCATGTGCTTTAAGTTTGTATACTAAGCTCTTATGTGGGACCTTGTCGAAAGCCTTCTGGAAGTCCAGATATAGCACATCCACTGGTTCTCCCTTATCCACTCTACTAATTACATCCTCGAAAAATTCTATGATTCGTCAGACATGATTTACCTTTCATAAATCCATGCTGACTTTGTCCAATGAATTCACCACTTTCCAAATGTGCTGCTATCCCATCTTTAATAACTGACTCCAGAATTTTCCCCACCACCGATGTTAGACTAACTGGTCTGTAAATCCCCGTTTTCTCTCTCCCTCCCTTTTTAAAAAGTGGAGTTACATTAGCTGCCCTCCAGTCCTCAGGAACTGCTCCAGAATCTAAAGAGTTTTCAAAAATTATCACTAATGCATCCACTATTTCTGCGGCTACTTCCTTAAGTACTCTGGGATGCAACTTATCTGGCCCTGGGGATTTATCGGCCTTTAATCCATTCACTTCACCTAACACCACTTCCCGGCTAACCTGGATTTCACTCAGTTCCTCCATCTCATTCAACCGCTGGTCCCTTGCTATTTCCGGCAGATTATTTATGTCTTCCTTAGTGAAGACAGAACCAAAGCAGTTATTCAATTGGTCTGCCATGTCCTTGTTCCTCATGATCAATCCACCTGTTTCTGACTGCAAGGGACCTACATTTGTTTTAACTAATCTTTTCCTCTTCACATATCTATAAATACTTTTGCAGTCAGTTTTTATGTTCCCTGCCAGTTTTCTTTCAAAATCTATTTTCCCGTTCCTAATTAAGCCTTTTGTCCTCCTCTGCTGGACTGAATTTCTCCCAGTCCTCTGGCTAATTTGTACGCTTCATCTTTTGTTTTGATTTCCCTTGTTGTCTATGGATGCACTACCTTCCCTGATTTATTCTTTTGCCAAACTGGGATGAACAATTGTTGTAGTTCATCCATGCAGTTTTTAAATGCCTTCCATTGCATATCCACCGTCAACCCTTTAAGAATCAATTGCCAGTTTATCTTGGCCAATTCACGTCTCATACCCTCATAGTCACCTTTCTTTAAGTTCAGGACCCATGTTTCTGAATTATCAATGTTACTCTCCATCCTAATGAAGAACTGTAAAGAAGTGATAGCGACACACTGTAACTTTACTTCATTTTATTCATACTGTATTTTATACAGAGAGCACTAGCTGTACGTGGAAACTAGAGAGCGATATGTGGGTGGGGAGGTTGTAATTATACTTGTGATATGGGGAGTGGTTAGTAGTGATGAGGTAACTATATTAAAGGCACATGCATCTCTCATCTACATCCTTCCCCTTGGAAACGAAAGGCAAACAAAGTAGTGACAGGGCGACCACGTCTCATGCGCTAGAACGGTTAAGCAAAGTCGCCATAGCGGACAGGCGGCTTGACAACACGTCCCGACCGGGTTCGCATCTCGCCATCTCCCCTCCCTGCAGGAAGAAGTGGAACAGGTGCAGACGGCCGAACTGGAACGGGGGAGCTGGGAGGGGACGGAGAAGGCAAGGGCAGAAAGGCAGGAGGGGATGTCGCAAATCGCAGTAAACTTAGCCAATAGACATACCGGGTCCCGAGTAGATTCACCCGCAACATAGACGAAGAAGTCTGACCGAGCCAGGGCATCGGGACCAGCCAGGTTGAGAAGTAGAGAAGCTTTGACTTCAGGGGTGGCAGCAGGATGAGCGATTGTGACATAGTGGTCGAAGTCACGTCTAAAGACATCCCATCAATGGGCAATGTCTGAATCAAAAACAAGCACACCGGGCTTACGGCAAGAAGTGGCCATAACGAGGAAATAAGAGGGTGGGCGAACAGAAAACTGGGGCAAAATTAAATAATCAGCCGATAAACAGGAGGCGCAAAGGTACGAGGTATGACACAATGTAAAGAAGTGATAGCAACACACTGTAACTTTACTTCATTTTATTCATACTGTATTTTATACAGAGAGCACTAGCTGTACGTGGTCTGTCACGGAAACTAGAGAGCGATATGTGGGTGGGGAGGTTGTAATTATACTTGTGATATGGGGAGTGGTTAGTAGTGATGAAAAAAAAAAAAAACAAACCAAAAAAAACCACACCACACAAAAAAAAAAAAAAACAACAAAAACCACAAAAAAAAAACAAAACACAAAAAACACAAAAAAAAATTAAAAAAAAAAAAAAAAACAAAAAAAAAAACAAAAAAAAAAAACAAAACCAAAAAAAAAAAAAAACAACCCCCCCCTCCCAACCACCAACCCCAAAAACAAAAAACCAAAAACCACACAAAAAAAAAAAAAGACAAAAAAAACAAAAAAAACCCCAAAACCCCCACAAAAACAAAAAAAACCCCCCCCCCCCCCCCCCCCCCCCCCACCCAAACAAACCCACCCCCACCACCCCCCAACACCAACCCCACCCCCCCCCCCCTCTCGCCCCCCCCCCCAAACAAAACACCCAAACCCCCCCCCCACCAAAAAAACACCCACAAACACCACCACACAACCCAAAACAACCAAAAACCCACCCCCCAAACCCACAAAAAACACACACCCCACAAACTCCCCAACACAACCACCCCCCCCCCACCCCCCCCCCAACACAAAAACCCAACAAAAAAACCCCCCCCCCCCCCCCCAAAACAAACCCCCCCCCCACCCCCCCCACCACCCCCCCCCCCCCCCCCCCCCCCCCCCCCCCCCCCCCCCGCCCCCCCCCCCCCCCCCCCACCCACAACCCACCACACCCCTACCCACAAACAACAAAAACACACCACCCCCCCCCCCCCCCAAAACACCAAAAAAAAACACAAACAAACACACAAACCAAAAAAACAACCACCCAACCCCCCACCCCCCCCCCCCACCCCCCCCCCCCCCCCCCCCCCCCCAACCCCCCCCCCCCCCCCCCCCCCCCCCCCCCTCCCCCCCCCCCACCCCCCCCCCCCCCCCCCCCCCCCCCCCCCCCCCCCCCCCCCCCCCCCCCCCCCCCCCCCCCCCCCCCCCCCCCCCCCCCCCCCCCCCCCCCCCCCCCCCTCCTCCCCCCCCCCCCCCCCCCCCAAACCCAAAAAAAACAAACAAAAAAAAAAAAAACCCACAAACCAAAACCACCCCTCCCCCCCAACAACACACCACAAAAAAACCCCACCCCCCCCACCCCCCACAACCAAAACACCCCCCAACCAACAACCCCCCCCCCCAAAAACAAAACAACACCACCCCCCCAACCCCAACCCCACCCACACACCCACACCCCCCACACCCCCCACAAAACAACACCCACAAAAAACAAACCCCCCCCCCCCCCCCCCCCCCCCCCCCCCCCCCCCCCCCACACCACCCCCCCACCCACCCCCCCCCTCCCCCAACACCCCCCCCCCACCCCCCCCCCCCCCCCCCCCCCCCCCCCCACTCCCCCCCCACTCCCTCACCCCCCCCCCCCCACCCCCCCCCCCCCTCCTCCCCCCCCCCCCCCCCCCCCCCCCCCCCCCCCCCCCCCCACCCCACCACCCCCCCCCCCCCCCCCCCCCCACCCCCCCCCCCCCCCCCCCCCCCCCCCCCCCCCCCCCCCCCACCCCCCCCCCCCCCCCCCCCCCCCCCCCCCCCACCACCCCCCCCCCCACCCCCCCCCCCCCCCCCCCCCCCAACCCCCCCACCCAAAAAACCCCCCCCCCACCCCCCCCCCCCCCCCCCCCCCCCCCCCCCCCAACCCCCCCCCCCCCCCCCCCCCCCCAACAAACACAAATACACCAAAAAAACAAAACCCCTTCCCCCCCCCCCCCCCCCCCCCCCCCCCCCCTCCCCCCAAAAACACAAACCCCAAAAAACCCCCCACAAAAAAAAAAAACAACCCCCCCCCCAAACAACCCCCCCCCCCCCCCCACCCCCCCCCCCCCCACCCCACCCCCCCAAAAAAAAAAAAAAAAACACCACCCACCCCCCCCCCCCCCCCCCCCCAAAAAACACTATTCCTCTTACGCAACAATAACCAGTCGAGACTAGCCTGTTATCTCGTAGGTTCCACTCATGTTGAGTTTAGACAACTATCCCGCATCATTCCAAAGAAATCATCTTCATAGCACCCCAGCCAATTAGATTCACCCAATCTATATGTAGATTGAAGTACCAAGTATAATTGTTCATACTTTTGATGCACGCATTGATAATTTCCTGTTGATGACATCCCCAACTACCACTAACTCACTGTGGGTGGCCTGTACCAACAACTCCAATAGCTTTCCCCTTAGTTTATTCGCAGCTCTACCCCATACGATTCAAATCCTTCCAAGCTAAATGTCCGTCCTTCTATGGCGTTAATATCTTCCTCTAACCAGCAAACGCTACCGCCACCCCCGCCTCCGTTTTCCTTTCTGTCCTATCCCGCCTGAATATTTTGGTCCAATGGATGTCAGCCCCTCCTTCGGTCACACTGGAGCCAGTCTCCGTGATACCAACTATATCTATTCATTAATACTACTGCACATTCAACTAATCCACGTATTACGAATGACTTCCTGCTTAAGATACAAAGCTTCAGGTTGTTTTATAACACTCTTACCACTTATACCAATTATGTTGGATAGTGAAAGGGCCTTTTTGATTTGCCCTGGATTGTCTGCCTGCACTTTAATTCACATTGCTACATATGGCTTCGACCATCACTTTTACACCCTCTGTCATCTCTGGCTCGTGCACCCGCTCCCCCCCACATACAGTGTTAAATCCTCCCAGACAGCACTAGCAAACCAATCCCAGAAAGAAATTGTGCCATTCCAAACATGGTGCAGAAAGTCCTGTTGTACTGTTCCACCGCCTCCAGAAACTGGACAATGCCCTAGAAATTTGAATGGCCCATCCCCCCTGCACATTTTTCAAGCCATATATTCATCGCAAATCCTCCTATGTCTACTTGACGAGCCAGTGGCACTGGTAGTAATCAGAGATTAGTACCTTTGATTCTACTTAAGTTTAGGCTCCTAGCCCCTAAATTCACCTTGTCGGAAAGCATCCCTTTGTAATCTTATATCGTCGGTGCAATGTGACACCACGAAAACTGCTGTTCCCCCTCCCCTCCAGATCCTGTTCGGCGCCGTTCAGTGACATCCTGACCCTTGCACCAGGGATGGCACATAATCTGGACGTCTCGTTTGCGCTGCAGAAGAAACGCCATCATTCCCAGGACAATGAATCCTATACTATTGCCTGCCACCCTTGTTTACCCCATCATGTGCCACGAGCACCCATGGTGCCATAATTAAACTTGGTGCTGCTGCCTTCCCCTGAGGAGCATTTCCCTCAACAGTTCCAAAAGGGCTTATACCGTTTAGGAGAGAGATGACCGCAGGGGACTCTGCACTACCTGCCTACTGCTTTGTGGCTATTGGAGACCCTTCCCTTTTGTCCTCTACCTTTTAACTGCGGTGTGTGCCAACGGCGCTGTACGTGTCTCACGACTTTTAAGCATTGTGGCGCGCCAGTAGAATCTAACGCAGCTACAATGTGTTTCAATGCGGTACGCCAGGAGCTGCCAGGTACACATTCATGCAAAGTAGTCACCAGGGACACCCACACCATATCCCTGATCTCCCACACATGCAGGACTGCGGGTACCCCACGGGGTCAATCTCCAATGACCTATCTGACTCCCAAATAAATCAACTACCTCCACTATAAAGATCTTTATCCTTTCATCTTACCTTTCTAAAACTACTGTACCTTAACCTGAAGCAGAAAAAAGACAACCTGGGGTTGCACCAACAGCGCTTCCTCTGGTCCGCTTCCACCAATCAGAGGCTTCCCAGAACCCTATCTGGAAGTGTGTGGAACGCTGCCGATCGGGTAAAATCCTGCATGTCGCACTCGATTTTTAACTCATAGACCAGGTAACTCCTCCTCGCGCGCCAACGGCTCCCGGGGCCTCTGTGAAGCACGCCCCAGCTCGATTTTACTCATCGCCCAAGTAACTCCTCCTCTCGCCCAATGGCCTACCGGGGCCCTGTTGAAAGCAACCGAAGCTCGATTTTAATAACCGCCCAGGTAACTACTTTCGTCGCTCAACACCGGTCCGTGCCTCTGTGCCAATGGCTCCATTCGCTTTCGATGCGCCAAGCGAGTGATACGGGCCCGTCTAACACATGGCACGCTGGGCCAGGTGTCCGGCGGCCCCCCGAGCAGGGGCCAATGCTAATCTAGTATTGTAGGAGTTATTGTAGCACATGCAAACAGAGAAGAACATGCAAGTGCATGACGCCATATTTGATCAGAATAAAGAAACTGGAAATGTAGAGGCCCCAGTCACTGCGTTGCCCAGGTGCCTATAAGGCTCGTAGACAGCCCTGGTTATAGAAGGAACTTGGGATCTGTGCACAAGAAAACAACATCCCTTTCGTCCTCATTCTCCCATGGAAGAAGTATAGGAAAAATAAAGTGGTATCTACATTGAAGTGGTTGATTGGATGGGCATGGTATCAGCTAGGTAGTTGCTTCCCAACGTACGCTAGCATTTAAGACCATCAAGTATATGGAGACTTCCATGGTGTATAGACTTCATTCTTCATGTTACGCTTAAAATATTGGGTGATTGTTCACATTGTCAATTGCTTGAATATAGATGTTGTTGCTCAATAAACAGCAGCTAAACTGTGAGTATAAATAGGAGAGGGCTAGTGAAATGTGCATTGTGCTCTACTTACCTTCCCCTTCACCTAAGCCAAGTCCTCGGTTTTAAAATCGTACATGAGGGGAAATAAACTGGTGTTCATTATCATGCACTCGTGTCATTTACATACTCAGAAATCCACCCTTAAGCAAACCACCCTTCAGTTTCCTATGCTCCAAAGGAAAAAAGGCACAGCCAATCCAGCTCACGTTCTAAATTAGACCGGCAAGGATCAGTAAAACATGTGCCTCTTCTGCCACTTCTCCCACGTTGTGAATCTTTCAATAACTAGCGACCTGGGAACTGCACACAGTATTCCAAGGTTGGTCTCACCAAAATTGTACAGAAACTATCATGAGTCCCAATTTTTTTATATGGTCAAGGAGGACTTTGTAATGGTTGAAGTTTGAAAGAAAAGCATTGGACAGGGTCTAAAGGCAGCTGGGATCAAGTGTATCCGGTAGGATTTCGGGAAACTAAGAGAATAAGGGAATTGAAGGGCAAAAAGGGGACAGGAGAGGCTGGTATACAGCACAAGAATATACCAAAGATATATAAAGCACATAATATAAAAGGAAAAGGGTAACCGCAAAAAGTGTGGGACCCCTCGGATCAATCTGTATGTAGTGGTCACCTTCTGTGTGGAGCCACAGGAGACTGGGCCAGTAGCAAAGTTACAAAATTTGGATTTTAAAAATCAAGTCTGAATTTATCCCATCAGATAAAGCATAAAAATAAGTTTAATTTGACGCCTATTTTACTTTCATTCTTCGTATTAAAAAGTTTATGGCCATTTTCATACTCGGAAATTAGAGCATATGGTCCCTATTGCTTTTCCATGACTTAACTCGAAAGCTGTGATCAGGACATAAAGCAATATTTTCTTTAAAAATTGAAGAGAACTTATGAAATTTTCAGGTATTACGATTGAAGCATTCTGAAAAATATGAAACAATGTACTGGATGTATGAAATTAAAGCATATAATTAGGTTTTACCTAATGGTAGTAATTATAAAACGTCAATACTAGTAGATCCAAACATCTATCCTTCGTAAGAGAAAAGGGTCAAATTGAAATAGCCCAGGTGTCCAAAAACATTACCTATAAACCATATAACAATATAACAATTACAGCACGGGAAACATGCCCATCGCGGCCATACAAGTCCTGCTGCACATTTTTTTTCCCCTTAGTCCCAACTGATGCACCGTACCATAAACCCTCCATTCCTTTATCCTCCATATGACTAGCCATTTATTTTTAATGGAACCAATGAACTGCCTCCACACTTCCACTGGGAGCTCATCACACCGCCTGCCCACTCTCTGCGTAAAAGAAGTTCCCCTATAGTACCCCTAAATTTGTCCCTTAATTCGGAAAGTCATGTC